>NC_135500.1:34913452-35213452 GCF_052857255.1 Amblyomma americanum | reverse complement strand
TGGCGTCGACCGCTGCCCGGGCGCGCTCAACCAAGGCCTTTTTGAAATATAAGTCATAGCAGCCGAGCAGGGTCGCCTCTTAGTCCTCCCGGGTGGGGTTGGGGTGAGGGGGAATAGCAGGGTTGTAGAGGCAGAACCACACCATGTGGTAGATGTTCGAACACTTCTCCTCACAGTGCGGACAGCTGCCCGAGAAAGAAGGGTAGAAGTGTTTGAGAGCTGCCGCGCACAGCAAAGTATTAGTATGCAGGCGGTGCAGAAGCCGCTCCTCCGCCTTTGAGAGATCTTTAAACGGGCGGGGATAAAGGCCGTGGCCAGATTGATAGATTAAAACAATATATCTCAAGGAGTAAGCCGGAGTAAATTCGAGTTCTTGATCTTCGGGGTCGGAGGAGAGCGTCCGGTGAGAAAGCACGCGGGCAGCGCCATCAGCTGCCTCATTTCCCTCAAGGCCCATGTGAGCAGGAGACCAAAAGACATTCCGGTGAGCGGGGTCCCAAGTGTAGACGCTGTTTTAGAGGAGGCGGTACCCAGCCCTGCTCGACGTTCCAATAGGCCCCTGGCGAGTAGGAAATAATTGTTTTGGAAGTGGGATGAGATGCAGCCAACGCAGTGGCGACCTCCTCCGACGGTGGTATGTCACTGGATCGGAAAGTAAGGCCGTCCACTGTTTTAGATTAGTAGAAAACTGCGGCAGTGTACCATCCCCCATGGTGGGGGCCGGAGGGATCCACGTACTTTCAGAAAGGGAAATCTACGGAAAAAGCTTTACTTCACATAAAGGATAAAATAATTAACAATATAGAAAACAGAATTTTTACACTTGGACTATTCTTAGACTTTAGAAAAGCCTTCGACTCGGTCTGTCACAAAATTTTACTGCGCAAATTACAATTCTATGGGATACGAGGTTCCGCACTTAATCTTATTCAGAGCTACTTATCATCCAGAGTACAATTCACAATGATTAACGACATACCTTCAAGCCACGGCCTTATACGCACTGGTGTGCCACAGGGCTCAATACTGGGTCCTATTCTATTCCTAGTTCACATAAATGACATTGTTAATATTCTTCCTTCCTCCGAAACAGTTTTATACGCTGACGACACAAATATTTTCTTTCATGACGCGAGTTTACAAGCCATAGAATGTAGAGCTAATCTCTGGCTAGAAAACCTTACATTATGGTTGAGGGCCAACAGGTTAGAACTAAACATCATGAAGACGAAGTATGTAATATTCAGAGCTAAAAATAAAGTCATAGATAATGAGCCAATCATATTATACAATTCGAATATTTTACAACGAGTACAGTCAATAAAATTCCTTGGAGTTATATTTAATGAACACCTGTTGTGGACTGACCATATTAATCAAGTAAGAAAAAAAAATTTCGCGATCAGTGGGCCTTCTAAATAAATTTAGACTTCTATTGCCAGTATGGCTCAAAAAGCAACTTTATTTCAGTTTAATTTATTCACATCTTCGCTATTGTTTACTGATATGGGGAGACTCAACACAGACTAATTTAAATGCTTTGTTTTTACTACAGAAAAAGGCCATACGAGCAATTGCTAATCTAGGCTACTTGGATAGCACTAACTCGTGGTGGAACAGCTTGGGGTTACTGACAATTTTTCAATTAAAAACTCTTCGGCTAGCACTTGAAACATATAACAGATTTCATCTTGAAACTAATTTTTGTGCAACACCAGAACTACCGCAAAACCCATATCCCCTTCGACACATGACAATAAGAGCACCAAAATCAAGAACAAATTACGGATTCCAAACGATTAGATATCAGATGACTACCTTTTTGAATGAAAACAGAAATTTTCATGACCTCCTCCATCAATGCAGAACTCAAAAAATATACAAGAGAAAAGTGATTGCACTGTTGACTTCAGGACTAACCGGTACATCCTGTGACATATTATAAATTGATAACAGTCAACATGATTGTATATATATATTTTTTTCCTTTTTATAATTCCCTGTAACCCAACAGCACGCATCTTAACAACTTCGAAGATACCTTAACATTGTTGTACAGTTTTTCCTTTGTTTTTCTTTTAACATGCCAGCAAGTGTAATGGCGACCGCTACATTTATTGTATTTGTTTATTTTGTGTGTGTATGTGCCGAGTGCAGTTTGCTTACCCCCAGGGAGGAAGGCCCTCGTCAGGCACCACGCCTTTTGGCCTCCTTCCTGAAGTGTATGAAACACACTTCAAATAAATACTTTTCAAATAAAATAAATAGATTACGCCGGGTTTCGATCCATAGTGGCGGGCAGGGCTTCCGCCCCCGCCAGGCACCGGCAATTATGGCCCTCGCGGTTCATGTTCGCGGGAAGAGGGCGCACGTGGCGGGCGCATCTCCACTGGGATGGAATACGCACGCGCTCTTCATGAGAGTGGTGTGTTGGATCTGTAGTCGGGCAAGGAGGCGGTGATCCGGCTATGTCTTCGAGAGACGTGTATTTTGGTTGGTCAAATGGGCTTCCCGGAGCTCCCGAAATGTGTTCACCATGCCCAGCCCCGGGAGGGGCTTGTTGGAGGTCTTCGCGGGGAGGTCCAGAGCCCGCTTAATAATTTGGCGGAGGATGACTTCGATTGCATCCTCGTCTCGCTTCTGCAGGTGGAGGTACGGAGTCCAATATATGATTCGACTGGTTATAAATGCATGCGCCAGCCGCAAGGCGTCCTTGCATCGTAACCCCCCGCGCTTTTTAGAAACCTGGCAGACCATGTGGCCCACTTGTTCCCCCACCTTACGGTGTTTGCGTAGACTATAGGACTCAAAGTTTCCCTCGCGTGGAACCACTGAATGATTGGTCGGCATACGCGTTAAGTGCAAGCCTGTCAGACAGGCCTGTCAGAAATAGGAACTGCAGTCACGTACTGTGCATATTTTAGCAAAGTCCTGTGGATCTCGACGCTCAGTTCCCTCTGAGCAAAACAAGTGTAGAGCTGCAAGATACAAAGAGCGGCGATCAATCTTGCCGCAATCTTCGTATGTCGTGCGATGACACGTTTTCATGGAGGACAGCCGACGCTTCTTTGACGACAAAATTTTGATTCCCACCCAGGCTGTAAAAGATCTAAAAAGCAGGCGGCATGTTTAGAGCCCCTGGCTGTCGGCGAGCTCTGCATCCTTTTTTTGTCTCGCATTCATAAAACAAGATGTGGCGGTTAGGATGGAATTGTCAGCTTTACATCCGGTACCTTCCTTACCTTTCTACTATTGAGGCGCAGAAGCTTAGCAGTCGCGAAGTGGACGGTACCCATGGTTCTTCAAAGCTGAAGGGTTTCAAGGATTTCTTGTTTTCTCGTAACACAATCTGAAGCTCCGTTTTCAGCTTTGGTCCTCCGGAAACCTTAACCACTTCGAGATAGCTTTTTTTAACAACGAGAATGGCACGAAAACACGGAAAGTAAAACACGCAACATAATGCCTTTTTTCCAGGTTTTGCCTGCCCGGCTGTTCAAAAAAAGAATTCAAAATGAACCAACTACCTCATTTCTAGCTTATTTTGCCCTTGAAGACGTTCACTATCCGATCGAATTTGTTGACGTTTACGCCCGGTAACCACTGCCCTCGCAATAGTTTCCTTTTTACTTTTTGTGCTCGGTTTATCTCTTTCGGCCATGAGCTTCGCCTGTTCACTGTGCGGTCGTCACCAATACGTGCAGCGTTTAACACTGTATTTGGCTGAATACCGCTTTTACCTGCTCGGTTTCTAGCTGCCTGCGGCGTTCATATCTCGGTGGTGGGCATACTACATGCGGCCTACAGGGGCAGCAGAAAACGCCGACTGTCCGGGCCACGTCGAGGCCACGTGCTGTGGCGTGCCGTGCCGCTACTCTTTTTTTGCCGACGCCGCTTGCGCAGCGTGGTACGCTTTGTGTTGCAGCGGAAAGCGCTCGTGGCGTCCAGCGGCCCGGCCGCGTCGTTGTTGCCGCAATCGATGGGAGTCTCCCCCAGCAACCCTTCGAGCGGCCGGCCGTGCCCAGCAGTGCAGGCTCGCGCCGGTGAACTTCTTTCCCTCTTTCCGGTTCCTCCCTCGCCGACGTTGATCGGCGCTTGTCCAGCTGCGGCACGGAACAAGAATGCACGCTGCGCGGGTGCAGCAGGCTCGCTGCCGCCCGTGCCTCGGTGAATGCACCGCTCCCGTGCGAGTGCCGGTGGTGATGGTGTCGCAGGCTGCCGGAGACGCCGGCTCCATATGAGCGTGTTGTGTCCTCCAAGATCGCATCATGCGCTGTGCGTAATCGTTTGCATTGACGTACGCCAGATGAAGCCTCGTGTTCGTGGATCCGCCGACGGTAGCCCGAACGCCGCTGTGGAGGTTTACATTTGACTGTCACAAATCATTTTGGCGTTAACTACTTTGTGCTGTTCAGCCAGTTGGGCAACTGTGTGCACAACGTGCCGGCTTCAGCTGCCTCCGAGCAGAGCACGTTGCCGCCAGCATCTCCTAACCACCGATACCAGAGGCATCGCTTCTATATTGCCACTCATGTGGCCTTGAAATTCGAGTCAGAGCGGCTGGCCATATTGTTCACAGGCATCACGTAATCTTCATTATGTGTACGCTGGCTATTCAAGTATTCAGACTTCAGACTACGGTGACAAACGAGACTGCAGTAAAAGAAGTGAAGCCAAAGTATATTTTTATCAGTTCTCGCTCCTCCAAACGCTGTCTTGCTTGTGATGCAGAGTCCTCAACCGCTTCCGCTGTCATCGTAACAGCGGCATTAACTTTGTTGCCCCTGAAATTCGTCACCCGCTGAAGAGTGTGTTGACCGTGATTTCGTCAGTGCGGAAAAATCAGTCAGTAAGGCGTCCTTGAGCGCCCGCTCTAACACCTCCTAGGATGACGTGCTATAGTTCGTAAATAACTGAATTCCGAGGACCAGTCTGCGCCGCAAGGAAAAAGCTGCCTACGAACAAGTTCGCTGGAAAGCAGTGCCACAAGTGGAAGTCGACCACCACGCGCGTCACATTCTCCACGCATGCCGCTGCGATGACGTTCAGGGGACAGCAATGTGGAGACAGCGCTACAGTTGGATTCCTCTGATGGATGCCGGTGATTCACTCGTTACCACGCACTGTTTGTGGAATGCTCCACGCTCAAACATGACCGTTGGATTAGACGATCTTGTAGAAGCTGCGTAACTGAGCTATTACCAGTCTTGTGCTTAGCGTTTTCTCGCATGCGTGAACTGATGGTGAAAACGCTGAGGCGTTCTTAAGTGCGGGAATTTAGCGACTACAGCTCCCTTGGTCAAGTGTTACGCAAATTACTGAGTATTTCATGCGCAGGCACACAGCCATAATCAATTCCTAGGTTTTGTCCTTTTTTCAGACTTGAGTTGTACAGATTCTGTCAAAAACAATAGTTTCATTACAAAACTGGTTGGGCTTGCGTTGCGCTGTTCTTTGCAACCGCGAGTTAATGTTCTTGTCTTTCCCATTTCCTCGATACGTTTCCGAGAGAAATGAGCGCACATTTAAACGTAAGCATTCGATGCATGTATCTACATAACTTGTAGCCGCCGCGCGAACTTCGGTATTAAGATAAATCGCAATAAGCGTTTCTAGGCGCTGCTCCTTTCCGCAGACCTACTTGAAGTAGCTAGATTTATCCTCGATATTCTATTCGCATTTATATCCTACAAATCAGAGAGTGCTCCCATGCTATGCTGAAAAAATCTTAAAATGACCGCGCAATGGCAAAATTGCAATGCGTTCTTTACTGACCTGAACATTTTGTCCAGCCTTTAATAATCGTCAATTGCTCTGATATAATTCAGGACGCTTCCTCTTCTGTTCAGAAAATTCATAGGGAGGAGATCAATGGCCGTTAAAATGCACCAATCTCTGAAGTTGACTGCATAGTCGCCAGGCAGCCTTTTTTGCGATTCAACCAGAATATTGACGCTAGCAAATCCCAGTGAAACAATGCTTTTCATTTAAAATCTCGCTGGATGAACTTTAATTAGCCTTTACAAAGCAGCCAGGAGCTTTCAATGTAAATACAGTTAGCACAATAAAGCTTTGCGTTCAGCGTAATTCAGAACGAGATGCAAATAATACTGTAACAAGGAACGTTAGCCCCATGGCGAGCACTTGTCATGTTCTATGTCGCTCATTTTCTCTTCTGGAGTTTTTCTCTGCACCGCTTCGTTCGTTGCCCTTTCGGACACTCAATGATTTTTCGGGTTTCGGCCAGGAACACGTTGCTATAGGTGCGTGCTGATTTTTTTTTTTTCGCTGCTGTGCATAAGGTCAAATTCATAGAGCGGATATGCCCGAGTTATTGAACTGCACACACGCACACGCACACCCCCTCTCTCTCTTCTATATTAACAACTTAACTGCTCAATATATTTTCCTAACTATATTCACATAAATATTAAATGTTTGCCGGTCAGTGCTCCTGAAACAGCAGTCTAGTCTCCAAATAGTGCTGCGTTTCTTTCCGAATTCGTTCACCGCTTATCGCACATTTTTTGAGGTGGTGACGTGTACTCGTCTTGTCCTGCTCGAACAATTTCTCCCTATTTTCTTGCATAAAAGCAACGAAAGAGGTCTTCGATCTGAACACGGTGTTTGGTAACCTGACGAAAGTTACTGTCTAAGACATCAGACTGCAAACATTTTTCGTGTAATACGGTTTTCTCTTGAAAGGCCATCTTCCCTTCGCTGGTTTTCGACCGATGCCACAATTTCGAATATAAACCTGCTCAGACGAAACAGGCTGGCGCAAAATTTTCAGCCCTTCTGTTGAGCATGGTGTTTTCAAGCCTTAGTTCATAGCAAACGCACATGCCTAAACGTATGTGGGAGGCCTACAACTGATTTATTCTTGAGCCTATCGTTAACACGAATCTGGGGTCGCAGAACAACATAGCTGTGCTAAGAACTGACTCCTAATATCAACTTCAAAAAGAATGGCGTTGACATTTCGTTCTCCGCCGCCATCCTCTTGCCTTGCAGACACCAGTCCCAAAAAGTTTGCACAACACAAGCTTCGAGTGGTGAGTCTCTTAGTCGGTACCAGTAACACAGATTGAAATATATTTTTTGGCAGCCACCACAGCTGCGCTTCCAAGAACTTGTAATTTTCTGCTTAGTTCGTCGCCAAAGCTGACCAAGTGCTGGACAAGTGAAGTCATTCATTTGTAGATACAATCAAAACGAAGAACAAGTCCGCAACCTTCGGCACACATAGTTCATCAGAGAGTGGGGGCTTTCCCTTGAATAGAAGTGGGTCCGTAATGGCCTTTTGATGCAAAATTTGCGTTTCTGATCAAGAGGAGAAATGCACTCCACATTGTGTCCTTCATTCTCCGACTCTTCGACTCGGACGCGATAGTGAGTACACTGAAATCATAAAATCAAAAACCAATTGGCGGACTGCCTGCCTGAGCTATTAAAGGAGCTAGGCTATGCGCATCTATTCATGACCTACGAGGGTACTCTGTTATCTCAGTAGTTTTTCTTTCGCCATACTGTTTTCTTTGCGAATGGGAATTCTCTTAGTTTGAACCCGTGGCGGAAGAGGGAGATTCTGTGAAGTTAAGGCCTGTAGCTGTAGATTTTGCTGGCATCAACTTATTGAACAAGCTTACGTTAACTACGATGATGTCCGGGTATATGCAGGAGCAAAGCCCTAAAATCTTGTATCGTAAACAGCATCAATATTATAAGCTCTCCCTACATGACAGCAGCATTTCGTACTTAACTTTTTCTTGAGAAAGAGCACGCCTTCGAAACCGCAGTTGTGTATCCTTCTGCGATATAGTGCAGCACTTGCGAAATAATTTTCTAAGGTTTCAAGATGATCAGGTGCATTCCTTTAGCGGTATCTGAAAACTCGTGCTTCAGCGCTTTTCGATATTTCCCTGTTCTTTGTAGGTTCCGCTACATGTTTTATTGACCGCCTAGTATACTCAATAGGGTGCGCTTTAAAAGACCAATTTCTTCGTGAGGTAGAACCAAATACATGCTTGCTCTGGTAAACTACTTTAGCGCGTCACAAGATAAACTTGCTTTGAGAGTATTCAAGATTACAAAGTGCGAAGCAGTTTATAGCCTGCATGCAAATTGGTTTATTTGCGCATTGAAAAGCGGGTTATAAGTTTTCCCGATTGCAGCGTGCGCTGCTGACAATATTTTGCAATAATAGCTTGTTTGTTAAACAGAGAAAGAGGTTACTACAAAACACCGAAATCCCTAACGCCCTATTTTATGGATGAAAATACAATGACCATAGCTTCCAACACGTTAAACACGCTTATGACCGCATTTTCCCCGCAGGGAAAATGCGAGCACGATTACTTTATTTTGAACGAATTTGATTTATAAAACCAGAACTCCGGTCGTTCTCAGGAGAGACTGCCTATGATATTTGTATTTCTAGCTCGGAACATTTCAGTGAGACATCAGAAAGGCCACTCTTCACGCTGAGGCTTGGGTAAAGAAGGCTGTTGTGTGTAAACGTAGAGAATAAAAATATGCGGTATATATGACGAGGTAAGGAAGACTTCAGAGACAGGAAACCAATGCGCAGATCAGTGCACGAAAGTTTAAGGATGCAGAATTGTGCCCCGTCTAACTACTCTTTGTTCGTAGCAAGTCATCACTGTAGTTCACGAGTTTCTTCTCGCCGAAGTTTTGTAAAATGATTACCATAGCAGGCTTCATCTACCAACGACTGCTGTTTTTTCTGCAAATTCCTCTGTCTAATGTCGCGGGCAGGTAGGTGGAGGTTGCTTGTGAAACACAGCGTCATGCCTAACCACCTGTTGCGATGGTAGGCTGAGCTTGTTTGATGAAGCTTTATTAAAGACGCTCTATCAGTAAATGCTTACCGTCGGGTTACTGTCGCTTGCATATATTTAACACGCTGTGAAGGAACTTGTGGGTGTCCGCTGACACTCATCGTAGCTCGTGCAATAGAATAGATACTTGGTAACAAAAAAAAAACCTCAAACCGGTAGCTACTGGTCACACTGTGACGGCACTAACAGAAAGGTAAAGAAAGACGCGCTGAAATATTTCAGTGTTCCAGCACGTGGTACAGAGATAGCTCCAGCACAGTCTCCACAGGAACAAGAGACAAAGTGTCCAGTGTCGGGACGAAATCTGTCTTACCGGCGGGCGCTGAAAACAGTGAGCGTGCGTGCTAAGTGGTGTGGTGTGGTGTTCGTAATTTTGTCACACCATCACCACCTCACTGCCCCCCTCCGGCACTCCCTGCCAAGCAGTATACAGTTCCTTCAAAACACGCAAATGGCCTTGTGCGTGATCACTGGACGTGTGGATGGACTGGTGCACTGAGCGACACCCGTGAGTGTGTGCGTGCTACAGCGATCCGGGGGTTTCGTGCGGGGCCATGGCCTTCTATCTGCCCAGCTGCAGTGCGACGCCCCACACCGTCAGGCCTCGCTACGCCGACGTCGACGAATACGCAGGATTGGAAGATAGGTAAGACGCCCAGCTACGTCCTTTGTCTATGGAATAAAACTGGGCACGTTTACCGTAAACTGCGACAAGATGTGCGACTGAAAGCATCTCGGTATGCCTCAGGGGAGAGGTGAGTGCTAGTTTCACTCAGTAAGTAGTCGCGAAGGTGGCCAAGTTTGGAGCCAAGAAAAAAAAAACATTGAATTAGACTAAAGGGACTCTCAGAACAACATTAAAGTTTTGGTCTTAGTAAAAACTGATTCTACCGCCCCTCTTAGCTGTGTCACTTTATTAATACTAGAAGCAGACATAGCGCACCACAACGGGACAGAGGAAAGGAGCACACCGGTCCTCCGTGCTCCTTTTCTCTATCCCGTTGCACAGCGCTACGTATTCTTCTAATATGTTATACCAACAAGCACGAACTGGCACTTTAAGTAACTTTATGCGTTTATTTTATAATATACCTTCATAACGGACGTCCCTTATCAACCACCTGACCTGACCGATGGCTGTTCTGATCAACTTCACCGTATTGTAACTGACGTACCCGTATATTTTTTTATTTGGGTACCTAGGCAACTAAATAGGAGGCTAGGTGATATACATAGCAAGAAATCATCCCCCGTGGCATATTAAAACTCCTCGGACCAATTATAAATTACATATGATTGCTTAAGAGCTGTCAAACCACTTAAATATGCTGCACCACAAAACAACTAATTTTGTGGCTTTTTTATGTTATACAGTGACGTCGTCACATAATATGTATACACTTTTACCCTGTTGTTAAAATGTGCTTGTAGCTGCCAATAAATCTGGGGTCGAGGGCTCGTCAAACTCTTAAGATTTTTCCGTCAGCCCTCTTTGTGGCATGTTTGTTATAATTATTAAGTGCGCGAAACAAAACGATTGTAGAAAATTAAAAGCAGACAGGGAAACAATTGTTTCATTGCCAGTTATTTCAGTGTATTCTACATCAGTTAGGACACACAGTATGTGGAAACAAGTAATAGAGATGCCCGTGCATTCATGCAGACTTGACTATATTTTTCATCCTGCTAAATCATTTCCAAGCCCAGTTTCCAAACGAAAGGTCGGCAGGCAGGGAACAAAGTGTGTTTATTATCGGACAAGGGGCTGCTTATATAAGGACAGGTACAAGCATGAGCATGCGCACTTCGTACTGTAAGGGCACGTGTTAACATGACAGTGCGCATGCTTACATCTTCCTTCTTTTCGAAGAGAAAAAAAGGGGAAAAAGCTTACTAATTCACATGTCAGGGACCTAATGCTGTCGTCTCTCTGGCAGGGGGTAACGTTGTGGCGGTCTACGCAGACGGTCACTTCTACGAAGGATGGCCTCAGGTTGTAGCTCCGCCATGTGGTCAGGCTGGGATACCGACTCCGCAGAAACTGTCCCTTCAGGGTCCGACATAGGTTGCATTTCTTTGGAACTGAGATGCTCCCTGGTGTGCCGCAGCTCTTGCCCGCTGTCTGTAAGTAGGGTGTATGACCGAGGTGTGCCTGCAGGGTCTACAGGCACAGCTGGCGACCAGGTTCTGCGTATGGTGTCGCACACTGGTACTGGAGACCCGGTGCGGAGATGTGGTAGACGCTTGGCCGCCCGGTAGCAGAAGATCCGCTGCTTTTCTCTGAATTCGTAGAGGCGATTGCGAACGGATTGTGGTGGCACAGTCTGCGGCTGGGGGAGAACCGGCAAGTGCTGGGGGAGAACCGGCAACTGCGTCCTTGTTTTGCGGCCCATCAACCTTTGAATGGGCGACTTCAGTTGCTCGTCCCTTGGCATGTTTCGCCACTCCAGCAGGGCGCTGTAAAATTCCAGGGTTGCGAAAGGACACTTCGTTAGCAGTTTTTTCAACTCCTGCACTGTACGCTCCGCCATGCTGTTACCTCGAGGAGAGTACGGGCTTGAAGTTACGCGGGCAATTTCGAGCTGCGCAGCAAAAGAGTAGGAGCACGCGTTGTTGAAAGGTGGGCCGTTATCACTACACAGCTTTGCAGGGATTCCGTGAGTCGCGAAGACGAGCACGCACGCATTGTTTACCGCTCTCGCTGTTGTCTGACGCAGCTTTTGAACGTCGAAAAAAAAACGAGTAGTAATCCACGAGAATTAGGTAGGACTGGTCATCGTGGTGGAAAATATCAAGCCCTACTACTTGCCATGGCAGGCCTGGTATCCCGTGGCTCAGCATAGGCAGTCTGGTGTTCCTGCGCTTGTACTTTTCGCACTCTGCACATGACTTAGCTATAGCGGAGATGTCTGCGTTCATGCCAGGCCAGAACATTACTTCTCTGGCTCTCATCTTCATTTTTTCCTCGCCTCCATGTGCGGCGTGTAGCAAGCGCAAAATTCCGGTCGCTTGGCAGGAGGAATGACTATTTGGTTGGTTCCGGGTAGCAGGCCTTAACGTCCAGCTCGTTGCGGTAACACCAGTATGGACGCAGGGCATGCGGCACATCGTTCTTCGTCTCCGACCATTCTGTGCTCGAGTAACGGCGCAGTTCAGCCATACTAGCGTCATTGTTAGTTTCGTGCCGAATACTCTTGAGCTGCTGATCTTACACAGGATGCGCAGAAATAACGCTGACTTAAAATTTTTCTGTCTCTCCAGTTAACTCCGTAGCACTCGGGAAGTGAGAAAGCGCATCAGCTTGAAGCAACTCCTTTCCTGGTTTGAACGTAACCTTGATTGCGAATCTTTGCATAACAAGCCTCATGCGCTGCAATCGTAGCTGGCATCCACAAAGTGGATTTTTGAATATAGATTCCAGAGGCCCGTGATCCGACTCGATGGTAACCTTTGACTGCCCGAAGATATAACCTTCAAATTTTGTGCAACCATGAACCATTGCCAATATTTCCTTCTCGATCTGCGCGTAGCGCTGCTGTGCTTCCGTTAGCGAACGGGATGAGTAGGCAACTGGCTGCCCGTACTGTAGACGAACGGCTCCTACTCCATGCTGACTGGCGTCTACTGACAAGGTCAATGGTTTTCATTGGTTAAAATAGGCAAGGACTCGCGCCTTTGTGAGGGTCGCTCGAAGCTGACGAAAGCTGCTATCCTTTTTCAACAACTCGCGAAGCGGCGCTGACAACGTGAATATGTTAGGGACAAACCGCGCCACGAAATTGATCATGCCGAGGAAAACTTGCAGTTCCTTACGGTTTTGTGGTGGCGGAACTTGCACGATGTCCTCGACTCTGCTGGGGTCCAGGCACAGTCCCTCTGGAGTCAGAATGTTGCCCATGTAGCGCACTCTGGGCTGGAGGAAATTGCTCGCTAAGCCGCTCACCAACTGCGAACTTTGACGCATCTGTGGCCATAACGAAGGGCAAATTAAAATCCGGGTGGCGCAACAGCGGTGCACTCATTAGCTTCCTTTTCAGGGCCCCAAAAGCATCCTCCGCGTTTTCGTACCAGCGAAAGGCGATATTTTTGGCTGTTAAGGCGGTGAGCGGCTTAGCGAGCTTGGCGAACTCCTCTATGTGCCTTCGGTAGTAACCGATCAGGCCGAGAAACTGCCGTACCTGGCGGACGCTAGTCGGGGATGGAAAATCCGAGACACACCTTAGTTTCTCAGGGTCCGGTCGCACGCCGTCAGCTGAAACAACGTGCCCGAGGTATTTCACCTCGTTTTTGAGGAATTGGCACTTAGAGGGCTTCAGCTTGAGACCCGCTCCTCTTAGTCGCACCAAAACGTGCTCAATATCGCGCAAATGGTTCTCAAAACTGTCACTGTATATGATTATGTCACCCATATACACGAAGCACAGCCTCCCCAGAAGACCTGCCAGGATAACATCAGCGGTTCTCTGCCAGACAGCAGGGCTGTTGGCCAGACCCATCGGCATTCTTTTCCATTCATAGTGCCCTGAGGGCGTGTTGAATGCCGTTTTCTCGGCATCTGCCGGATCCATTGCAATCTGCCAGAATCCCGCCGCCATGTCCACTACCGTGAAGTACCTGGCAGAGCCCAGCTGAGAAAGCGTCTCTGTATATTGGGGATGGGGTATGGATCGATGCGAGTTACGGCATTTAGTTTGCGGTAGTCCACTACCAATCGATACGAGCCATCTGGCTTTTCCACCAATAGTGCTGGTGCTCCCCAGGGTGACTTTGAGTGTTCGACAATGCCGCGATCAATCAGGTCCTGCACCTGCCGCTCCATCTCCTCACGTTGGGAGTAAGGAATCCTGTACGCACGCTGGTAAACGGGCGATGAAGTGCCGGTTTCTATCCTGTGCTTTATAACGCCACAGCAGCCCAAATCCAGGTTGGACGCGGCGAATACCTCCGAGTAGTCGTTCAGCAAACCAGCCAGAGCCTCCCTCTCCCTGGATTTTACGTGAGAAAAATCGAACGACACCTTTGGAGCAGCCGAAGGACTAGCATGCTCTACAGTTGCGAGTACCGTATCGGTGGGCTCACGTTTCTCTATCGCAGAGGTGAAGAAAGCCAATGTTTTGTTCTTGGGAAGGCTCAGTGGCTGCTGGCTATAGTTAACCACCCGTAGGGGCACTCTGTGGGCGTCATTAACTGTCACGAGGCACGCGGCTGCCTTCAGGCCATTACCGAGAGAGTCGACCGGCTCAAGCACTCCCACGGCGCCGCTCTCTACATCTGAAGGCACAAACGCGTACAAAATGTGCTCCGACCAAGGAAGGACGACCGCCTCATCGACCAGCCTGACGGCAACCCGCGAATATACCTTCTCCAATGATCCCACTGTTTGGCGGGTGTTAATATCGGTAATGCGAATCTCAGCCCCTCTCCTGTTCAAAAACGGAACCTTTGAGCCGCCCGCATTAACCTCTTCCTCAGAGAATGAGACTACTACCTTCCCTTTTCTCAAAAAATCCTGCCCTAATATACCTGACACTCCGTTTGGCAGAGACACCGTGTCCGGGCATACGTAGCAGGGGTGCTCCAATGCAATTCCGCCGAGAGATAAGTGTAACCGGTAGAGTCCACTTATGCCAAGAGGATCCCCCGTTATGCCTACAAATTTGGTTGCCATACCACCAGACGCTTCCAACACCTCGCGGTCCCCCTTCCTTCGAAGCGTGTTAAAACTGCTCTCCTTAAGCAATGTCACCATTGACCCCGTATCTATCAACAATTCCATGCAACAACCATTTAACTTGCAACGCACAACAGGGCATGCCTCGTCGGCCACACAAACTACCACCACCTCATCATCCACTGCTCCCTCCCCACGCTCCTCAGGCTGGCGAGGACTATCTAGTTTTTTGTCTCGGAATCTGGAGCCCCGCTGTAGGCTTGCTTAGGGCGTGTCTCGCCTGCTTCTCTTTGTGGCTCCCCACGGCGCACGTTTTGGCAGAACCTGGCGATGTGTCCGCGACCCTGGCAAGCGAAGCATACGATTTCTTCAAAATCTCGCATACCGCGCCTGTAGCTTTGTGGCAGTCTCCGGTTTCCAGCGAATGGGCGCTGTTGAGCGCGCGCTTCAACCTGGCGTTCCAACTGCTGAGATAGCAGCTGTTCTAAGCGATCTAACCGCTCTGTCAAGAGAGCAACCTCAGGGTTGAGCACCGCTCTCTCTATGACGCGTACTCTCGCTGCGGCTGTCGTTAACGCCTCATTTCGTTCCTCATCCAATGCGGCCTCCACGGCTTGGTCGAAATTGCTCGGCTTGCGCGAGAGCACGAACCGGCGCACGGGGTCTTGCAGACCAGCCACGAACAAAGCGGTCATTTCCTCTTTAAGTATATCCTCCGCGTATTTCTTCTTTAGCTGGTCTCCTTCCTCCTCCATGCTTAACGTATCGCGCGCTAAGCGCTGAAGCCGCGACGCAAACGTTCGCACGTCCTCCCCTACCATCTGTCCGGCGTCACGGAACCTCTGTACCCGCACGTGACGTGGTTCAGTGTCGAAATGCTCAAAAGCGAGCTTCTTAAATTCCGCAAATGATTTTGTGGATTTTACTTTTTCGTCTCGCCAAGCAAAATCATGAGCAGCTCCTGCCATCTTACACCTCGCCATTCCCAGCATTTGAGCATCGGACCATCCCCCCATTTTCCCAATCTCTTCTAGCATGGAAAAGAAATCGCAGATTGGATCCCCTGTCTTATCTCCCGTAAACGTCGGAATGACGCTTCCTAATGCCAGCATGCTTGCTCCGAGCGACGGCTGTGGAGTGGGAGCTCCCTCAGATACAGACATTTTTTTTTCAAGCCCTCCAGTGCCTCAAGCCTCTCAAATGGGGGTAAAAGTCCCACAATCAGTCCCGTGATTCCCTTTTGATTACAATTTTGAAGTCATGAATGTCACAGCATTCAGAGGACATTTGCTTTTGAGACCCCACTTCTGACACCAGTGTGATGACCCCCATAATGCGCAGGTCCACACGGGACGGAGAGGCAAAGAGACACCGTATGGCTCAGTTTAAACAAACAGATATATTCAATAATTATACATGATTAAGATTCAGAGGCTGGGGCGTCCGAGCTTACGTGCCGACGACTTCATGGGGGCGATGGAGTGGCTCCGGAGTTGGGCTCGAGCGGTTGCTGGCAGAAGCTGCACGCCGTCGGGCTTCGGCGCTGAAGGCCCTCTTGGCGAATGATGTCGTCCTTAGCGTCTCTTCCGTACTGCTTGTCGATTTTTATATCCTCTTCTCCACACTCCCTAGGGTGAGGACGCCCACGCCGGAGGGGAAGGAGGGGGGCTAGGGCTTTCACTTGGGCGCACAAACATACCACCGCACTTATGGTCTCGCCCCCCTCACGTGTTGAGTCCGAGGGAAAGAAGGTTGTCTTCGAGGTAGCGCATAGCGTCGGCTGTGGTACGGCGCGCTCTGGCCCGCTGACAGTTCCCGCGGGTCACCGACCTCCGCTCTCCATCCATCAACTGACACTCGCTCCTCAAGGTAAGGCGCGCTCTGGCCCGCTGACAGTTCCCGCGGGTCACCGGCCGGGAAAGTGGTCCCTTGTCCTGGGATGTGCTCGGGAGGCCTCCCCTGGAACCGCCACGGCAATTGGGGAGGATAAAGCCCGTTTCCCCGCGGCGGCGGCGGCGGGTCCGGTTGGGTCCGGTTGGGCTTAAACCCCTTCGTTTTGGTCGTCACTCTCAAAGAGCATGGCTGGGTAATTGATGATGCCGCTGTCATCTGGGTCTCCGTCTACGCCGCGCCGTCGAACGCGGAACCTCGTAGCACACCCAAGGAACGTCACAATATTGCCACCTGGTGTTCTCAGGTGGCGCTGAAGTGTCTTCGAAGACGTTGAAGTGTCTCTCGCTGGCTGTCTGGCTGCTTGCTGTATTCTGCTGGTTAGCGACCTGTCTCCCTGTTTTCCGTTACATATTTTGGTGTAGGCGCTGGGTAAAGATCCCTGTATATGTCTCATACTCCTCCGGATACCCTGGGCTCCAGTCCTTCGCTAGTGGACACCCCCGTGCACCGTGCTAGCCGGAGAAATCAAGGCCTACCTCCCGAACACGGGCTTTTGGAGTCTGCCAGAGCACCCACCCATCGACCTGTCATGCCAGCTGCTGCCTACTACACCTTGCAGAATCCGCGACTGCCCAAACCATTCCACGGCAGTCAGCTCGAAGACGTAGAGGACTGGCTTCTCGAGTTTGAACGCGTGGCCTCATTCAACCAGTGGGACGACGCCGCTAAACTTCGAAACGTCTTCTTTAGTCTCGAGGATGGTGCACGTACCTGGTACGAAAACCGAGAAGACGCCCTAACATCATGGCACGAGTTCCGCCGACGCCTGCTGGAGACCTACACCAGCACGGATCGTCGAGAACGGGCTGAACGGGCTTTGCAGTCTCGCATTCAGATGCCGAATGAGACTGTAAGCATGTACGTGGAGGATATGACTCGGCTCTTCCGGCGAGCTGACCCGGCCATGCCCGAAGATAAAAAGGTGCGCCATCTCATGCGCGGCGTTAAAGAGCAACTTTTCGCTGGCCTCGTGCGCAGTCCACCTGGGACTGTTGCTGAGTTTCTCTCGGAGGCGGTCACGATGGAGAAGATGCTCTTGCGGCGGTCTACCACCTACGACCGGCCGGTACTCGCCGCTTCACTTACAGAGCCGCTTCCTGCCTTCGGGGCTAACCCTGGTCTTCTCCGCGACCTGATCCGCTCCGTTGTGCGCGAAGAGCTCCAGGCGCTTTTCGGTGCTCCCCTGCCGACGGCCGGCTCTCTCGCTAGCCTGGTCCGCGAAGAGGTTCAAGCCTTGAGACCTTCGTTCCCGTCCGTTGACCCGCCGCCTTTACCAACGGAGTGCCGTCGTCCAACGTACGCTGAAGCCTTGCAACGTCCTGCGCCCTCTTCGGCGCAGTTTCCTCCGTCCAATCAAGGCTCGCTGTTTTCCGCACACCCCGACACGTACTACATCGACAATCGACGATCACCCCAGTGGAAGACGGACCTGTGGCGTGCTCCAGATCGGCGGCGTCTCTGCTTTCACTGCGGGGAACCCGGTCATCTGTATCGCCAGTGCCCGTATCGACAGCTTGGGCTGCAGGGGTTCCCTATCGACATGCCCCGTCCACCAAGAGGTCAACGACCCCGGGAGATCGAGGACTACGTAGCCCAGCAGCGCATGGCGACAATTCCCCAGCGGCAGTCTCGGTCTCCATCACCACGCCGACCTTCGCCACAGCCCCAAAGCTCCTCCTGGATGGCGCAGAGACGGTCGCCAAGTCCCCGCCGGGAAAACTAAAGAGAGCGACCTCAGGGGGCGAGGCCGCTGGCAATCGATACGAACAAGACCCCCCGACAACGCGAACAGCGACCGACCGCGATTTAAAGGCAACGACTGCAGTACCTGAACTCGGAGATCGATTCTCGTTGGATATACCCGTGCTTCTCGATGGCTATAAGGTTAGTGCTTTGGTGGACACTGGCGCTGATTTCTCGATTTTAAGCGGAAAGCTAGCGGCGCTTCTTAAAAAAGTAATGACACCATGGTCCGGCACGCAGATTCGCACGGCTGGCGGACATGTCGTAACTCCGCTTGGCCTATGCACAGCAAGAGTCCAAATTCGCAGCTCCACATTTGTTGTCAGCTGCCTAGTTCTACCGAACTGCTCCCGTGACTGTATCCTTGGCGTTGATTTTCTCCGAGAGTATGGAGCTATTATTGACCTCCGAAAGCGCACTGTCACATTTTCTACCGAGAAAGCTGATGTTTACTCCGAGGACTGTCCACGCCGCGCCGCCCTTAGAATATCCGCCGAGAGCGTTTGGATTCCGCCACGCGCCAGCGTTTTTGTGAGTGTTCACTGCGACGGACTACGTGAAGGGACAGCGGTCGCAGAGGGCAACCTGTCCCTTTTGCTCACCCACGGCATCTGCTCAGCGCGAGGTCTCATCCATCTCCGCGACGGCTGCTCTGAGCTCCTGGTGACTAACTTCTCTAACGAGCCCCGGCACCTTTTTCGTGCTACTGCCATCGCATTCGCCGACCCCTTAGCGGAAGTTTCTGAATGTTTCGCGTTCGAAGCTGTTAGACCTGTGCGCCCATCCCTTGACATCAGCCCGGACCTTTCGGTGACTCAACAGCGAGAACTACGTGCCCTCCTACTTGAATACTCCTCCTGTTTCGCTTCTTCGTCGAAAATCCGGCAAACGGCTCTTCTCAAGCACCGCATCATTACGCCCGACGATGCCCGCCCCATCCATCAGCAGCCGTACCGTATCTCACCGAAGGAGCGTGAGGCGATCCAAACGCAGGTGAAGGAGATGCTTTCAGATGGAATCATTCAACCTTCCAGCAGCCCCTGGTCTTCACCTGTCGTGCTGGTGAAGAAAAAGGATGGGACACTCCGCTTCTGCGTTGATTATCGGAAACTGAACAACATCACCAAAAAAGACGTCTACCCGCTGCCTCGTATCGACGACTCGCTCGACAGACTTCGTCGCGCCCAGTACTTCTCCTCCATTGATTTAAAGAGTGGGTACTGGCAGATAGAGGTCGACGAGCGGGACCGCGAAAAAACGGCGTTCGTGACACCCGACGGACTGTACGAATTTAAAGTGCTACCTTTTGGGCTATGTTCAGCGCCGGCAACTTTCCAGCGGATGATGGATACCGTTCTCGCTGGACTAAAATGGCAAACTTGTTTGGTTTATCTCGATGATGTCGTCGTATTTTCCGAAACCTTTGCCGAACACCTTGAACGCCTGAGGACAGTATTAGATGCCCTCCGATCGGCCGACTTAACGCTAAAGCCCGAGAAGTGCCACTTTGGGTACAAAGAGTTGAAGTTTCTCGGTCACCTCGTGAGTGCCGATGGCGTTAAGCCCGACCCCGAGAAAACTGCTGCCGTCGCCAACTTTCCTGTTCCTGCAACAAAGAAAAGTGTGCAACGTTTTTTGGGTCTGTGCGCATATTACCGCCGCTTCATCGCCGACTTTTCAAAGATTGCCGCACCCCTGTACCACCTCACGCGCAATGATACACAGTTCGTGTGGGCTGCCGAGCAGCAGGAGGCTTTTGCCGAGCTGCGCAGACGACTGCTAACATCCCCTGTTCTTGCGCACTTTGATGAAGAGGCTGAAACCGAAGTCCACACCGACGCGAGCAACGTCGGCCTCGGCGCCGTACTCGTCCAACACCAAGGTGGCGTGGAAAGGGTCATCGCGTATGCAAGCCGCACGCTTTCTCGCGCTGAAACAAACTATTCGACCACAGAAAAAGAATGCCTTGCGGTTATGTGGGCAACCATGAAATTTCGTCCGTACCTCTACGGCCGCCCGTTCAAAGTAGTTACCGACCACCATTCGTTGTGCTGGCTTGCAAATCTTCGCGACCCATCGGGGCGCCTAGCCCGATGGAGCCTCCGCCTCCAAGAATTCGATTACACCATTGTGCACAAATCTGGCCAGACGCACGAAGACGCTGACGCACTCTCTCGCGCGCCCGTCGGGTTAGCGGATGATAGCATAGAGGACGAGAGTGGTTTTATTGGAGTTGTCAGCGCCTTAGACCTAATGAACCGCCAGCGAGCTGACCCAGATCTGCGACCTATCATTGATTATCTGGAGGGCCGAGCTTCTGTCGTACCCCGACAATTTTCTAGAAACCTGCCGGCCTTCTGTCTCCGGAACGGCATTTTGTTTAAGAAAAACTCCAGCACTGTTGACCGAGCGCACCTCCTCGTCGTTCCGGCAGATCTCCGCGCCGATATCCTTCTTGCTTGTCACGATGAGCCGACCTCCGGCCACTTGGGCTTTGCCCGCACACTTGCACGCGTGCGCCAGGCGTATTATTGGCCCAAACTTTCTCACGCCGTCCAGCGTTACGTCAGAGGCTGCCGCGATTGCCAACGTCGTAAGGCGCCTCCTCTCAAGCCAGCGGGCTTGCTCCAACCTATTGAACCCCCTCGGACGCCTTTTGATCAAGTCGGCATCGATCTTCTGGGCCCATTCCCTGTGTCATCGGCCGGTCATAAATGGATCATAGTCGCGACCGACTATTTAACAAGGTATGCGGAAACTAAAGCGGTGCAGCGCGGTACGTCATCTGAGATCGCCCAGTTTTTTATGCAACAAATCGTGCTGCGTCATGGCGCACCGTCCCACGTAATCACTGATCGAGGTACGGCGTTTACGGCACAGCTCATGCGCGACGTGTTCGAGCTCAGTCACACGAACCATCGCAAAACTACTGCCTATCACCCACAGACGAACGGGCTCACAGAGAGACTCAACAGAACGATCGCCGACATGATCGCAATGTACATAGACTCGCAGCACAAAACCTGGGACGAGATTCTCCCGTACGTCACATACGCTTACAACACGGCCACCCAGGAGACGACCCGATTTACACCATTTCGTCTGGTCTACGGACGTGACGTTCAGACGATGCTGGATGCAATGCTTCCATGCAGCACTGATGACCACCCACTCACGCCAGACGCCGAGCAGTTCGCTCAGCGCGCCGAGGAAGCACGTCAACTTGCCCGTCTTCACATTCAGCGGCAGCAGGGCACGGATGCACGCCGCTACAACCTCCGTCATCGGCACGTCGAATACCATCCGGGAGACCAAGTTTGGGTGTGGACCCCGGTACGCCGCCCAGGCTTGTCTGAAAAACTGATGTGCCGTTACTTTGGACCGTACCGAGTTTTGCGCCGCGTCACCGAAGTGACCTACGAAGTTCTTCCTGACGGGACTGTGCAGCCTCAGCGTCGTCCACCCCGCTCTGAGGTTGTGCACGTTGTCCGCATGAAACCCTACTTCACGCGGTAATGGATAGTACGCTCAGTGTTCTGCTAGTTTTCGCGTGGGACACCTTCGCCCACCTCCCTTGTACATTTTTGTGTGCTTGTGCTGTTTTTTTTTCTCTTTCCACTGCCCATACTGCAACCCCGCTTTTGTTTTTCTTTTTTTTGGAGGGGGAGTAATGCCACCTGGTGTTCTCAGGTGGCGCTGAAGTGTCTTCGAAGACGTTGAAGTGTCTCTCGCTGGCTGGCTGGCTGCTTGCTGTATTCTGCTGGTTAGCGACCTGTCTCCCTGTTTTCCGTTACAATATGAACATCTGCAGTAACACGCCTACAGTTGCGAGCGAGAATTCAGAAAGCCGCCACACAAACTGTTATCTACCTCCGTAATCGAGGCCTGGAAATTTCCTCCGAGAAATGCGCACTAGTGCCATTTACGCGCAAACCCATGGCAAACTACAGTGTAATGATAAATGGCCAAATAATACGACGGGTCCGATCGTACAAGTTTCTAGGTGTCATAATCGACAGGGACTTGTCATGGAGCCCACACATATCATACGTGAAAAAACGGTTGACAGGCATCTGCCACCTGTTCAAGTTTTTTGCTGGCAAGACCTGGGGAATGTCGCCTAGTGCCATGTTACGACTGTACAGTTTGCTTTTTTTAGGATTTCTGCGATACAGCTTGCCAGCAATAAACAACACAGGCAAAACGAATCTACGCACAATACAAAGTCTTCAGGGTCAAGTGCTCCGGATCTGTCTAGACCTGCCTCAGAGTGCTTCAACAGTGGCTACGATAGCAATCGCTAGAGACCACCTTGTCTAGACCCACATTGAAATTGAAGTACTCAGGACCCATATAAGGCATCTAGCCAGGAATCCTCGTCACCATTTAGCCTCTCTACCAGCGGACAGGCCACACACATCTTTCAGCCAAACGATAACTGCATATGATGAATCATTGCCAGCTTGTTTCACTCCGGCTGCGAGACCTTCGATCCCTCCATGGTGCCTCGCTCAGCCAAAAATCAACCTCGCAATGCTTGGTATCACGAAAAAAGCTGATCTGTCATCACCAGCCCTTAGACAGCTCACGCTACTATATTTGTACGAGAACTATCGTGACTCAACGCATATTTACACTGATGGATCTGTCCTTCCAAGCAGCTCCGCGGCGGCAATCGTCATTCCAGCGAAAGCTACAACAATCAAATTTAAGACGACCCACGCGACAACATCGACGGCAGCAGAGCTCGCAGCGCTCTTAACTGCCCTTCATCACATTGGTGATGAACCGCCACACAAATGGACAATATTCTGCGATTCGAAGGCGGCACTGCAGTCTCTAGTGTAACTTCTACGACGCGGACCGCACGAACAACTAATCTTCCATATTACAGGGACGTTACACCATATAAGTGATGCCGGCCATGAAATAACTTTGCAGTGGCTTCCAAGTCACTGCGAGATTATCGGCAATGAACGGGCGGATCACGCTGCCCGCTCAGCCCATACTGAGGAGCGCCACGTCCCAATTCCTCTTTCTAGAACTGACGCGGCACGGAAGCTCCGCCTACTTGCTCGGCAGTGCACCGCGTCTCAATGAAATGAGCCACATTTAAGAAATACGCGACTGTACTCACTTGATCCAACTTTAAGTCTTCGAGCGCCATCACAGCTTCGCCGTAGAGACGCCACGCTTTTATACCGACTTTGGTTGGGTGTTGCCTTTACTAAAGCCTATGCCTTCCGCATAGGGATGACCGACACCCCAACCTGTGACCACTGCGGCCATGAAGAATCAATTGGCCATATATTGTGCTCCTGCCCGCAGTACAGTCCACAGAGGACATGCCTTAGCCACGAACTTGACCAACTGGACGACCAACCGCTATCCGAAAACAGAATTCTACTTTGAAAGGGCCTACCGTCGCAGAAGAAGGCCGTGCAAGCGCTTTTGCGCTTCTTGCAATCTACCGGCCTGTGTGAAAGACTTCAACTGGAACGCCTTGTGTGTGTGTGTCTCCATTTGTGCACGTTCCTTTTTTTTTTCGTTTTCCTCTCTGTCATTCAAACCCCTATCCCCCATCCCCAGTGTAGGCTAGCAAACCGGAGACTCACATCTGGTTAACCTCCCTACCTTTCCTTTTCATTCTCTCTCTCTCACTCTTGATTTATCCCAGCCCCTGGAAAACATCTCCAAATCTTTCTACTATTTCCTTAGTTTCCAAGGCGTCCACGGTGTTTATGCAGCCAATCAGCCCTAAGCGTTCAGCCACCTTGCCACTCAATGTAACAGGAACTGCTTGTTTCACGATAAAGAATAGCGCCGTGGTAGACTGCGCTGCACTGGCGACCTGATGCTCAATCTTCTTCGTCGCCTTTTCTGTGTGCCCGAAAAACGACCGTAGCGTAGAGCAGCAGTCTTGTGCTGACTTCGTAGTTATTTTTCTTAGTGTCGCTTCGCGCTTGCCTTGCGCAAGGCACTTTGCTTTTCCCTGTTCAGTGACACCGAAGTTTGGGCAAATTCCGAGGCTAGCTTTTGATTTTACAGCATGTACGGTGGCCTCAACTGTAGCGCTTGCTTCTGCCTCCCTGATCTCAAATTGCTCCTTCGCTTGTTCCCTCGCTCGGCATATTTCCACTGTTTTGGCATACGACGGGTTTTCAGACAGAAGTTTCTGCTGCAGGCCCTTGTCTCAAACTCCAAGAGTTATTCGGCTGCGCAGTAGTCTGTCCTCTAGCTCACCAAATTCGCACAAGCAAGCAAGAGTTTGGACATCGATTAGCCACTCGTTAGAAGATTCGCCCTCACGTTGATCTCGGGAGCTGAAACGAAACTCGTTGAAAGTTAAATTCTTTTCTGGTTTGTGGTGGGCCTCGATATTTTCAATCAGCTTGTCGCGGTCTTGCTTTTCGTCCTCATTTGCGAATTTGAAGGTATAGAACACCCGCCTTGCTTCTACACCAATTGTGACAAGAAGTGTTGCTGCCTGAACTTCTTTAGGCTGCTTCCTCAGTCCGGTCGCCGCAGAAAACAGAGTAAACTCACTTTTCCAGATGTTCCAGTTCTGGTAAGCGTCACCCGTACTTTCCAGTGGCTTTGGCGGTGGAAGAACCGTCGACGCCATACTTCTTTCTCACCAGTGCACTAAGGCTGCAGCTGGATGAAGGGGCGGGGACGAGCAGCGGTGAACGCGCCTTGCGAAACGCGTCGCCGCCACACTTCTGACATCATGTGAACAGCCGGGTGGCAGGGAACAAAGTGTGTTTATTATCAGACAAGGGGCTGCTTATATAAGGACAGGTACAAGCATGAGGATGCGCACTTCGAACTGTAAGGGCACATATTAACATGACAGTGCGCACACTTACACACGGTGCTTTGTTTTGACCAGTGAAATTGCATTTGTGACATTGTAGCATCATGTTGGTCTTTCTGATCATCAGGTTATCACCGGACGCATTAATAACGTTTTTAATAAAAAAAAACTGCCATAAAACAGATAAGGTGCGATACTAGGGCAGAATTGCACGACTTTAACCGTGATTTAAGCTGTCTAATACCTGCGGCAGTACATTCCTGATTGTCCTCGCTGAGTTCACAAGATCTAGATCTTCTTCAAGACTACTATTTGCAACCTGAATACAAAATATCTATCGCTTATAACTATTAGTAGCAGCCAAAGATAACTTTCGTTCGATGACAAGCTTTAAAAGCCAATAACAGAGACAGTTAGCGTATCGTATACCGCTTACCGTCATTGCTTACCGGGGCTGCCAGCAGCCGATACGCTTGAACAAATGCTGCTGAGGACCCAGGTGCCGGCTCGTGGCGCCATCTGCGCATGCGCGGCTAGGCGCCGTTGTAAGCTGTTGCCGTAGGCGGTATAGCCTATGGCAAACTACTCAAGTAAGAGAAAACGTTTATACAGATAACAACAAATGCTGCTAATAATAAGCCGCCGTCAATTTTTCACTATTGTTTTTGCAACAATCCTAACGAATAACCCGCACACTTTCTTGGGCGTAATTATTTCCTGCGACTCTTTGCTTTAATAATTTGACCGACTCCAGCATTACCCGAAATCAGCAGTTGGACAACGCGTTCTCAGCAACATATTTCCGGGAAGACGCCTCTGCAACTTCCTATTTAGACACATTTCCTCATGTCTCTGTGCTTCAAATTGGCATAAGGGACTCGGAAATTCTTTCTTGCCTAAATAACGTTAAACTCATTCCGACACCCACTGACCGTTCTTTGTCGTCTAAAGCGCTCTTTCATGCAACAGAAAACAGGCACGCTTTATCATAATACGTCTATAGGAATCGAGTAAGCATCAGCCATATGAGGCCTAGACCAAGCATACATCATAAATGAAAAATTTTCTGCAAGCCTCTGCTTCTAGATTCTTCTGGAGCGGAAAGCACACAACCGGTGGTGTGATGGGCAGGCTAAGAGGAAAGGAAATCCAGCCGAGGCTGGCTGGCAGAGGACATGAACTTTGTTCTGCATGGAATAACGGTGATCTGATGCGGATGACAATAACTTTCAGCTGGCCTTGTGTTGGGATTCGGGTAGCGTGTTCGGGCCGGAGAAGAGACGAGGAGCATCGGAGACGTGGTTACGAAGGAAAAAGCAAGAAAAACTTTGTACGGATTATTTGCATTATGTACAAGTTAGGGCAACTGAGAATGCCTCTCAGCAAAAGGGAGTCATAGGAGACGGGTGTCTCTCCGGCCAGCAAAGGGTCTCTCTCAAAAAGGGTCTGCCTGGCACTAAGCCAGAAGCTCGTTAAATACTCTTCGTATTCCCCAGATCCCTGCCTGGGGAATACAGTTCGGAGAATGATGTCCAGTCAAACGTGCAGATGATGACACTGGTGGTACCGCCCACGGCAGGGGTGGTGCTGATGCTCTCTCAGCTCGTCCATGGAAAGGGCGCAGGACACGGTCACGTTGCTGTCAACACAGCTTCCACATGGGCGCGCGCGTGGGTCAGGAATACGCCCACGCTGCACAGGAATGCGCCCACGCTGCACAGGAATCCCAAGCAATTTCCCAGCAGGGGTTGAAAGATCCTGCACTTCCTCGCCTGTTGTCCGAAACGCGGAACCTCTGTCGAAGGTGCAGCTCTCCGTCAATGGTCAACCCCAGCGTGACTGATGAGAACAACGCCCCGTTCGTCGACCCGATGGCATGCTCCACCACGTGGGGGCGCCATTGTCGTCGCTGCATCCAACATGCATTCTGAGAGCGCCAGTCCTTGCAAACACGTTTCGTCACAAGTCTCAATAGACTTCACGTTGTTTTCTGGAAATCCTCCGCGTCTTTATTCATTTGGACTGGAAGGAACGCCGGGCATAACACCTTAGCACTTCGCATTGTTTTTGCCGCCTTCCTCTATGGTTATAGACCGCCCGAAATTGTGTGTCTGTTTGGCCACAACGTGAGTCAGAGCACAAGCGCTAGATGCCCACTGTAATTTCACCTGCCGGTGGGAGGTAGTACGTATCAGAGTATCCCTACTCTCT
Organism: Amblyomma americanum; assembly: GCF_052857255.1. Lineage (NCBI taxonomy): Eukaryota > Metazoa > Arthropoda > Arachnida > Ixodida > Ixodidae > Amblyomma > Amblyomma americanum. Next base: position 35,186,199 of record NC_135500.1, on the reverse strand, counting down.
CTTCGACATATTGCGCTCATCACAGAACAATTTCAGACGGCTAGATGGGAGGCGAATTTGACAAAATGACAAAACATAGTGGGGTTTTTACAGCAAAGCTGTATACATCTACCGTCCAAGGAAATTTTCGTGTCGTCGTCGTCGTCGTGAGAAAAAAATGCCTAGCTAACAATTGAATGCAATACCGCATACAGCTGAAGTACATTTCACCTGTCTCTGGTTTCACTCCTTGTAGAGCCACGTATGAGAATTTTCAAGTGACGTCGCAATGGGCAATTGGGTGTCGCTTTACAGATTCGCTGTCCAACCACCTTCACAGGGTGGACTGGAGCTACGATTTTTTGTTGTTCGTGTACACCTAGCTTGAACACGCGAGTGGTGTGGTTGCGCTCTTTTGTGGTGGCCGGTTCGTCCGACACAGCTGCGCGTCGAAGCAAATTGGCGCAAGCGTAGGTGGACGTAGAGCTTGTGCTGTCGCTCCCCTTTGATGCACACATGCAACGGACACTGGCGCTCTGCAGAGCGAGGCCGTGCCGCTGGCTTGTTCTAGCTAGGAGCGGCCGGCCCTGTATGTACAGGGTCGTCTACTCGTACGTGAGAACGCGGCTCAGAGTGGCCGCGCTCTGCACAGCGCCAGCGCATCCGTTGCGACCGCGCATCGAAGCAACGCTGCGCAGGCGCACGGGGCCGGAAGGCGGCGCTTCGTGTCGCGATCGTGTTGCTAAAATCACGATTGTGCCACCGACAGGTGGTAGTTCGCCTGCAGATAGGCCGGGAGCTGAGTGGTCGGCATGTTGTGTGACGTCACGAGACCACATGACATGAACGAGTTGGCAGCAGTTCTTTGCAGAGAATGAGATGGAAGTCGAACCGGAGACCCTGGAATCACATTGAGTAAAGCTGAGATTTGGGCGACTTGGTAAGCATTCATTGTGGGTGAACAGCGCAGCAAAGGCGGGACCAAGGCAAGACAAGGGATGACTAGCAACTGAGTTTATTGAAGAACGAAAAGTGGTAATATAATGTGAACGTAAACAATAAAACATTCAAAAAACAAAAAACGATAAAATTGGGGTAAACAACCTATGAAAGTGAATCAGCAATCCTTCTGTGACATTAAGTGACAAGGAAATTCAACATCTGGACTTCCACGTGGCATAGGTTGTTGACCGCCTTTTGTCGTTTTTCTATTTTTTTTTATATTTTATTGTTTGCGTTCACTATATATCACCACTTTTCGTTCTTCAATAAACTCAGTTGCTAGTCAGTGCTTGTCTTGCCTCTGTCCCGCCTTTGTTGAGCTGTTCAAGCACCATGGACCCTGAAATCCTGACTCAGACACTCCAACCCTAGGCTACGCAGGCACGTTAGTATGAATAGGTTAAAAGCTAGGGTTTATATTTATGTAAGGAGGTATTTCACATAACGGCGTAGCTTAAGACTGTAAGCTAAGAAGTACGTGTGAAACAGAGGCACAAATTAAGGGATTAGTAATATGATGTATGGCAATTAGTGTTAACAAAGTTCCAACCCATCCTCTCTACCAGAGACACCCATTAACGTGTTATTGAGCTTATTATTTCGTTCTGGATTAGCTTCTCGTTGAGGTGCCAAGAACAGTTTTAACAACAGACTGCTTTTCGGCCGTGAAAGAATAGTGTGGTGACTGAATGTGGGTGCAGCTTCACTGCGGACGAACTGTATCCGGCTCAGGTAGGAAACGGTATTCATTCTTTCGCTTCCTCTCCCAGCGCACCCCTTCGCGGTGCTTCTGACGCTAGCTTTCGTATTGCGGTGGATGTCTAACCCACCAAGTGAGAGAGAGCCGCCTCCTCTTTCTCGCTCGTTGGCACCGGGGACGGCGCGACTCACACCGAACAGCAAATGTGCTTCCTGGAATTGAATTTCAGTTGCTAAATTCCAACTCTCCTTGGGGTTCTTTACGCCTGTAGCCTTTGCTTTGAGCAACGTTCAGCCATGCCCGAAGAAAGAGCTGCTGGCCGAAAAGCGTTCTCGGAAACCGACAAAACGACTCAGGCGAGTTGGAAAAGAAATCTAGACACGTTGTGAGGCGTTTCAGCGCTATAGGATTAGAGTCCTATGACTGGTGTGGCCTGATATTCCGACGAAACACCGCCGTTCAGCCCGCTAAATGATGAAAACAATTACACGTAAGCGTAAAAAAGATTGTATCATGAAATAAACGATTTGTTATTGGTGTTTAAACTCGTTGCCAACATTGGTAATTTCCATAAATCTTTAATGAGCTTCCAAGTCTCGTCACGTAATCCGCGAGCTCCTTCGCGCTGAACTGGTCATGTAACGACTCCGCTCAAGAAATCGTGCTCGACGCCATCTCGGTGCACAGGGCAGTAACAGCTGCTCATGTAGATCATCCCATCCGCCTTAGACAGCACGCGCAGAAAATAAATCTTTGCCCTGTTACCCTCGCCACTTGAAGAATGTGGTTAAATTCCCGCCGTGCTGGTTCAGCGTTGAAGACCTGCTTCTATAGAGGAACTCGTGCAGTGTCTCACTTACATCGGCGCAATACCTTGGCATCTCTTAGCGAAGGCTCCCGGTCATATGCCTGAAAATGTAGCCAAAATTGGTTTCGCACTTTGTTTTCAGCTGACAGTTTATGCTCACGAAGGCGAAGCTTGATAAAAAGAAACTGGAAGGGGCACTTAAGCTCCGTCTTGAGGCTACGACTCGGTAGCGCAATGAGTTAATTCCCATATATGCCGAAGATCATTCTCTGGCAGTCCGCATACCCTTCCTGGCGCAGTTGTACACCGGTTAAGCGATGCGCCACTGCCCTGCGATAGCAGGTGCTGCCACCGGTGGCTCTTGTGCGACCCAGGTTGCTCTTCTCGAGAAACCAATCAATTATTTTAACTGCCGCCACCTGCCACAGTAGGCAGTTTGCTCACTATCCGACGGGCAGGTTCTGATGACGCCGCAAGGTCACGTGACCTAGGTGGCCCACCTGCGTCCTGGGTTGCTCTCTGAGAATCACCTGCCAGAGCAACGCCGCGATTTTTCGCTCGCAACACCGACGCTGACAACGCCAACACCGGGTTTTTAGGCGTTGTTTAGTTTAACGCTATTGCATTTAAGCGGCTCACATGACACACCTTGACTTTGCCGCGCGCCGGAGCAATCTGATATGCAACGCCAACTTGGCAGTCTACGAAGAGCTGTATGTTTTCGTCCCTTTGTTTTCTTCTGATGTTATCAAATACGCATCTCATCGCCCTGATTCCTCTGTGTACCAGCTAGCCCAGGAACGCGTCCTGTTCAACTTCGGACAGTGTGAATGAATGAATGAATGAATGAATGAATGAATGAATGAATGAATGAATGAATGAATGAATGAATGAAGACAAGGAGGGCCCAGGGCAACCGCGGAAAACAATTAAAGATACGGCAGGCACTATGATGTGGCCTTTCGTCTTTATATACGTGTATTTAAGCAGCCATTATGAGCAAAATCTCTGCAAGAGGAAAGTACTGCACGAATTTCAGTTCGCGCCGACCTCAGTGTTTGTATACAAAATGACACGTGTTCGGCAGCTCATTAGAGTAAAACATGAGCCTTCGCAAGGCGCATATATAATGAACAAAGTGCTGTAGCGACGGCTTGGCCCCAACCGCTCAAGGTCCTGTCGAATCCTTGCGATTCGACAATTTCTCGGATTGCACGATGTAAACCTAGGCCGCCCGAGCACGAAATGGTTCGTTCAGTATAGTTCATTTGAATGCTCATGGAATTGTGTGTTGTTTTTTTTCTGGTCGCTGCACTATACACACGGCGGTGACCACCATTTTCATCTCAGTCCTTGCTTCTCCGCGGTATTTCGAGAGTAAAGCACAGCAGTCATTCGAGGTGCACACCGGTAGTGCGGGTGAATGTTGGGCATGAACGGCGAATGTTCAGTTAAAGCTTCGGCTCGCCTGCATACACCTGACCTAGGTTGGGTCGCATGGTCTACAAAATGTTCATGAAACCTGTTGATGGTACCGCCGGGCTCTCCGTATCTATAGTAACAGAGACAGCGGCGAGTCCAAAACAAAAAGCGCTTTTTTAAATGAAAGCCTCCGCTGAAGGGTACGAAAGGGCGCAGACAAATAGCGGTGCCTGCCGGAAGAGCTTGGAAAAAAAAAATCTTTGCAACGCACAAGAGAAATAAAAGTGCTCACATTTAGGCTCGCTTGTCTTACCTTTTGTATGCGAGTTTACTGGGCTTGCTGCGCAGTTCTTTGTTATGGAGACGGCAAGCAACATCGACGTATCTCCGCAGGGAAAAAGCAGCGGGTGAAACGAGAGAGAGAGAGAGGGGGGGGGGGTGCCCTGAGTGGAGCGGGCAGTGACTTCACGAGGGCGCGAAGCAGCAGGCGGAAAGAAGGAAATCACCGGCTCGAGGTGCGAACGCACGGCGCCGAAATTATTTGCTCTTGATCGATGTCCCAACGGCAGCTAGACGCAACTACCCGCAAGCCGAGATCGTCGCGAAGGGCGTTCGATCCGAGACAGGCGCTGCTCGAAGAGGCCGAGCGTTGCAGAGTGCGGGGCGACACCTCTCGCTACTTCCTTGAAAAAAGAAAAATTGCTGCGATTTAATTTTTCCTTACAGCCCTAAACCTGCTTAAAATGTTTCTGCTATCGGCGAAGAAACCGTACTGTGATTTTATTATCCCTATAAATTTTGCCTCGGACAATGTCGTGTGGGGGACAAAATTCTCCAGGACGCGCGACAAGCGATTTTGACTAATAGCTGCCAGGATTGTTAGCGATCACTTGCTATCACTAGCACATATCACAAAACGCAAGTGCGGCTTTCACCTCGGCAGGGGTGGTCTCCCGCCCGCGGCTAGTCACAGAGCTCTCAGCTTCGGTTACCGATGGCGCGTTCTGGATATTTGTCCCCGACAGTACAAGCTTTGCAGGGTGATATGCCAATGACATGCAGGGTAATATTGCCGCATGCAAGAAGACGCCAAAGATGAAGACTTGGTCTACGAGCGCGAGGCAAGAAGAAGAAGCTGAAGTGCGCAGGGACTTTTTCTGGTTAACCAGTAAACCGTTTTACCTTCAGCTCTCCTCGGGGTTCTACCGAGTCCTGACAATATCTTGTTTCTTTACTTGGCCTAAGGCGTTTCGGCAACTGCAGAGGTGGTGCCTAGTTTGCCCGTTAACGCGCGAAACATGCGTCAGTGGCAGAAAGTTGCAGTTGCAGTCCAGTTGAATGGTACGCAAGTATTCATTCGCAGCGAGTACTATATTCAAAGAAATTTTATGTACGACAACCACAGCAACTCTTGTAATACGAAGAGAGAAACACGAAGCCTGCCTTAATTGGGAATGGCCTTTTACGATGAATTTCTCTGTTATTGTCCCGAAATTGTATAGATCTTTTCATCAGGTTGAAATTGGTGTGTTATTTTTTCTATTGCTGCTCTACAGCTTTAGTGACGAGTTTTGGCGCGCACTTTTCTTCCATGCACAAGGACCATCAGATGCTTGTCTCACAGCAGCGTGCAGCTTGGGCTTCCAAAAATAGGCCCTTCTTATTCACACTCTGCTACAGCTGAGACGTATACAGCTTGCAGCTGGAAAAAAAAAATGTTGATGTTATGCCATCGTTACGGTAAGCATCTAACGTTGTCATCGTTCTCACAGAAAACCGAGAGGCCTTTCGATGAGGTGCATCAAGTAGAATTGGGTGTTATTAATCCATCATGTCCACCAGCGAATGGTATTAGTTTCGGCGCTTACCTCGCGCTTCTTGGGTGGCATGATGGAGTGTCGGTGGAGTCCTCCGGAGAGGAACTTTCCGGAAAGGCCAAGTGTTCTGTTTCCTCTTCTGTTCACAGCTTGTTGCCATAACGGCTTCAGTGCGATGACCTCCTAAAATCAGCATGAAGGCCGGCGCAGCGACATGCGTTCATATGCGGTGGTAATCGGCGAATTCAGGGATGGAGCCCTCGCACACTTAATGTTTGCATAGATGGCGGGTAACGACTTCCACATCTGATACCGGGAGTGAATGTGGGGCTGTTACAGTTGTTCCAGTATGAAAGGGAATATCACGTTTCCATACTAGTAATATTTTGGAAGAGATAGTAGCGCAAAAAAGGCACACACACGAAACGGCCGAGGAAGACACAGGACAAGCGTTCTCGGCCTTGTCGACCGAGTATCTTTTTTTTGCTATTATTTCTTCGAAACTTTATGCATCATCTTGTCTCTCCACATGTTGTGTTAAGATGCAAGAACGAATGTTATTGTTATGTATACCTTAGAGCTGATCTGTTACAATTATGACGCGTGCAGTAAAAATCCACTTGAAAAACGGCAATATTTTGGCTTGTGCTCACCCTTGATGAAGTATCTAGCAAACCATGTTGTGGAGGTAATTGGTTCACCTTGGTTCCAAGGAAAATGAAGTCAGCACAGAACAGCGCACGTCCCGATATATGTGTTTGCGAAAAGGCCGTGAAGACACTAGGAACCAATCGAGGTTTCGCTTACCGTATCAGTGAAGGTATTCACTAACGTGGGAGTGCAACGGCTAAATGCGTAGTCGTAGCACCGCCGCCCTTTTTGCACGCATTCCAGCGCGATATGCGAACGTCGAGCACACCTCAGGTCACTGCTGAAGCTCTAATCTCCCCAGGAAGTTTGGGTAAGCGCCAAGATGCCTTGCTTCCAGGGAAGGGGCTGCGCCTTGACACCTCATTTATTATCACCCCACTTCAATGTGCACAGTGAACGAAGGCGCAAGATGAGAGCAACACATTGCGCTTCCGTTTTTCGTATGGCAGCGTGCGCGAACGAACTCGCCCAGCAGACTGTAATTCACTTGAATGTGGCTAGAAATGATATTGAGATACGTGCTTAGCGGAGCGTTGTTCCATGGGAGCTGGGAGTCCCCTCGTATCGTTCGCGGACTGCATGTCTTCGTCTTCGCCAGGCATTGGACTCGTTGAGTGACAGGCTGAGGTTATGCCGCTATTGCAATGGGTACGTTGCAGTCATAATTAGTTATGAGCAGGGCTCCTGATATCCGTGTTCTAACATCTAATGGAGCTCATCACGACACTGGTAGAAAAAAATTCATACAAAAATTCATTGTGAAGCAACTAGGGCACCCGCAATTTTAGATACAGCTAAATGTGTAGTGATACTCGGTATATCTGATCACAAGGCCGTTCTACTAACCCTTTCCGGCCCGACTGTTGATAAAAATTGCTCTGAAATCCAATTTAGAAACTTCTCTGGAGCTGATGATGTTTCCATTGTTGATATTCTTTCCTTCAATTTTGATGTTTTGTGATAACACTCACAGTGTTCACAAACTTTGGGACTGGTATAAAGCTATGATACATGAATGTATTGAATTTCACGTGCCGGTTATTGTTAAAAAGAGTACAAAAAATCCATGGATTTCTCGGGCGACACTGCAGCAAAAACGAAAACTGAAACGGATGAAAAAGAAACAAGCAAATAGTTATTCTTCAGAATTAGAACAAAAAATTCTTTTGCTTAGTTCTCAACTAAAACAGAGCACTGTCACTGTCAAACAGCGTTACTTTAATGAATCTTTACCCAACTTTATATCAGAGTATCTCGAGAAATTCTGGCGTTTGGTCCCTCCAACCTCGAGGATCAATAATGAGTTTGAAATCAATGGTTTTCTGGTCAGTGATGCACGAACAGCATCTAATGTATTCAATGAACATTTTAAGTCCGTATTTACTCATGACAATAATATCTTTCCAAAATTTGAAGCTTCACAGCCGCCTCTGGATGACCTTGTAATTAGTGAGCATGGAATTAAACATGTTACTTATCCTTGATATAAAGAAATCACGTGGACCAGAGAACATACCTAATGCCTTTTTGAAAAGATATGCACTATGGACATCTAAATATTTGTTTGTTTTATTTACAAGGTCCTGAAATGAAGGTCAAATTCCGAGAGACTGGGGGACTGCTAGAGTGAAACCGCTTCATAAAAGTGGAGGCAAGCGATTGATCAAGAACTACCGCCCTATTTCACTCACATCGACTGCTTGTAAACTACTTGAACACATAATTCACAATCACATATCAAACTTTCTCGAAGCTAATAATTTTTTTTACTAAGTGTCAGCATGGATTCAGGAGGGGTTACTCAACTTGTACACAGCTAGTCGAAACTATACATGATTTTGCCTCGTCAATTAACAATGGAACGCAGATTGATGCCGTATTTATGGACTTCTCGAAAGCTTTTGATAAGGTTACTCACGAAAAATTACTTTATAAATTGGACACAGTACTTCATAACGAACATCTAGTAAAATGGATTTCAGCCTACCTTTCAAACAGAGAACAATTCGTTGTTTTTAATGATCATTCTTTTGACAGGCTTACAGTTCACTCTGGCGTGCCTTTTGGGCCTCTGTTGTTTTTAATATATATTAATAATATTGTCGCTAACATTCCTGTGAAAATTAGACTTTACGCTGATGATTGTGTTATTTACGCAGAAGTAAGAAATGTCTCCGATCAGCTATTACTTAATAATGCGTTGCAAACAGTTTTCGCATGGTGTGAAGCATGGAAAATGTCCATTAACTTTGAAAAAACGGCACTAATGAGAATCACTCACAAAAAGAAAGCCTTACCCTTCGACTATTGTATTAACGGCATGACACTGACAGAAGTAACAGAATATAAATATCTAGGGCTCTGGGTCACTAACACTCTTAGCTGGAATAAACATATTGACTTCATCACGTGTAACGCTTTTCGTAAATTGTTTTGCTTGAGACAGGCATTGCAGTTGTCTACCCATCTGTTCGCCTACTTGCTTACAAATGTATTGATCTGCCTACCTTAGATTATGCTGCTACCATTTGGGATCCATTCACCCAAACTAACATGAATAAAATAGAGAAGGTTGAAAAGAGGGCGGCACGCTACATATATAACAATTACCGACGTACATCAGTAACACATCTTTTAATCCAAGCTGGCATTCCGACAATAACTGAGCGAAATCGTTATGCACGACCTAAATTTATGTATCAATTAATCAAAAGACACTACAGAACACAACTCACCGATTTGCTTGTTTTTTCGTCCGGATATGCGACGCGACAACAACGACACCAGCTAACTTTAAGTCCTTTTCGCGTTCGAAATAACGGCTTTAAATATTCATTCCTTCCACAAACTATTTCCGATTGGAAGAACCTCACTAACAATGAAGTGCTGCAGCCTTCACTGACATTGTTCTCGCAACATATCACCTAGTTTTATTGCATTTGCTATTTATCTGTTCTGTTGTATATGTTTAATTGTTGTATTCGCAATGGTGCAGAAGAGCTTCAACTTGCACTGTTATTTTTGTTTACTTTTGCCTGTTTTGTTAAACTGCGTACTTTGTATCCCCACCCTGCTAAAATACCAACTCCGGGATTGCAGTATCAATAAATAAAAAAAATATTTAAAAATATGTCAAGCACAAGCGATGAGGTTGCATGAAAATAATAAACGAAGAAACATTCGTCCCAAATGATTTAAAGAGACTGCGGCCATACAGGTTCGGGGCACAAAAAAAGCTAAAAAAGCGATAGTTCAAAATTTTTTCGAGCTACAAAACCGCTGTTGGATGCGTCTGAAAGAAGAAAGCTTCTTTTACCAGCATCCAGCACCGCAATGGCGGGAAATTGGGATTTTTATATTTGTTGCCATCGAGAAAGTAGCTCAGTTCTGCTCCTTTTTCGGTGACTTGGCGTGTTTACATTGCAAATTTTAGTAATTGCGTGTCCCTATTCGATGTTAGTATTATTCGGTATGAAAGAAAAATGCTTGTGCATAATAAAACCAGCAAGAACAAGTACTGAAAGTTTTTCGACAAAATCGTCGCTTTTTTGTCCCGCCTGTGCTTTAACTATATTTGGGGTGGGTTGGAGATGGGACTGGCGCATTTAATGTTACGCGCGATAGGAGTTTGGTAAGCCAAAAAGTTAACTTATTGCGGCGCACGACGAAGATGGCGCTTTTTTAACCCTAGAGATCTGAGGGCAGATGACTCGACTGCGGCAAAGTGTGCTCGCCAAGAAAGATTGCTGCACAAGACGATACCAACAAACGGCCTAAATGACTGGACGTGTTGTATAGTTGAGATAGTTACTGCATAGGAAAACAATAAGAGAGCTGTGCTGACGATGAAAAGAGACGAGTTTGCATTTCTTAGCGTTTAGCGTCATTAACCATCCCGCGTGGACGTGGTTAACGTCATTTTGGAGGGCTATTTGCAATACTATAATAACACTACAACATTATATTTAGTGTAACAATAGCATTATTCGATTGTAGCTATAATGCTATATTAATTTATTATAGTAACACATATTAAGTTACAGAGACAATGGCGAAAGCATTAATTTTACCGATACATGCAATGGCAGATCAATGTTAAGAGCAAGAGTGGACCGAGCACCGGTCGCTGCGGACGGCCGACGTTACAGAGAAGATAACATAAGATAAACTTTATTTTCCATCAAAAAAAAAAAAGATGGAGGGAGACGGGGCTAAAAGCGCAACCGCAGCTTGACTGGTCCCCGCCCCCCTATATGAAAACGACAGGTGGCACTTGACAAACATTTAACAACAAAAAGCATGTCAGAAGAACAGTCGTTTTGACACGACTAAATGAAGAAATGCCTATTGTAACAATACATGGCAACAAAACATGAAAAAAAAAAATATTAAAAAATAATAAAAAATCTCAGGAAGGTACATTGAACATGGTTAATTGAACATGGAATTTGAACATGGTTACCGAAAAAGTGATACATCAGATTTCACGACTAACAACAGAACATCTCTATGAATTATACAATATTAATAGCGGTTACATACAGTTTGCGTGCATGTTATAGCGGTCAGCTATCTCAACTATACAAACTAAAGTAAAACGGTTAGCTAAGGAGTGTTTTTTCGTTCAAGAATATTAGGGTGCAAATTTAAAACGGGCCAATTTTAGTAACAGGCGCTCGTGTGAAACTTCGTCAAATGCCTTCGCGAAGTCTAGAAATAATTCAGCGGTCTGTAGATTACGATCAAAGCTGGAATGCAGGTCGTAAGTGAAGGTAGGAAGGGAGATAAACTTTAATGATTGAAATCAGGGGAGTGTTTCTTGAGGGCTTTCATTTGGGTTTCGCAGGAGAGTCCCCTACGGAATTCATGTTGCAGAAGAATAGCGACTTGGGCTAGTTGGATGTTGTTAATCTCAAAGCGAAAATTGAGCGCACTCGGACTAAGGGCACAGGGAGAGTATACACTAGAAGCGCTCTGTCACAACTGAGCCTTTAGTGCGTAAGATGAGTATACCGACCCCGGTAAGAATCGTCCGTTCTCTGTTGTCGTGTCCGTTCGCAGCTGGCCTATAGCGCGAGCTCTGCGTCCCGCGGCACTGCCCGCTCATCGTCCTATTCTGTACACAGCACAAATCGGTGCTTTCGCACTGCTTGCAATGTAATAAACATTCTCTGGAGTTTTTAATACTAAGTATTGCAAATATAGACACACAGAGATAACAGGCGCATGTCCGTAAGGCACGCAAGGCATACAGGGCACGATCAAGCCCAAAGAGCAAAGACACAATGAAAAATAAAAGAGCAAAAACAAAAAAAAAACATTATAGCCACACTTACCCCTCTATCTATTTCTACTGTGTCACTTTGCACAGTGTTCTCCACAGGATTGACGCGCGTTTCTCCGGGCTTATTATTTGCCTTTTCCTCCCGGGTTATTCCTTAGAATTTTTGGCAGTCAGTTTGAAATTGGCGCAGCTAACTGCAACATAATGCGAATTCTCGGCTGCGTACTACCAATTCCATGTATCTTTATTTGGTTTCTGTTTTTCAGCACAGTAAAGTCATTTTTTCCTGCTTTGTAATCTTTGATATTATCTGGGAATAATGATTTTCTGGCAGTTAACACGAAGAATGTTACAGGGAATAAATTTGTTCATTCTTTCTTTCATCTTGTTTTTGAAAATTGAACACTTATCACTGGCAAACAGGTGTTGAAATATGGATTGAAAAGGCTGCAGAAATGCTTCTAGTTCGTTGTTCATTGCTTCTTAATTTCGTTTTGGTGCATGCTTATGGGTTTTTTGAACGTTTGGAGGAATATGTGCGGAAACTTTGGCATGGCATGAATAGTCTTACGATGACTGTTCTCACGTGGGTAGGTAATTGATGACAAGCTCTCATGGTTAACAACGCAGCTCAAGAGGCCAGTTGGTTCATCGTCTTCTCGAACGCATGCGCTGCTTAGAAAACGCAAGAGGACAAACTGACGTACGTGTTCCCTAAGTAGCGTATGCGTTTGGGAAGGTTCAGGGTTAGTGTGAAATTTGTATTGTTTGAATGCCCGTGAGTAACATCAAGTTAACATTCAAAAACACATCTATAATCTATATTTCGTTGCAGTTACCGGCATTTAGTGACCCTGCGTTTTTCCTGTTGACACTCGAAAAGTTAGAATTGCCAAATGTGGAATTTGTGAATTGAGGTGTTTCCTAGTGATTTCGAATAGTGCATCGTTCAGTTTAAGCGTGAATCCCGGGTTACAGTCCGGGTCCCCGTAGCAAACGAAAAGAAGAGCGGTTTCGGTTAGGGTGCTGCTGCACTTTAGCCATAATTTTGCCACGTGCCTAGAACCGTACGGCCTCCGCGCTTAGCCGCATCGACGATGAAGCGGCCGCTGGAGCGTGAGGTGCACTCGGGCGACACGTGGCTCGGTGATTAAAACAGGCGTCATTCTTTGGTTCTCCCCCTGCCTGCACGGCTCCTTGGATCGTGACAATATCTCCAGATGGTAAGTAGTGCTAACAAAGGAAATTGAATGTTGATTACTAATGGCAATAAGAACACCTTCTCCGTGTGTGCCTTGATGATCATTATGCTAAACGTTAAATTTCGTCAAGTAATTCAAAACTTAGTTATCTGTGACGTCGCTTGTTAGCCACGTTTCAGCTAGGATTAATATGTTCCTGACAGAAGACGAGAGGAGATTGGAAGAGGCATCGCGCTTTGGAAGGAAACTGCGAGCACTGTTGTGGAGTATCGAAAAGGCAAGATTAACTCGGCGGGTAGTCCACGGCAGCTTGAGCACTTTCTGACGGCGAAGCGATTACTTACGTGACTTGCTGCCTGTGTATCTTGGTCCAAGATATACCGCTTGGGTCCGACGTGCAGCGTTTTGTATCGAATGCAAAAGGCGGCAGACTAGATCCTGCAGCGAAAGCCACATGGTGTTTTCGTGCATTTACAACTGGCCAAGAAAAAAAAAACGCCAATACTGAAGTCTGTATCTTTACCCTGAAGGCGTTTCGATAGGACAATTCCGTTTGGTTTGGAACAGGAAAATTTCCTTTTTACCGGTCTTTGGTGGTCCTGGTGTGGCGGCCAAGGCGAAATGCGCTTTCTACGTATTTAGGTTCGATTACCAGGTCCCAGCTTTCCAGGTAGTGCTTAAAGGCTATTATTTTATATATTTTTTCCCGGTAACTGGTGAAACAGATAGCGCCTAAAAGTACGCGTGCCCTTAGGTGTGTCTCGCAGCTTTACCCAAGAAATAATATTTGAGTTCTTCCTTTCTTCTTTCACTCCCTCCTTTATCCCTTCCCTTACGGCGCGGTTCAGGTGTCCAGCGATATACGAGACAGATACTGCGCCATTTCCTTTCCCCAAAAACCAATTATTATTATTATTATTATTATTATTATTATTATTATTATTATTATTATTATTATTATTATTATTATTATTATTATTATTATTATTATTATTATTATTATTATTATTATTATTATTATTATTATTATTATTATTATTATCATCATCATTCTGTTTCGCCTTACCATGAAAGGAAAAGGCTGCTGCAATAAATTCCAGATTTAAAGCAGTGACGAGGAGGCGCTTATTGTCGTGCTCCTCGAAATATCCCCGCGTAAGGTGGAAAGTTGAGTATACGGCCGCGCAGGCCGCAGTGTTTCGATTATGACGAAAGGCGCAAGGCGCCCATGCGCTCTATGGTGAGAGTGCACTGTCTCAGGTAGTCCCCCAGGTAGTCGAAATTATTACGGAGCCCATCATGGTGCAACAATATAATTAGGTGACGACACTCCACCCGACGGCGCGACCAGATCTTGTTTGCCGCTCCTCGTGATCATTTTGAACGCGGACAGATGGCGCCATCCACGCGATGTAGGCTCCTCAAGTCGCCAAGCTGCAGCGCCGTACTGCAGGTGTTACGGGATTGTTCGGCGCCGCGGCCTGTACGTGTACTCGCTTAAGTGCGGCAAGGCACGGAAGGATGGAAACTGCTGTGGTCATTCCACACAAATTGCCAACACTGCAAGAATGGACGGAACAGACCCGAGGACGCCGCCTTGCGGTACTTCGGAGCTCTTTATAGAAATACACTCACTGCAAGGTTCTTGGTTCACCCGCTAGACTGTTGAAAGCGTGGTTAACTACACTGCTTCTTAGGGATAAACAATCGGCCTCAGCACGGACGCTGCCACATTTGCGCCAAAGAACATATGCGTACGTATATTCCAAACATTGCTCGAGCAGCTGAATGAGCCGACGCTGTGACGACATGAGGCCGGTCGTGCAGAGGACGCGGTTAACTTCGGCGCCCTTGGTCCTCTGATGTGCACGAAAATCACAAGGGTGTTTCCGCACTTCGCCTGCAAACAAAGGCTGCCTCCGAAGCTAGGAATCCGAGCGGCGTTATTAGAACGCGTCGCCGCTACACGCCATCTCCAGTAGCGCAAATGAAACTGAGAGTGCATTTGAGACTTTGCAGTGGCTAGTGCGATGCACTTTCTATTTTATCTATTTGTTTTGGTTTTAGCAGCAAACAGTATACAGATCCTGATGCAGGGACAGAAGCTAAAGGTTGTTGATGCCTGACGCGGCCTCTTACCATACGCAGTTCGCAGCAGTATAAACATATGTCAGGTAACATATGTCAGGTAACATCAAAATAACCTTTCCACTACTCTCGAATCTGTGCCGAATCGCTCAGCTCGTTTCATTTTCTCAGCATATTCTTATCATGTAAGCGTAACTGAACTAAAACGCAATGCTCATCTCACAACTTTAGCGAACCGCCGAAAAGTTTCCAGACTGTGTCTGTTTCATAAATTCTATCATCATCCACATCTCAACTCCATTATCAGTCCCGCACATCGCATCTCCAATCGCACAAACCACGGGAAGGCAGTATACCCTCCCCCTGCCGGCACTTCTGCGCATCTGTCATCATTTTTAGTTCATACAGCAAGGGACTGGAATGACCTGCCGAACGCCATCGTTGATCAGATCGACTCATTGTCATTCAGATCGTCAATAGAAGAAATGTACTGCTGAAATTCCCCCCCCCCCTCATGTAATACCCCTTCATGGGGTCTTTGAGGTACTAAATAATAATAATAATAATAATAATAATAATAATAATAATAATAATAATAATAATAATAATAATAATAATAATAATAATAATAATAATAATAATAATAATAATAATAATAATAATAATAATAACACAAAAAAAAAGCCTTTTTGGCCTGGAATCGTAAATCATGCGAATAGGTGGCATTTGACAATGTCGCTGTCTCATACGAACTTACTGGCACAAAAGTACACACAGCCTCAAATCATGCATTGCACATGACGCTATCTTAAAATTACACGCACATATAAGATAAAACTGCTCCACAGCAAAACTGCAGGAAAACATCCTTTGCAGTGATCAAGCCAACATTCATGAACCCAATAACAGAGGCGAAAGACCAGATATAAGAGTTGATTTTCTGTGCTAAAGATTTTACTATTGTTTTCCTTTTTTGGTCACAACCAGCGGTAAAGTTCAAAGACAAACAGTGATCAATTATAATAGTACTAGAATCGAGAGGACAACAATACGTCACTAACATTGCGTTTGAATGCATTTAATGTGCACTGGAAGTTTAGCTTTCCTTCAAAATAATTTAGGATGGCAGGTACTTGATACGTCTGTTTGCTTTCTATAATTTGTTCCCATTTTCGGTGTTCGGTGTTCTCGGTGCTTTAAAGTATATTGAGCATTTTCATTGTCGTTGTTTTCGTATAGTCTCGTGTTATGTATTACTTGCAATGGAACTGGTCTGCCCTTAGGATACTGTGTTTTCTAAGCAGTGGAGCTCTTCTTAAGTCCTGTACATTTCCGTGGAAAGATTAAAAACAGTGATTAACGTTATTTTGTAATGTAACTGGATGTGTATAATGTATTCCGTAGTGGGCCCTAAAACCATTAGGCCATTGATTAATTTCGACTAAAGAAGGGAAAAAGAAATATTCCTTTTTAGCCAGAGAGGTATGAGCCCGGACACTTTGTGCATACACCCAAATGTGCGGGCAAGTTCTACGGTGAGGATCTTTGCGTGTGTCCAAGTCAACTCAGGTCGTCGTAAAACTAAACCCCTAGAAACTTTTGGTCTTCACTTGACGTAAGTGTCCTCAAACTTAGCCTTAAGTTTTGGTGTTTATTTTCATTCGTGGTTTTCGAGGCATTCAATCGCAATCTATTTCTTCTTAACCAGTTTCAAAGGTGTACAACGTAGTTGTTTACAGAAGGCTTCGGTAAGCTATGTGGAGTGAAGAAGATGTTGGTATCGTCTATATGCATTATAATTTGAGGAGAACTCTCTATCTCGACAATGGCATTGATGTAAATGAGAAATAATAATGGGCCTAATATTGATCTTTGTGGCACTCCTTGTCTTAGCTTCTCAAGCATTGATACCGCGTCAATCGCTTTCACACGCTGAAAAATGTCTTTCAAATAACTGTTTAGAAGATCTAGTGCAATACCCCGTACACCGTATCTCGATAATTTGCTCAGTAATAAATCGAACTTCGTAGAATCAAATTCTTCGGAATGTAGAAAAGCGAACCTAGTGTATATTTTCTATTTTCGATGTTTTCAATTAGTCTGTTTTTATTATACAAAGGGCTTAATTGTTAAATCGGCCGATGATTCCGAAACCCATATCGATACTGAGTTGATACTTCATGCTTTTCAAAAAATGAAACTAGTCATAAATAATGCTTTCGAACATTTTAGAAATTGTGGGAAGTACCGAAATAGGATGGTAGTTAGATGAAGTGTTTAAATCTCCACCTTTGATTTACTGCTGTCACTTTGGCGACTTTCAGTTGTTTAGGAAATATAACAGTATTCAGAATGGGATTAATTATATTGCTGACGACAATGGATACTAAAGGCGACATCAACTTTATTTCATTGGCACACGGTCCGTCAATACGAGGAGAAATATTATTTTCAAGATTTTTTTCTATTATGCTTGAAATCTGACTTGGGTCAGCAGGTCGCAGATAACGAGACTGACGCAGCATTGCACCCACTGATATAGAGTCATCAGTATTTACATCAGTGTTAATGTTAGGAAACTGAATTCACGAAGTTTGTGTTCATTGCATTAGCTAACCTTTCACCACTAAGAGTTGGGCCATCAACTACGAGTTGCAGAATGTGTCGCTTGTTTTCTTCCTTGAAGTGAGCCATTTTACAGCCTCCCATATTCGTCGTTGGTACCCCCTCCCATGCAAGCCTTCAAAAAGGTCCTCATTGTAATATCATTTTGCGTTCCTTAACTCGGTCCTTAAAGCGTTTTTCTATTTCTTAAATTCTGCAAGCTTCGTCAGGTCTCGTGGCTTCATGTGTTTCCTTCACTACGCGAGGGCGGGTTTAAAACAGGAAAATCGGCATCATATGAGGCGCGTAGTAATCAAGAGAATGTTTCGCAAGCCTTGTTGGTGTCGCCTTCTTTGTATATCTCACTCCAGTGAATAACCTAGACCAGGCTAAAAAAAATTTTGTGTTACAGGGTTTGTGGCTCACAGGCCTTCTCTTGTATTGCTGTTCTTGCGGTGGCGCTTTGTAATTGAAATATCACGCAAACTGGCAGATTATCGCTTAGATATACGAAGATATTTCGCTTCGGATTTGTTGTGGATTCGTGTTTGTAACGCAAGCATGCAAAATTCTGGCATTCTGTTCCGTAAGTCTAGTTGGCCACCTTATGTGTAGTTTTAAAAGCCGTATGTTGATAAAAGTGTCTCAAAATTTCATGCCTAGTCTTTTTCATCGGCAATGTGAATAATACGGGATGCTTCATCTTTGCGCGCAAGTAACTTGCCTCCGGATGTCTAGGCAAATTTCCATCCAGCTTTTTCCTTTATCATCGCATCCGAAAGCATAACCTTGTTTTTTTTTTTTTGGAGTCAAATGCTCGTCCACAAAAATCGGAGTTTTCCCCTCCAGACCAAAAGCACCGAAGTGTCTATCTCCTTCTTTCTGCGCTTTTACAGCAGATCATTGCACTTACTACGTCTTGCGAAGCAAACAAGTAGGTTCTTGACATCCGTTTCAGGAGTGCGCACCCAGTGACATAAGTCTATGTCAACCATAATGTCAGTGCTTTCAAACCATAATCTTTACGGTTTCAAACCGCCGTGGTGGATCAGTGGCTATGGTGCTCGGCTGCTGACCTGAAAGACGCGGGTTCTATCCCGGCCGCGGCGGTCGCATTTCGATGGAGGCAAAATGCTAGAGGCACGCCTGCTGTGTGATGTCAGTGCACGCAAAGAACCCCAGCTGGTGGAAATTATCCGGAGCCCTCCACTACTGCCTCCCTTATAGCCTAAGTCGCTTTGGGACGTTAAAGTTCATATACGAAACCAAACCAAACATCGGCACTACCGCCTGTTTCGTTTATCATTTTAATTGCGTCGTTTCCATCCGGGACTCCCTTTATCTCGAGATTTTTTAGGAGTTGGTGTTGTTCGAGCTTTTCACATCTCAATGGATGGATGGATGGATGGATGGATGGATGGATGGATGGATGGATGGATGGATGGATGGATGGATGGATGGATGGATGGATGGATGGACGGACGGACGGACGGACGGACGGACGGACGGACGGACGGACGGACGGATGGATGGATGGATGGATGGATGGATGGATGGATGGATGGATGGATGGATGGATGGATGGATGGATGGATGGACGGACGGACGGACGGACGGACGGACGACAATGCCCTATGCTTCATTATCCCGCATCTCTTCAGCCTTCTGCTATGACAGACTGTTTGTGCTTGTCCGCGTACACCTACCCTCCGTGTACATCTGCCCACGCCCCGCAGCTCCCCCGCATAGCGGCGGTGGGTGCATGTACAAGAGCGCAAACGTTATCGTTACGCACTCTCCCCCGTGCCGGTCCATAAGGCACCTCTTTTGCTCTTTTTATTTTGTCACTCCATGTTTCGCCCCTTTCCTCACTGGCCGGTTGAGGTGTGCACCGAGAAGTGAAACAGTTACTGCACCATTTCCTTTCCTCAAAAAACATTTTTATGTTTTTTTTCAGTTTTCGGCAAGGGTGCCCGCTAATCGCCTAGTTTAGCCATCCATGGTGCAGAAAAATTCGCAGCAGAAATGAACCGAAGACACAAGACCAGGAACAAAAAAGACAGGACGTGCTATTGCTACCATCGCTCTGTTTTCCGCGCACATGGCAGCAGCTGTAAACCTGCTGCTGGAGCCAGTTAACGCTGAGCGAGTGTTGCCTGGGCCAGCTTGGAAGAGCTGCATCGCAGCGGCGCTGCTTAGCGGCACAGTTTCACTCGCCCTGCGTGGCAGCAGCTGTTCCGCTGGGAGCGCGAAGCCTCATTTGCATTCTACAAAAGAGCTGCTGGTCAGGCAAGACTTGTCTGCACTAATACGCGCACTGAAGTGCGCTCGCACGCAATGGCGTGCTTAAACGCGCTGCCGCACATTTATGCACATGAGCGCACTGCGACCGGTGGGCGTCATTTGCAAAGGCCAAATTTAAATGTCGACGGTACGTTCCCGCCGTCAGCGAGCATTTAGCAGCACTGGTTAGCTCAAATTAAGTGTACTTTTCAGAGGCAGCGAAGAAACAAAAACACTCCCCAACCACGAATATCACCGTCTGTGAAAACGAGCAGGTTCACTGACGCGAAAGCAGCTAGTAGGAATGAAGAAGCTTAGGTGTTAATTTTTTTCATGCAGTAGCAAGCGATAAATTGGTACTGGGCATAACGCTTTAGGGAGGGCATTAACATCAGCAGCAAGTGCCGTGGTTAGGCCGAAATAAATACGGAGAGAGAATAGCGATGTTAGCAACTAGCTCAAAATCATTTGCATAGGCAGCTTTCCGGTTCGAGCACCTCCCCATTATCACCTCTAGTATTAAAACTCGAGCAAAATAAAGCATTTCCCCTCGCCTTCAGAGCCATCTCGCCGCAGGCATGCCTTCACTTTCCGCCTTCTTATCTCAGTCCTCTGTGCATAAACAACGGTCGCAGTGAAAAAATGCCCTACCTAGAAATAAGCCGAGCCGTACAATCACATTTCATCACCTGTCAATGAAAGTGAGATAGCAGGGTTATTAAGATGAATGCTTTATATGTCCCATTAACGCCGTCCATCGGCATCCGTGGCACGAAATTCCTAAGTGACGTTACCATGCTCTCGCATGACGTCAGCCGTAGACCATAAGAGAGTGAGGTCTACAGCGAAGAAGAAAAAGTGCGAGGAATCGAACCAACGTTCAGATTACGAGGCTAGCACGCAACCCGCAGGCTACAGAACAGCGTTACTTCTTCGAGAAAAAAGATGAATCAAGTGTTTGCGTTTGTTTCAACTGTTTTCTAATGAGTAGGTTGTGCCATTAAATAAGAAGGAATCTTTAATGAACCTATCAACAGAGCTCAAGATTACTTCCGCATTCAAAGCACGAGCAGTCTTGAGCGCCCTCCGATATTTTTTACATCGACAACCCTATTGCAAAGTACTGCTATAGTTTAATGTAACCTGACTACCAAGTTTTCTCCTTTCAACAGGAGTACCTATTTCTAAATATACCTGAATAGCATAATATCGACGCTGGAAATAACTAGAATAACTAGTGGCGACACACTCTGCGCACATTTCCGCGCAGCCTCCACCTTGTTATCATACTGCCCAGCCTAACACGGCCACACGCTGGACTGCGTTCCCGATAAAGCACAGCGCCCCCGCTGCGTCACCCGAGGCATGCGTCACCGACGGCGGCTACAAAAACAGGCTGCCCGGCTGGGAAGATCGCTAGTCTACCTTCCGCTACCGAGAGGAGCGTAGCGTCGGTATGCTCGTCCGCTGCCATCGGCAGTCGAATAAACCTTTGTTACATTTTTATGTTGGGATTCGTCCTTCGGTAGAAACGACATCCCACAAACTTATGCGCCCCTTTATAATAGTCATGCAGTCTAAACAGGCCCTCCATGACGCTTTGGCTGGACTACGTGGAAACCAACCCGTCACGAGGACACCAGCTTTAACGCAATTTTTCGAATAATGCGAAGCTGCTCTCTGCAACGCCACACTTATCTCCCATCCCGTGGCAGACGCTCCCTTGGAGCTCTTCACGGACGCCTCTAACTTCGCCGCTGGCGCCGCCCTTATGCAACGCGTAGACAACACCTGGCATCCCTTGGCATTTTCTCCAAGAAACTCTCAGCTCGGAAAACGACGCCCAGTCCCACCATCGAAGCCACGTTGAGTTCGCCAACCTACTACAGAGAACTGGCGATATACGAAGCAGTTCAACACTTTCGCCACATTCTCGAAACACAGCACAGCACTATCTACACCGACCATAAACCTCTGACCTACGCCTTCTCTCAACGCCGCGACAAACTCCCGCCGGTCCAGCAGAACCAGCTTTCGTTCATTGCCCAGTTTACCACCGACATCCAACATGTCAGCGGGAAGGACAAGGTGGTCGCTGACGCGCTTTCACGTGTGCCAGCTATCAGCTCTTCGCAGATAACAGCTGACGTCGTGGCCGAGGCTCCTGGCGAGACTACGGATGTCGAACTACAAGAACTTCTTAAGGGCGGGTCCTCACTACAGCTGCAACAAGTCCCCATACCTAGATCGACAACGACTATCTACTGCGACATGTCAACAGCACGAAGCAGGCCTTGTACGTGCCCCTTTCCCATCTCCGGGGCCTCTTCAACCAGCTGCATAATCTCAGCCATCCCGGCATACGCGCCTCTACAGGCCTCGTGGCCGACCGCTATGTCTGGCCCTCCATGCAGCGGGATTGCCGCACCTGGGCGCAGTCCTGCATTCAATGCCAGCGCGCTAAAGTGACGAGACGTGTCACTTCACCGCTCAGAGCATTCCCCCAGCCCTCTGGTCGGTTTGAACACGTCCACCTAGATATCACAGGGCCCTTTCCCCAAGCTGGACCCTATCGCTACTGCCTCATCGCCATCGATCGGTATACGCGATGGCCTGAGGCATGGCCCCTCGAAGGAATCACCGCTGAAGAATCGCCTTGGCCTTCTTCGCCGGTTTGATTGCTCGCTTCGGGCCCCCTCGCCGCGTCACCACCGACAAGGGACGGCAGTTAAAAACGCACCTTTTCAGGCTCCTCGGGCTTACCATCGGGTTCGAGCGCTCGAGGACCACCAGCTGCCACCCCTGCACCAACGGGATGATCGAGCGTTTCTACCGTCAGTTCAAAGCAGCCATCATGTGCCACCCGGACTCAACCTGGCTCGAAGCCATCCCAGCCGTCGCCCTAGGACTTCGCGCCACCTTCAAGCCGCACATTCAGGCTACACCCGCAGAGCTCGTCTACGGGGAACCACTCCATCTCCCAGGCGAATTTCTTGCTGCCCTGCCATCCACCACTGCGACGTCAGATCCCACCGATTTTGTCGCCCGGCTCCGACGCACGATCACTGCCCTCCGTCCGCCACCTGCAGCTTACCACTGTAAGTCTGCCCCTTTCGTCTTTCCTCCGCTTTTCTCCGTCGCGACGACAAAACCTTCACCCTGCGCGTCTCTATCGACCGGCTGAAGCCAGCCTACATCGACTGCGCCGAACCAGGAGATACCAGCGCACCCGCAGGCGTACATCCACCACCACCGACATCGCAACCTGCTCCTGTCACTACACGCTATGGACGTCGGGTACGCTGCACAGATTTTTACAAGCCCTGAGGGCTCTCCACTCCGCGGGGGGTGGGGGGGGGGGGTGATGTGGCGACACACTCCGCGCACATTTCTGCGCAGCCTCCGCCTTGTTATCATCCTGCCCAGCCTAACACGGCCACACGCTGGACTGCGTTCCCGATGAAGCCCAGCGCCACCGCTGCGCCACCCGAGGCATGCGTCACCGGCAGTGGCTACAAAAACAGGCTGCCCGGCTGGGAAGGTCGCTAGTCTACCTTCCGCTACCGAGACGAGCGTAGAGACGGTACGCTCGTCCGCTGCCATCGGCAATCGAATAAACCCTTGTTACGTTTTTATGCTGGGAAACGTCCTTCGGTAGAAACGACATCCCACAAACTTATGTGCCCCTTTATAATAGTCATGCAGTCTAAACAGCATTGTTCACACTCTGCTTAAGAAACAACGTTGATCAGCAGTATTATTTGTTATGAGCACCTTTGACTCCAAGCTTGTGCCTGTATTTTTCCCTGCATGCATATACGTCTATTTCAAGCAAGGGCCGAGGAAGTACGCGCAGGTTCATAGAAAAGTTAACCAGCAATGTTTAATTGATATCCTCCTTAATGCTGTAATAGTTCGGCCTCAAGACTGCGCTGGCTGTCTAGCGCGTTGCTCTTATCGCGGCGCATTCACTACGTCGCTGTTGTAGCTGGCGCCGTCTATGAGAGGGCTTTGTAACAAGACATGCCTAAAGAATTGTTGTAATCAAGGAAAGTGTTTTTTCCTTGCTTTTTTACGTTAATAGCTGGCAGTTGTGTTAGAATTGTGCCTGAAATAACGAATATTATCAAAGCACAACGCTTTACGAAGGAAATAACTGCAACCGGAGACTATATTCGACTGCGTATGAACAGAGAGGGCGCAAGTCGGCTCCGTAGCTTCCGCTTCATTGCCAGAAAAAGTCTCCGAGCGGTATAGGAGAATAAGAATGGGGTGAAGTGCTTCTGGCAAATATGCTCGGAGCGTGGATGGCAGTTTACCAATATTTGATCCGGAGTTCCCGGGTTCGAACCCGACCGCGGCGGCTGCGTTTTTATGGAGGAAAAACGCTTAGGCGCCCGTGTGCTTTGCGATATCAGTGCACGTTAAAAATCCCCAGGTGGTCGAAATTATTCCGGAGCCCTCCACTACGGCACCTCTTCTTCCTTTCTTCTTTGACTCCCTCCTTTATCCCTTTCCTTACAGCGCGGTTCAAGTGTCCAACGATATATGAGACAGATACTGCGCCATTTCCTTTCCCCCCAAAAAACAATTATTATTATTATTATTATTAATATTATTATTATTATTACCAATATCCGTCAAGACAAAAGAATGTAATAGGTTTACCATACCGGTACTCACATATGAGGCAGAAACATGGAGGATAACAACTAGGGTTGAACCTAAATGTGGGACTCCGCTGCTAGCTAGGGAAAGGAAAATTACGGGTGAAGCCAAGTGACAGAAGGAGAGAAGAATGGGTAAGGAAATAAATGCGTTAATGCTTCCTTATCGAAATCAACAAGAATAGGTTGGCACGGTTAGGGCATGGAAAGCGAAGGTATGACAACCAACGGTCGTTAAGGATAACGGACTGGCAGGCAAGCGTAGCAGATGGCGGCAGAAAGCTATCCTGGCAGATAAGGTTGGGAATTTCTGTAGGGATGATTTTGCTGCAGCTGGCACAGGACAGGCATAATTGAAGATATATGGGAGAGACTTTTGTCTTGCAGTGGGTGTAGTTAGGCAGAGGATGATGATGCAAGCAAGAGAGAGGAGGCGCAGATGCAAAATAAAAGCAGCCTAAAACAACAGGGAAACTCCCGCAATGCTGTAGTTGTCGTACGTCTAAATGCAAAAAAACAGAGGTTTATTCACATGGAACACTTCCACCCTGCTCATCCTCCTGCCGCCGAGAAATTCACACCGATAACCCTGTTAGGGCCTAAGGCGCCAGTTCCTTCGTTCCGCGTCATAGTCGTCGGCGTAACCAGTTGTCCCAGCAGCGAAGCGGAACGCTACCTGGAAGGTGGCTGCCATGGGAAGATCTCGGAGGGTGGCTAGCAGCGTGACACACCACCTGCCAGCGGTGGCAGGTGCGCTCAAATCTCGCATTACCGACTGTCGTAATCGTAAGCCAATTTTTCTCCCATGCTTTGACAGCACACACTCCTCGGCTGACCCTGACCATGTAATTGCGGCGATGTCCCAGTGCAGCGGTGCCGTGAATATACCTTGTTGGGACGCCTACGCAAGGGAGGTGCACGCATAGCTGCTGCATTCAAAAGTTCGCATTTGGGGCTGTGGGAATTTCAGGACACCAATACAGATACAATTAGTGCACCCACAAAAGGGCACTTATTTCGTGACATATTTGAAGCCGAGAAAGTGGGATTTAGTACATATGTTACTAACACCTATCTCAGCTACACCTATAAAACCCACTCAATTTCCCGTAACAGTCACCGTAATGCCGTCTACCCCGTGAAAATCCGCACCGAAACATATTACCAGTCTTTTATCCTCAAATCCGCCCGAGACTAGAATGAGCTTCCATCCGAAGAGGCTACCATCTTCAACATCAGTCACTTCAAGACCGCCATCGAAGATCATCTGTCTATGTCTTAATGCCTCTTTGTTTGCCCACCCCTCACGTAATGTCTACATACATACATACATACATACATACATACATACATACATACATACATACATACATACATACATACATACATACATACATACATACATACATACATACATACATACATACATACATACATACATACATACATACATACATACATACATACATACATACATACATACATACATACATACATACATACATACATACATACATACATACATACATACATACATACATACATACATACATACATACATACATACATACATACATACATACATACATACATACATACATACATACATACATACATACTTTTCACGTCCTTTTTTTCTTGGAATTGTGTCTCTGCTGCGGCACGCGTTTATTGCGGCGTCTTGGAATGCTGAGGGCTCAGCAAGATAGGGGAAAATTCCAAGCACCAAGGGAAAAGCACTAAGGGGTCCATGACCACAGGATTTCTTTTTCAGAAGGGCCGTACTTCAATGCAGCAGAGCGCGTGTGTCCTGCTAGTCACTTAAAGCGTTGGAGGAGGCCCTAGTTATGACGTCATGGCACCCGTAGCCAATCATAGACGCCGGCCAGCGCCAGTAAGTGGGCAGGGCTTTGGAAGCACGTTTAGAAGGAAGAAAACGTTGTAGAAGGAAGAGAGAAAGGGGTTCTGTAGTGGAATGTTGCGGATTAATAACAATCATTCTAGGTTATTTAACTTGCGCTGGCCTCCCACAGTACACGAGCGTCTCCAGCGCTTTGCCTCCATCGAAACGGCTACCGCGGCTACGATCGCTTGCGTCTATTGGCGTTTTATCCTTGTCTGTCCTTATTTTTCCTTCGCCTATTAATCGCTGTCGGGGCCGTTTACGTACAGGAAGAGTAGACCGGTGATATACAGCAGCTTTCATTTCCTTTCCTTTTCGGCTGAATAGCGTTTCCCATCAGTGGACATCTGAACGTTGTGTTTGGTTTAGTTTGGTTTATTGGGGTTTTACGTCCCAAAGCGACTCAGGCTATGAGGGACGCCGTAGTGAAGGGCTCCGGGAATTTCGACCACCTGGGGTTCTTTAACGTGCACTGAGATCGCACAGTACACGGGCCTCTAAAATTTAGCCTCCATCGAAATTTGACCGCCGTGGCCGGGATCGAACCCGCGTCTTTCGGGCTAGCATCCGAGCGCCATAACCACAGTGCCACCGCGGCAGCTGAACGTTATGTCCTCAGACAGTTATGTCGATGATTCTCAATTCAAGCGAATCTTTTTGGCTTCGGCCTTTCAGTGTGATTTCTTCCTTAAGTGGCCAGCGCAAGAGTACGACTGCTGCGTTTAATCGATTACAGGGCGGGCTGTTTTTCCACAAATAGCATCCGACATTATGACAGCTTTTAGCTCAGCAGACAGCGCAACCGCTACACTATCGAGCTCTCTGTTGTTTCTACCAATAAATATTGCAACTGTAGTCGCCAAAAACCCACCACAATTAAGAGTGAACAGTATATAAAACAAAATTTTCATGTAAACATTACCTTTAGGAGATGAAACAGCCGTTCAGATGGCTAAGCAATCGATACATCACACTGTAGTTCCTCCTCTGTTGATGGACGGATGCGTAATCTTGTATTTTATTCTTATTATTCTTTAAAGATGTATGACTTTAAAAACATTAATCATAAAATGTTCTATAGCAACAGTATAGTCAAAGCTCGGTTAATAAAATCTGGCACAATTTGCGCACAGAAGCTGTTGGCGCAAAAAAGGTTTAAAATTCCAAAGAAACATTTTTCCAGTTTCTTGTTGTTTATATATTTTTTAAACATGTGTGCCTTTTTCTGATAAAAGGCCTTCAACGCAGCGTAGCAATTAGCTGTGCAGAAAGGCACATAACGGCTACAGAAGTAGTGCCACAATTACAAGCCTAGAGTAAAAACCACACATTTTAGAACGTTTTAAGTGTAAGAGTAGGACCAGAATTACTAGCCTAGAAGAAAAGCCACATGTTTTAACATGTTTTAAGCGTTATAGATGTAGCGATAAATTACAAGCATAGAATAAAAACAGCATGTTTTAGAATGTTTTAAGTGTTAGAGTAGTAGAACCAGAATTACAAACCTAGAATAAAAACCACATGTTTTAGTTTAACGGAATAATTGCGCAGATCAAGTGACAGGACAGCAGGAGAGCACACACACACACAAGCGCCAACTTACACCTTTTTGTTTGGCTGCCAATATGCCGAATTTATACCAAGCAACACGCCCAAACTGTGAACAATAATCAAACAGTGTTGCACGTGGACGCGATGTGCGGAGCGGCAAATCATGATATCGCACAAGGCAAAAAACAGGACGAGAGCAGTAAGCTCTACCGCTGCACGTGGAACATCCTTGTCTGAGATGACCAACTGGAAAAAACAAGAGGTAAAAGACGGGATGACATAAGGTAAAACCTAAACTAATCACGAAGATATCACCGAAAAGAAAATTAAGACGGAAGGTCACGTCACAAAATAAGGGAAATGACAAAGGAGGACTAAAAGGGCTAAAAACATGAGACTGAAACCTGAACCGTCAACAGAACACGGCAAAGACTCAGTGTAAAACAAAACGCATAAAACAAAACAAAAAGCCAACAAAAACACGGCTAAATTCGATAAAAGTGCCATTATTAAAGCGCCATTATTTCGTTAAGCATGTCTGACCAACTTGCCCAATCATTTACGCTTCTTAGTCACATGTTTTAGAATGTTTTATTTGTTTTGGTGGACTGAATTCACTCTTTGAAGAGAAAAATCTACGAAGCGTAGTTTTATTCTAAACTTATAATTATGCTACTACTTCTGTAACACTTATGTTCCTTCTCGCATAGCTAATTAGTGCGCTGCGTTTGAGGCCTTTTCTGAGAAAAACATGTAAAAAATGAATTGTAAGAAGTTAGTCAGATTCTAATCTGATACAACTATACAGCTTCTGCGCATAATTTATACCAAGTTTCATTAACGTATTTTTTATTGCGCTCTTAGGCTATATTATATTTTATGAATATCGATTCTAAACTCTTACCCATCTTAAAAAGGCTTATATTGGAAAATAGAAGAATTAGTGCTGCGCTATTGCTCCTTTGTTTATTCTTTGAATGTCTGTGCCTTTTTTCTTGTTCTCTTCACGCTCAAACCGTGTTGCCTCATGTGCCTAAACTTGTCACTACAGAGACATGGTTGCAGAAGACAGAAAAATGTGAGATAAAAATGCATAAACGGAACACTTCAGTGAAAACAGAATTTTTAAAGTTCAACGAGAGACATAAAGCCTCCCTAGTATTGGTTTACAACGGGCTATATGCTGTTCGTTGTCCGAAGTGTGCAAATCAGAACGTTTGAACACACGTTTCAGAAACTATGAAAACTGAGCAATGCTGGTTATGCCTTGCGGAAAAAGGTTTGGACGAATGACTAGCGCCACCTTCTGCAACTATTGCACTTTACTGCGACTGCTTCTGACTTGTGGACCTTGATTCCTGCCCCACAGGTTCTTTCGCAGCTAATATTGATGTACATCAGGCATAAAATTCGCAGCGTAAAATGCTGAAAGCTTATCACGAACAAGTTTACCTTGAGCATGCTGAAAATGGCCTATCACAAATTACTCTTGTATGCATTGGTACCAGCTTCCTTACTTTGGTTGGATAATTCTCCCGAGTGCAAGAATATGCCGATAAGTTATTCCTGGTGGATGGGCCAGAAATGCTTCAAGAGGAATTCTTGCCATGCGCTTTTCACTTTTTCAAGCGCACAGGCACTCGAAATGTTGAGGTCGCACGCGACAAAAAAAAAACGCATCACGTGGTAACAGCCAATCAACAGCGCACATTGATTCACTTCGCTGAAACAACTGAGTGCAGCCGTCTCAAGAAAACTCGCTGCTGTTGGGAACAACTGAAAAAGGGTAAATAAAATTTGGCCAGCTCTGTTTGCCTGTAAACACCCAAAACAGAACCAACCTTCATTGATAATATGAATAAACATTGAGTACAAATTCAAGTTGATCTGCATCGATAAACGACGGCATTCTAACGACAAAGAGGCCACTTGCTCCGAAAACGAAGCTTTTATAAACTAGAAAAAAAAAACACAGAAAATCAATTATATGTCGCCATTCCCGGATGATTTAGAAAGTAAACTGAGTGCGTCGACGCCGAATTTGGCTGGAAAAACGTAAGCATACCCACAAAGAGCCGCGGAATCAACTTTTGCCAAGAAAAATAAATGGATGGAGTTCTTTTCAGTATCCCTTTAAGGGACGATGTGAAGGAAAAGTGCTGCAAAATAAAAGTGTTATTACGAATATTAACTCAACCTTAAAAATCGCTCACTTTAGACGGAACTGTTGAAATAGGAAAGTACAGAATCGACTGAGTGGTTCGTAGCATAGAGACGACATACGGGACGGTGAACCCACTATACTGCACAACATCGATTGAGGGTTAAAAGTGTCCATGGCTTGACTGACCGAGCTTCCTAAGATGGGCGAGGAGTGTTAAAGTACTAGTGTGTATGGCAGACAGTAGATGAGAACCGCATGCTACGGGTGCCTAAGAAGGCCCGAAGGAAACCTTGATGTCATCTTGATGTCACCTTGATGTCGTGCCCCACGCAAGCCTTCTTCGGGTGTCCCCATAGCGAGAAGCCAACATTTGCTGTTGGGCGAGTAGGTTTGTTTCCATGCTGCGCTGTGTCCTGCAAACTTCTAGCATGTATTGCTGAAAAAAAAATTGGGGAACACTTAAGATCCACCTTAAGGGCATGACGGGACAGCGGTTCCTTTTGTTCACGCACACGCAGACGCTGTGTCCTCTTTCACATTCACAATCATTATGTGGAAGACCACACGACATGCATATAAAGGCCCACTTTGATCAAGTCGTACGAATGTGCTTGCATGGTATAGCGGTAGTGTGCATAACTTGCAACCAAATAGTCGGGGAGTCGATTCCCGACAAATTACCCTGACTTTCTTTTCAACTTAATTCATTTACTTCGCATGCTTACATGAACTAATGATGTTTGAGTCATTTTGCGACCTTGTGGTCATTTCTAATCTTGTAATCATTGTTTAAATCCGCTGCTCCACGAGTGACGTAGCCAACTTTCCGACCATTCCGGATTTTTCGCTTACAACACCGGCGCCGGATTTTCTGCCTAACGGGAACCTTGCGCTCTCGCATACATCAGCGTATTTACAAAGCGGGCAGCAAGCATATGTCATGTAATCTCCAGTTAATGTGCCTTACCAGGAAACGGGGGCACCTTTGAAGCTGTTGACAGAAAAGAAGCTGCTCACAATAAAGCGATAATTAAGAAATTGTTGATAAAAACAGTTCCAGCATCAAATTATCTGTGGTACCACACTGCGATCCGCTTACACTATGCAACATTAGCGCTTATGTTCTTCTGAAAACCGCCGATGTGAATGCATAAACGGCCCGATCAGCAAGTTGCGGGTACACATATACCCCTGCGCAGCCAGATCGTTAATTTATATTACATTTTACTAGCTCCAAACGCATAAAAGTATCACTGAGCGTAATGCTGCATAATATGCATAGTGAGTGAACAAAACACGAGAATTATTACACCAAACAAAAGGCAATTAGAATTTTCAATAAAAGCGCAAAACAAAACAAACCAGATGCTTGTAAACACACAAGGAACGGAAAACAAGGATAAATGCCGAAAAGAAACACTATCACAAAACACTTCAACAAAATTTACAAGTGGTGTAAAGACATGCATACAGAACAAGAGGAATTGATAAGAAGAAAGGTGGCGAGAACAACAAATGTCAGAGCTCACCTGCAAGGTACCATACGAGTAATGAACAAAATAAGTCGTGATTTGGCATTATTGCTACATCGGGCACGAAGAATCTAAGGATGAAAAAAATTCTAAGGACTATTACGATACTCCCTAATGCGAATTTTGAGCGTTGCGCTGTAGTTGTTCTGATTTAGCGATATATAAAGGTGAGCAATTTGAGAGACACATGCATGTATGTGCAGTTACAAAGCACTCTTTATTTTCCACACACACTTCGAGTTACGCTCTTCTCCCAGTCTTTGATTGCTATGAAGGTGGCTTTGTGGCCGGAGAAATGAATGGAGATGGTGCTCAACCTGCTCCACCAATGCATGGTTCTCGAAGACGCGTTCGATACAAGTGTTTCACGAGGTTGCCCAAGTAGTGGGAGGAGTTACGAGGGAAAGGAACTGGATATTCTGGCGCATAAAAGCAGGCGGTGTGTGCTACAAAGAGTAAACTGCTGGGCTAATTGGTTCATAATGCGCAGTGGCGGAACCAGCGAGACAGACGCAGGACAACAACGAGGCACACCCACAACACAACAACGGAGTTGTGTGTCTGCCTTCTTGTTCTCGCCCTGCGTCTGTGGGCGGGCGGCGGCACTCTCGTTTGCTCGGTTACACCGACGGCGGCGATGAAGACGGCGACGCCACTCAACCCACGAACGGGCATGATGACGAATTTTATGAAAAAGACAAACTCGCGACACTTTGTTACGGAGCTCATGAGGTTGCAATGATGGTGTTAGTTTCACTGAAGTAATCATGCCGATTAATTGGAAATAACGAAACGCGCGTAATTTCTCTGAACCACCTCCAGTGAGGGTGTTAAGTCCCTAAAACCGGGTCCCAACATAA
This sequence comes from Amblyomma americanum, assembly GCF_052857255.1. Lineage (NCBI taxonomy): Eukaryota > Metazoa > Arthropoda > Arachnida > Ixodida > Ixodidae > Amblyomma > Amblyomma americanum. The sequence goes on along the minus strand of NC_135500.1, from coordinate 35,153,682 downwards.
CAGAAGTTTATTGTAATTTTGACCTGCGAAATTATAGTACATAAAAGTTTAGCATGTAGTACGAAAATGTAGTAAATGTGCACCTCAGTGTATAAAAGAAATGACGGTATGAGAATGAATATTTATACACATCGAGAGGTGACGAGGTTACTGCATGATAGTGCACTTTGCATAACTTTTATTCAGTGTTTTATTTGATAGCCCATGTAGCCCATGTAGCAATGAAATTCCTATAAGAAAGGGTGTCAGACAGGAAGACGGGATCTCACCAATGCTATTCAGCCCCTGTTTACAGGAAGTATTCAGAGGCCTGGATTCAGAACAGTTGAGGATAATTTGCTACTCACTGATGACATTGTCTTGCTAAGTCACTCAGGAGGTGAACTGCAAAGCATGACCAATGAGTTAGAAAGCCAGAGCAGAACGCTGGGGCTAAAACAACATTTATCTATCTATCTATCTATCTATCTATCTATCTATCTATCTATCTATCTATCTATCTATTTATTTATTTATTTATTTATTTAGTCCTCAAAAGCCCCTTGGACATGCAGAAAACAAAACTAATGTTCAACAGTCTAGCAAGGGAACAGTAGCTCACAATTGGTAACGAGGTGCTTCAACCGGTACGGGAATACGTCTATTTAGGGCAGGTAGTGACAGCTGATCCCTATCAAGTGACGGAAATAACTAGAAAAATAAGATTCGGGTGAAGCGAATGTGGCAGAAGGTCCTCTCGGATCATGAATGGCAGTTTACCAATATCCCTCAATAGAAAATTGTACAACAGCATAATCTTACCGGTACTCACCTACGGGGCAGAAACGTGGAGGCTAACGAAAAAGGTTCAGCTTAAGTTAAGGACAACGTACTGAGTTATGGATAGAAAAATGATAGGTGTAACGTTAAGAGACCGGAAGCAGGCAGAGAGGGTGAGGGAACAAACACGTGTTAATGACATCCTAGTCGAAATCAAGAGGAGAAATGGGCTTGGGCAGGGCAAGTAATTCAAAGGCAAGATAACCGCTGGTCCTTAAGAGTAACGGGCTGCATTTTGAGGGAGGGCAAGTGTAGCAGGGAGCGGCAGAAAGTTTGATGGGTTGATGATATTAAGAATTTTGCACGAATAGGACGCCCGCACCTGGCACAGGATAGAGTTAATTGCATTAATGGCGTTTCAGTTAAAGAAGTACCAATGTATAAGTATCTTGGTATTGTAATAAACTCGCAACTAAAATGGAATGACCATATAGACCACATTAAATCCTAAGCTTTACGTAAACTTGGTTTTCTCCGCCATAAACTTATGGGCGCGCTTAGCAGCTGCAAACTATTAGCCTACAATACGCTCATAAAATCAAAACTTGAATATACTGCCTTAGTTTGGGACCCCCATGAAAAAAAAGACATAAGAGAACTAGAAAAACTAGAGATGCGCAGTACGTTTTATATTTAATAGGTACAATAGAACTGGTTCCCCATCTTCGTTGATGGCAGCAAATGATATTAAACCACTTCACGTCAGACGCAATATAGCCCGCCTATCCTCCCTTCACCAAATAACTCGTGAAAAACCAGGCATTTCTCCAGTCCCCTGTGTGCAGTTTTCAGAAATGCGTAGAACTCGTCGTCATCATAGTCACACTTTAGCACCATACTTCGCGCATACTAACGCTTTTAAATTTTCTTTTTTCCTCGAACGACTGACGAATGGAACGTCCTTCCTCTACTAGTGATATCAGCTATTGATTTTGACAAGACACTCTATGAGCTATTTTACATATATGTACTACATTAGACAATTTTATTGTTCTGTGTTTTACCATGTAGCTGCTCTTGCATTGAGGGAATGTATTTTTCTGTCCTCCCTGCTTGAACTCAAATGAGGGTCTGCAGTATTGTGGAAATAAAATAAATAGAGATATGGGACAGGCCGTTGTCTTGCAGTGAGCGTGGCTAGGCTGATGATGATGCTGTATTCCACAATTTAGCTATGATGTTCATGTCCGTATGTAATAAAGTAACATCGGTAGAATTGGCTATTTCGCGATAAATAACGCAGTTGTTCCCAAAATGCATTGGGGAAGTCACACCACAAACGAAGGTGATTAATATAAACTAAGCAAAGAAGGGGACCCAGAATTCAAGCCTGTGGTGCCGCCCTCTTAGGGGGTGCACATCCGTGATCTACATGAGTGCGGGTTTTCCCAGACATCCCGTGTCCTCTCTCCTCTCGCAGGTAAGGAACGCCGCATGTCAAGTCCCGGTGTGCATTTTCGTCTTTACGACCACCTGTCGCTCTTGGCGGGCTACTCCTATTGCGCGAAACTTGCGGTACCTCTCAAGGCTGACTGGAATTTACCGCCGTTGTCGACAAAGGTATGCCTCCTGCTTGCAGAGAGCTCACCGCGCGCGATCGAGTGTGGCAATCAATAGTATTTTCTTTTGCATTCGGTACAACGGGCGGCCAGAGCCAACTTTCCGAGAGAATTTATTTATTTATTTATTTATTTATTTATTTATTTATTTATTTATTTATTTATTTATTTATTTATTTATTTAAAAATACTCTCAGGGCCATACAGCATTATAGAGGGGACTGGAACGTTATACAAAGTAACAAAACATAGAAATATGAGCACAATATTGCACAAGGTTGCTAGTTATACAATGTTAGCTAATGCATCTTGAAATAAAGGGTGACCATTAATTAGTGCCACTAAGGCGGGAAGGTGGTGCCACTCGTCGGGTGTCCGGGCTAAAAACGAATGAAAGTAGGTTTTCGTTCTGCAGAATGGTATTCCAACCTTGTGGGCGTGATCCATCAGTGGTGACACGTTCTGTGGTGGTGAAATACGTTCTTCGCGCAGAAAAGAATGATGAAAAAGTTTATGAAAAAGGCGAAGACGAAGTGCTCGACGACGGGATGCAAGGGATGGCAGACCGAGGCTGGATTTTATGCTGGTTATATTTGCGGTTCTGTTGTAGTTGGTCCAAATCGAGCAGCTGTATTTTGGACCATCTCAAATGAGTGCGTTAAGTTCCGGTGATAAGGATCCCATATTGATGCTGCGTAATCGATTTTAGGAAAATTAGTGTTTTGTACAGTAAAAGCTTGAGATATGAAGGTGCTTTACCAAAGTTACGGCGAAGATATCCAAGTGTTTTGTTGGCGTTGTTAACGACATGTGTGACATGAGCAGTCCATATAAGGTCATTAGTAATGTGAACACCGAGGTATTTATAAGAGAGTACAGAGTCTAGAGACAAGCCGTTAAGGTGATAAGATGGCAAGTTATTAGTCACTCGAGACACACGCATGAATTTGCACTTGTTAACATTAAGGTCCATTAGCCAAAATTTACACCAGGTTGAGATGGAGTCGAGGTCGGATTGAAGAATTAGTATGTCTCCATCGCATGTTATTTCCCTGAATATTACGCAGTCGTAGGCAAATAGGTGAATGTGAGATGAAATGCAGGAGGGTAGTTCGTTAATGTAAATAAAGAAAAGAAGCGGACCGAGCACAGACCCTTGCGGAAAACCGGAGTGAACCACACTCGTATCTGAGGTGAGGTCAATGATGGAAACGAACTGTCGACGGTTTGTTAGCAAAGCTTCAAGCTAGGTTACAATCTTTGGGTCCAGGTTAAGTTGCTGCAATTTGTATAGTAGTAAGCTATGACATACTTTCTCAAACGCTTTCGCTTAATCTATGAACACGCCATCAGCTAGCGAATTACGATCAAGAATAAGATTCAACTTGTTAGTAAATGATACAAGTTGAGATTCACATGAATATGATTTTCGGAATCCATGTTGAAATCGTGAGACGAAAGAGTGCGATTCTAGGAACTTAGCTAGGTGAGAAAACAGGACGTGTTCAAGAAGTTTACAAAAAATGCTGGTGAGAGAAATTGGCCGGTAGTTTAGTGGAGAATGCTTGTTACCTGATTTGTGGAGTGGAATCACCTTCCCCACCTTCCATGCGGCAGATAGCGAACCCTGGTCAAGTGACTGCTGAAAATTATCTGTTAATATGACGGGAGAATAAACACTTGTATTTGTTAGGAACTTGGCATTGTATAGGTCGCGGCCTGGAGCAGCGGATATTTTTAGTGAGTTTATCAGTTCTGAAACACCATCAAGGTATGTATTATGACAGGATACATGGGCGTATAATCGAATGACACTGTGCTTGGAAGCGGGGGATAGGCGGTGATAGAAAAATTGGAAGTGAAAACGTCGTTTAACACGGAAGCTTGCAGTTCGCGGGGGGTGGTAGTTCCAGAATTGTCAATAAGAGATATGCTATTGCTATCAGTCGGGTTGATGGTGCGCCAAAACTTTCGCGGATAAGTGCATAGCATGGACGGAAGGGTAACTTGTAAAAATGTGTTCTTCGGCTGTTCTAGCCCTGTAATATATTCACATGAAGCAGTTTTACAAGCATTCCATCGGTCACAGAGGAATGTTTTGCTAGTTTGTACATAAGCTTTTTCCTGTTAGAAAACTGATTGGTATTAGTGCTGTACCAAGGAGCTGTGCTGTTAGAGGTAAGTATAAGGGATGGTATGTACTTATAAGTTAAGTCCTTAGTTTTAGCCACGAACAAGTCCCAATTCGATTGAACGCCGCGATCGATGAAACCGTCCAAGAAAGTGTCCAGAAATACACCCAGCTCACTGTTTATGGCGTCAAAGTTTGCCTTATTGTATTGATGAATTGTTCTCGTTTTCTTGACATTTTTCGGCCGAGAGATGCAAATTCCAAAGGTTATGAGGGTACGGTCGCTCAGGCATGGCAAGTAAGTTATGTTCGAAACTAAGAAAAGTTGCGTTGTAAGGACCAGGTCAAGCGTATTTGAAACAAAATCTATAATTCTAGTAGCTTCTTTTACAAGTTGTGTGTGAGAGTAGACAGAGCATAAATCAAGGAAGTCTTTAGCTAGTGTAGAGCAGGGATTTATGTTAATTGGGTCAGTATCCCATGCAATGTTTGATATATTAAAGTCACCAAATAGGAACATAGGCGATGAAATGTTCCGAGATGTAACAAGATTGATTGCATCATGCAGTTCCTTCACGAAGTTAGAAGAGTCAGATGGAGGACGAAAACAAACTACAATCACAAGTTTCTAGCTATTAAAAACGATGTTAGCCCAAATTAGCACTATGAAACTGGGGAACTGAATGCATTGTGACAGTCTTTATTAACGGCTAAGAGAACACCACCTCCCTGTCTAGTAGTGCGGTCACAACGATGAAAGGAAAACCTGCGGGCTCGGGAATAGTTCCCAGTCGTTAACTTGAGGTCGAAGCCATGTCTCAATTAACACAATAATGTCGGCCTTATTAGTATCAATTGCAAAGGCTAGTTCATTATGCTTGTTAAGGATGCTACGTATGTTGCAAAACAGTACCTGTATGTTTAACTGGCGTGTCTCACTTCCCCTCCCGTTTTCCTAGCTAGTGTCATGTGATGACGCTCCACCGTGGCAAGCATCTCTATTCTGTGGCGTGGCAGACTCGACTGCGCTATCAGTGGTGGCTATATTATGTTGTGGCGGTCCTCCGTGGAAAGCATCTGTTTTCGGTGGCATGGTAATCTCAACTATGCTATCAGTTTAGGCATTGCAGGCGTACAATCTCTCATGCGCTGTCATTTTGTCGTAGCGCTACTGAAAACTATGGGAGCCTGGCAGACTTTTCGCCAATTCAACTAGCTTAGTTCTGGCAGTACGCGGACACAGTTATACGCTTACCTTAAGTTTACTGTGTGTCGAAAGTACACGTTCTTTCAGTTTGAAATTGTTGAACTTGACTATCATAGGGCGCAATTTTGAGGGAGAATAATGGCCGAGGCGCTGTGCGTGTTCTATTGATAAGTCTGATACGTTGTCGATGATTCCTGTGAGGGTTTCTTTCACACTGTCTTCAGTTTCCTTCCAGGATTCGCGTGATTCATGAATGCCTCGGAAAGGCAGGCTATTGCGCCGCGATCTGTCCTCGAGTTCGTCGAGACGAGATTGCAAAGAATCATGCTGCGTTGACAGGGCTTGCAGGGAATTTCGGATGTGGGTCGCTTTTACAGCAAACTGGTCTAGCGCGTCTGTTTTCTCTTCCAGAGTGTCCAGCCTTTCTTGAATGCGGCCAATTTTGTTCTCTACGTTTTTTTTGGCTGGTTTTTATGGCTTTTATGTCTGCGGCAAGCTCAGCCTGATTCTTTGCAGATTGAGCAGAATGTGTGTGCACATTCTTAAGGAGGTTGATAACGGCAGCCATTTGTTCGGAAGGTTCGCTCGGAAAAGATAGGTTTTCGAGCGCGGATTCGGAGCGAGTGTTGGGTCCTGGGTTTGTTTCTACATCCCCCGGAACGCTGTAGCAGGAAGAGCACTGAGAAGCACTCACAAACAGCCTCGAGAAACACTTGTGGGCACGGGAGCAACAGCAAGCGCCGATCACTGCTTTTCATAGCATAGAGGAAAAAAGGGCCTAAATACCTGCGGAATGCAGAAGCGCGGTGAGTGAGACATGCTGTCAGCGTTGCTCTCGTGCCCACTGAAGATGTTGTCAGGTTGCCAATATAGCCGGTGGGAGCGCACGACATCGTCGATGACGTTGGTGCGTGGTAGGCCGTGCGCAGTGGTGGTAGGAAAACCAGCCGCAGATGGTCATCAGGAAGCGCCAATCTGAGGGTATGCTCTGAGGGTGTCGGCGGGGGAACCAGGCTGGATGATAGGGCGTGGGCCGATGTCGAAGTGCACAGGAGCAGGAATGCCAATAATGGCTGCGCAATGCAGAAGCGCGGTGCGTGAGACATGCTGTCAGCGTTTCTCTCGTGCCCACTGAAGATGTTGTCAGGTTGCCGGTCGTTTAAGCAGCCGGTGGGAGCGCACGACATCGTCGATGACGTTGGTGCGTGATAGGCCGTGCGCAGTGGTGGTAAGAAAACCAGCCGCAGATGGTCATCAGGAAGCGCCAATCTGAGGGTATGCTCTGAGGGTGTCGGCGGGGGAACCGGGCTGGATGATAGGGCGTGGGCCGATGTCGAAGTGCACAGGAACAGGAATGCCAATAATGGCTGCGCAATGCAGAAGCGCGCTGCGTGAGACATGCTGTCAGCGTTGCTCCAGTGCGCACACTCATGCCCTCGTGCCCACAGGGCATTGCACGCCGCCTTCTATGCCGCGTTTGAGATGCCAACGAATCCTTCAGGTTCTTCACCTCCTTGTAGTCGCCCTTGGAGCTGTCATCAAAAACCAAAGAAATGCAAAAGCAGCTAAGAGCTAAAATCATCAAAAGGGATTTGTCCTTTCTTGATAGTAATAAATCTATTGAATAGATTTGGTTGTTGGGGAAAGGAAATGGCGCAGTATCTGTCTCGCAAATCGGCGGACCCCTAAACCGCGCCGTAAGGGAAGGGATAAAGAAGGGACTGATAGAAGAAAGGAAGAAAGGTGTCTTAGTGGAGGGCTCCGGATTAATTCGGCCACCTGGCGATATTTAACGTGCACTGACATCGCACAGAACACGGGTGCCTTTGCGTTTCGCCTCCATCGGTACGCGGCCGCCGCGATGGGGTTCAAATCCGGGCACTCTGGATCAGTAGCCGAGCGCGCTAACCACTGAGCCACCGTGGCGGGTAGTAAATCTCTGCAAAAAGCCAATTATGCTCATCTGTGTCCTCTCCGAGAGAAAGGTTCACAACTTTGACGTGTCCTAAAAAGAAGATGGCCAGCAAGCCCTGCCACTCTCGCAGAAGCCGATTCTGTATTGGAAGGAAATTACTTCAAACTTGATTTCTTACGAAAGAAATAATGCTAGTGCTTTCATGTGTACACGACAGTTCCAAAGTCACCGACTACACGTGAGCACTCGGTTAATAATTAGACGCAAAAAAAGATTACCTACCAGCAGAGTATGTACTGTGGCCAAATAAAAATGGTTTGGTTTATGGGGGTTTAACGCCCCAAAGCAACTCAGGGTATGAGGGACGCCGTAGTGAAGGGCTCCGGAAATTTCTACCACTTGGGGTTTTGTAACGTGCGCTCACATCGTAGAGCACACGGGTCTCTAGAATTTCACCTTCGTCGAAATTCTACCGCTCCGGCCGCGATCGAGCAAGCGTCTTTTGGGCCAGCAGCCGAACGCATAACCACGAGCCACCGCGGCGGCGAATTACAAATGAAGGCCAAGAACTGTTGAAAATCGCACATACCCACCAGTGCAGAACGCCCACAAGAACTTGCAGATGAGCTAGATTGCTGTCAATTTCAGGCACTACTGTAGTGCATTTGCTAGACACAAAGGCAGAAGAAGGATATAAGACTAGTGCTAGTCCTATGTCATTCTTCTTCCATTGTTTTTATCTCACGAATGCGCTGCACTGCTTTCCGAAACCGAGGACAGCGATTTACCTTCAGTAGATGTCGGCGCAAACTAATTTAGTGTGGTTTGAAAACAATGTAGGCCTGACGAAAGGGATAGAGATTTTGTTGAAAATTATAAATATTAAATAAACGGCTGCTAATGATTACTTTTTTAAAATCAATGCAAGCTTCCAAAAGTACGAAGTTTCTCTAAGTAGCAAACCGAGTGGTATTGATCAAAGGGCTCGGATGAATACAATGATAAGGAAAGGAATTTCTAAGTAACTTGAAAATTGTAAGTCCTGAGGAGTAGCGATGAAGTTAAAGAACCAACAACGTCGTATTCTTTTCAGGTGTTCGAGAAGCCATATGTACTAGTGGTGTTGCGGATAATCATATTTTAGATATTTTCACCAGATAAAGTATAAAGTGGCTAAGCAATGCCTGAAGCAACAGTGTTATAACTGATATGAATATTGTCACGAAGTGGTGACTGCAGACTGGAGAGTAGAAATGCTGCGAAAATGGTGTCTGAACAAAGCTCTTTATTTGGTCTGACTTGTGCCCACAATGGACTGAATCACTCGGCGGTCGTCGAACAGGATGCCCGCCGCTGTCGGCCGTGCTCAATTTAAAGATGATAGCGAACTTTCGAGATAAAGAGTGCAAAGTTATTACTAGAACATTCTGAAACAACATAGGATCAGCTCTGCGTGGATGCGATCAATGGAGATAAATGTGGTCGCCTCTTGCATCCACAAAGTGATAAAGCGGCGTGGCAGCTCCAAACACGCTCCAAGAAGTGTTTCCGAATTACACATACAAGATTAGCGCCAGAGCTATTAGTCCCCTAAATGAGTATGAAGCGCCCGTCGCACCGCGCTCTGGTCGTGGGTCATGGCACGGTGCCAGACATGGATGAAGAGGTTGGGCGCTAGGCCGCCGCAGCGCGAGCAGCGCAATAAAAATAGTTCCAACCTCAACGCTGTCGCAGCTGGTTCTTCCTCGCCTTAGCTCCGACGAGTACAAATACTTTTGAATTATTATATTATTACTAACTTAAGCTGGAGCTCACATATCGGGCTCATAGTTTCAAAGGCGTCCAACAGGCTTTAGTTGATGATAAATCGTCTTAAGCACAGCAGCTTAAAACTCACTAATACACCCTTTCCTGCAATATTCTTGTGTCGCTTGGGACCCGCACTCAAATTCAGAGGTCAGCCGTATTGAATGAGCGCAAAAGAAAACACTTCGACTTATTCGCAACGCATATGGAAGGCACGTTTCCATCAAAAACCTACTGAAGCGATCTGAACTACAGACACTTTAATTCCGCCTCAAATAGCGTCGCTTCAAAATGCTGCATAGTATCATCAGTACTCAAACAAAAATGAACTTTGATGACTACATGCAATACAACGCATCTCGGTCCTGGGGCTGCAGCAGAGGGCCTCACCTGCGACAGCAGAAATAGGAGGCCCATTTATTCTAACCTACTTAGTATATGGAACCACGGGAAATGCAACTTCGAGGGACGCTTGTGAAGCGAGAAAACCAGAACGAGGAGACGGGCCCCCTTCTAAATTAACTTAGTTTAGCCGAATCGGTTGGGGAGAGCCTGTCGAGCTTAAAAAACAGGAATCCCCCCCCCCCCCCCCCTTCCATCCCGGTGGTGTCCGCTTTCATAAGAAGCGATACGTTTTTGCTCACGGGACTCCCGCCTCGCCGCCAAGAATTCCGCTGGAACTGCTTTCATAATGCGCTAAAAATCCAATAATTTTTAAAACCACAAACATATCGGCTAGCTTCTTGGGCCTCCCACAGTTTCACGTCGTGCTCCGGCGGCCATTAAGAAAGCGAAGCGCTCGTTTATGGGTTTACGTTTAGGTTTATGGGCTTTAAAGGGACCCAGAAAGGGGGTCTCAATAGAGGCGCGATATGTCTGGGATGTTAAAAGACGACGGTTCACAATTACCCCCAGCAAGAATTATTTTAATGCGTTTTGTGGAAGCTGTATGAAGGAATGAATGAACTTTATTCCAGTCATCATGGCGCCTCACGGTCGGGGCGCAGCAATTAGGAGGGGGTGCCTCCCGGCCGGCTCTCAGCACCGGAGACCGCGGAGAGAGTCTTGTAGTAAGCTCTCTCAGCCTGACGGATAATGAATCTGCTAATCCGGGTCGTGGCTCCGGATCAGCTCTTCCCAGGTGTCAAGGTCTGGGATGCTTTGGGATTTAGCCCCAGGAGAGTCCTGACACTCCCAAATTAAGTGATTTGGCGAAATCATTCTGTGGCAGCTACAGCAGAGCTCAGGCTCCATAGTGTCCTCATCGTGTTACTAGTATAGAGTACGGAAAGAATTTGTTGACCTGAAGCCTCCTCCAGGCCCTGCACTCCTTTGGAGTAAGTGACCTATCCGGAAGTGACAGTGTTCTCCTATCCAGTCTGGGTATTTCGGTAATTTCTTTATACGTTATGAGACGGTCTTTATTCCCACTCAGGGCACTTCCAGAGCAGCTAGGATGTATAATTCTCGAGCAAAGCTGTGAGCAGCCTCATTCCCCGGAATGCCCTCATGAGCAGGGACCCACATGAGGGAGACCTCTCTGCTTGAGGGGTATCTTCTTAGTGATTTGGCAGCTTGACTGGAGACCACCCCCTTACAGAAGTTGTGAACAGCTGCCTTACTGTCAGACAAGATGATCTTGGCTTTGGTACTCACGCACGCTAGGGCAATAGCCGCCTCCTCTGCCACTAACGCATTCCTAGAGCTAATCGATGCTACAGTCACTTTTTCTGGAAGCTGAGTTATATGCAGACAAAATTTGAACTTCCGCGTCTTCGCGCCTTTCCCTCCCCTCTCGCAAGTCAAAACGGCGGCGCTCCTCCGCCGGCCCAACTCACTTGGCCCCTCCCCTACCTCCGCCGGCTGCGGAGCGCGCGGAGTGGCCGCGGCAGCGCGTGACGTCGGAAAGAATTTGGCGCTGGGAACCAATGATTACCCCCGGCTGCTGACGTCATTTGCAAGACGTGACGTCGTCTGCCAGGTTTTCACGCAAAAGCCCGGCACCGCGCGTCGCCGCCAGGTGCGAAAGTGGGAATTTTTAAAAATTTATTGTAAATTTCCCGCTCGCTTTTGAGGTCTCGTACGTGGCATGAACGCTCGGTGGCCTAAACTCTACACAGTGCAAACATTTTAAAGCCAAGCTCAAACACCCCTTTCTGTGGCCCTTTAACATCCCAAATCAACTCCGGCTATGCGGGACGCCGTAGTGGGAGGCTCCGGATAATTTCAACCACCTCGGGTTCTTTAAAGTGCCCTGATATTGCATAGTACACGGGCCTCTAGGACCGCCGCGGCCGGGGAAATTTATTTTGTTCGTTCTTTTTTTCTTGGGGTTCATTTTGTAGAGCCAGGTGAAAATTTTAAATTCTTGAGGAAATAAAAGGTGCAGTAATTGCCCCCCTATTAGGTGGACACCTCAACCGCGTCTTGAGGAGAGGGAGGAAGGTGTGAATGAAACGAGAGAAAGAGGTGCCATTGTGGAGAGCTGAGGAATAATTTCGACCACCTGCGGATCTTTAACGCGCTCTAACATCGCACAGCACACGCTGACCATTTTGCATTCTGCCTCCATCAAAACGTGGCCGCCGTGGTGCTGGGCTCGGTTCAGCAGCCGAGCACTCTAACCACTGAGCCTGGACTTAAATTTTGCAATTAAAATGTACCCCAGGAGGGCAGTAGTAAGAGTTTATCGTGTAATCAAATTAATTTTAATGGCGTTTAATAATACCCTCTCGGGACACTAATTAACGAGTTTTTCTAGTTCCTAGTCGCTGCTGGAGTACTCAGCTCAACTGTAGGAAGCTAGCTCAGCCTGCTTTTCCTTAATGCGTTAGCAATAAAACTGTGCTGGGAACGAAAACCCGTCTGTCGGCTTGTGTACGGCGCCACTGAATGAGGAGGGGAGGCGGCAGCGCAGCGCGCTGCAATGCAGCCCCGAAAGTTGTCCGTCGGCCCACGTGGCTTTTCCGTGGCGTTCGGTGCTCGACCACGGACGGACACATGTCGCGCGTTCCGAGAGTCGCGTTGTTTCTTCTGCGCTGTAATTGATTGATTGATTGATTGAGTGAGTGAACAACTTTTGCTTCCATGAGAAAAGACAATTTTTCCCGCCCCCGGCACGCGGGCGAGGACGGGAAGCTGCGGGTCCGTGGTTAGGGGCTTGCCGGCAGTCCTTGAATGGTAGCGGCATCTTCCGCCAGATGGAGGGTGGTGCGCTGGGGCTCGTGGTCCAGGCTTCTTAGCAGTGTCTCCCAGGCTCCTCTAATATCTATATTTTTGGCCGCCCCGGGAGATTTGGGCACTCCCAAATTATGTGGTCGAGGGTTCCTCTCGCCCCACAGTGTGTGCACCTACCATGCGACCTCACCTATGGATACACGTGGTACCTAATGCTAATGCGTTACTGTTTCATGAATCGCATTGATCGCACTTCGTTCTTTTTAATTTGATGCAATTAAACATGGGATATATTCCAGTAGCGCCGCAGGGGCAGGGGGGTCCGTAGAGGGAAAGGGAGAGGGTGCCTACATGCGCATTAGCCCAGGGCCCCCATTTTTCAAAATCCGGCCCATGGCCGGAGCAGTGGCTCATCTCTTAACCGCGGTGCTACTGCGCCAGTAGTGACAAGAAGACTTTCTGCGCTCTATGAATGTAGAGAATAACCATTTCCGCATATATGGGCATTCAGCCATTAAGAATATCGCGTCATATCTAGAATGCAGAACTGCAACAGAATAAGCCGCAGCAGAAAATTCTGACGCACTCAACGATACACCCAGGATTGCCTAATAGCTTTTTTGGTCTTTTACATTGTACTTCATACAACAAGCATGCCTTAAAAACATATTCCGCTTCCCATTTGTTCCAACAAAATAGAGGACAGTCTCCATTTTCGTATATTTCCCGCTGAATATCGATCGATGAATTGCAACGAAGTAAGCGCGCCCTTCGCGGTCACCGTGCTGCCATCTATCGATATTTACTCGAAACAAGTTTCAGAAGTGATTGTTCGGGTGTGGTTGTTTTGTAACGCTTGGTTTCATTTTCCTTTTGTTCAGTCACGACATGAGTTGTGACGAGAGCCACAGGAGGCGGGGAACCAAGCGACGAAACACAGCTACGCCCTGCTTGGAAGTGGCTCCAACGTTAACCGCCCTTACCGCCGCCCCATCCAGTTCGGCTGTATCACAAGGTCTCGCTCTGCCAGCTAACCCTAAAACTGCTTGCAATGGTTCTTTTCCCGAGACGAAATTAGCGCGAGAAAAACTTAATAGGCTTATAAAACACGTCGTCAGGCTCTGTCATTTGCCGTTGGCGTCGCCGCTACGCCAGTGCGGCATGGGAATGGGCCGCGCGCATTTATGAGAACGGCATGATGGACTTATTTCTTGCGCGGCCAGGGTGACGTCTGCAACGGGCAACGTCACCGAGAGAAATGACGAATGGTAGAAGACTTAACGAAAATGAATTAAAATGTTAGACAATAAATCTTTCAGGCATCCGTTTGTGCCACATTTAGAAAGGAATCGGAGCTGCGGCTCGCCGTTTGTGGCATGTTGGCAGGTCGTGGCACGGTGCATGTGAATAAGATGGCATCACATGCAAGGGTAATCATGAGAGGCGGTTACGTCACATTTTTTGAAGCCGGCTCCCCTTTGCCCCCCCCCCCCCCCCTTACTTGGTGTGATGTGCACACGAAATCGTCGGGTTATTTTCGAAAGCGGTGCGTCCACAGTGGTGCGTCGATAGCGGAGCGCTGCGCGTGCCAGCCCAGCGTTGCGCCCGTGCGCGTGCGAGTGGCGCATGCGAGGCGACGACGACGAAGAGCGTAGCGAGCACGAGGAGCTCAGAGCTGTCGTGTCAGAAAACCGAGGTGTATATACGGAGTATTCTACCTAAACGCCATCAGGTTCACAGTTTCATTGAAGTCACAGACGCCGATATGGTCATACTCACAGAAACTTGGCTGCACCCAGAGATAGAAGACCACGAATTGTTCCCTTCAGACTTCCATTTCACCACATACCGCAAAGATCGCACTAACCGAAAAGGGGGAGGAGTTCTAATAGTCGTTCGTAACACTCTGCAGTCCTCGATTATCCGGCATGATAATATCCTAGAAATGATCTGGGTATGCCTTCACAACGCCTCCGGAAAGCTAGTGTTCGGTGTCTGCTATAGACCCCCAGACAGTCACGTATCATTCTCCGATTCCCTACGCCATGAATTAACGATTATGAGGAATGAGTATCCCAAAGCACCCATATTTCTGTTTGGTGATTTCAATTACCCACAAATTAACTGGTCATTGCTCTCGACACTAAGTTCGACACCTGCAAACGAACAGAAACTTTTTCTAGAACTAACCCTTGACTTTAACCTTCAGCAAGTGATAACAAGTCCAACGAGAGGAGACAACATCCTAGATCTTTTGCTCACAAGTCACCCGGACGACGTAAAATCCATTACTGTCCTTCCTGGATTAAGCGACCACAACCTTGTTCACATCTCTATGACGCTACCTTTAAAGAAGAAATCACCAACCAGCAAACTGATAAAAGACTACAAAAGGGCTGATTTTGATGCTATGAACAATGATCTTGAAAAATTTTTCGACAACTTTCGTTGCACTTATCTAAATCGCACACCTAACTCGAACTGGAATTTGTACAAAGACACCCTACTACATTTGGAAAGTAAGCACGTTCCAACACTACTTATTAAATCAGATACCAAGAATCAATGGTTTAACAAACGCCTCAAGTCTCTCCTTGGCAAAAAGAAGCGCCTGTATCGAACAGCAAAACTTCAAAATAGTCACTTAGCATGGGAAAAATATCGCTTGTGAGCCCAACAGTATACCACAGAACTGACAAGTGCTAAAGATAAGTTTTACTCTCAAGATTTACTATCAATCCTTCACTCTAACCCCAACAAATTCTGGCGCATGTGTGATGACCCCCATAATGCGCAGGTCCACACGGGACGGAGAGGCAAAGAGACACCGTATGGCTCAGTTTAAACAAACAGGTATATTCAATAATTACACATGATTAAGATTATACATCAGAGGCTGGGGCGTCCGAGCTTACGTGCCGACGACTTCATGGGGGCGATGGAGTGGCTCCGGAGTTGGGCTCGAGCGGTTGCTGGCAGAAGCTGCACGCCGTCGGGTTTCGGCGCTGAAGGCCCTCTTGGAGAACGATGTCGTCCTGAGCGTGTTTCTTCCGTACTGCTCCTCGATTTTTATATCCTCTTCTCCACACTCCCTAGGGTGAGGACGCCCACGCCGGAGGGGAAGGAGGGGGGGCTAGGGCTTTCACTTGGGCGCACAAACATACCACCGCACTTATTGTCTCGCCCCCCTCACGTGTTGAGTCCGAGGGAAAGAATGTTGTCTTCGAGGTAGCGCATAGCGTCGGCTGTGGTAAGGCGCGCTCTGGCCCGCTGACAGTTCCCGCGGGTCACCGGCCTCCATACTCCATCCATCAACTGACACTCGCTCCTCAAGGTAAGGCGCGCTCTGGCCCGCTGACAGTTCCTTTGTCCTGGAATGTGCTCGGGAGAGCCGCCCCTGGAACCGCCACGCCAATTGGGGAGGATAAAGCCTGTTTTCCCGCGGCGGCGGCGGCGGGTCCGGTTGGGTCCGGTTGGGCGTTCTGGTTGTCACTCTCAACGACCATGGCTGGGTAATTGATGATGCCTGTCATCTGGGTCTCCGTCTACGCCGCGCCGTCGAACGTGGAACCTCGTAGCACACACAAGGAATGTACCTCGTAGCACACACAAGGAATGTACCTCGTAGCACACAAGGAATGTCACACTCGCTCACCCTCCAGAAGAATGTTCTCCGAACATTTGAGTCCCTGCAGCTCCCCTTGTCTTTCTGAATCGCCTCGCACAGTGCGTCCGACAAAACACTTTTCGCTGCACTCAACACCACTGCACAACACCATATGCCTCCGCTGTCATAACTGGCGTCTCCAGGGGCAGCACTGACCTTCTTTTACAGATAAACATGAAACTCAGCACCCAAGCCTCTCCTTTCTAGTCCAAACTGGACGAAATAAATTTACCACAGTTACAAAGGAGCTCCCACTTCTAGCACGATCACGGCACAGACAAAAATATCGATAACGAAAGGAAGTAGGGCAGGTTCTCCATGCGCTCCGCATGCTCTCCTGTGAAGGTGTTACTTAATGACAGAAAGGTTTAACTACCAACTCCGATAACTTAACACATAAGCACATAGCAATGTTATGAGCTGTGGCATTACACAATTCTAACCAGTTCAAAACTCCGCTCTGTTTACGCCATTAGTCCGACTTACCTTTCCGATTTCGCAGCGGATATCGGCCTTCATGAGTCATACTAAGTAAGTCTGTGACCCTTTGTCTGCTTTGGGACTCGCGAGGGCTCGTGGCAGGAGCCTCCCCAGCCGTTATCTGCGCGGCAACCTCGCGCGCTTCTTCTTCTATCAATGCATGAAGTAAATCCGGTGGCATTCCGGCCGTCACATCTGGCGCCTGCCGAACAAATGCAGGAGAGGGCGTTTCTTGCGAACTATCTGCGCGCTCCGCTTCACTTCTGTCCCCATCAAAATCCGCGCTTTCCCTTTCCTCATTTCGTGAATACTGAACCGGTGCCGACTTGAGGCGATTTGCGTGTATCCTTATCAAGCGCCGGTTCACGTCTCGGACTCTGAAGTTTACCGGAGAAAGCTTCTCGACAACCTCGCACGGTCCTCTCCACTTCGTCTGGAACTTACGAGCTAGCCCAATCTGCCTTTGGCAGTTTTCAATGTACACGCTGTCCCCCACATTAAACGGCGCGTCTCTAGCACTGCGATCGTGCACCTCCTTCCTGCGCTTCGCCGCTTTCTTTAAGGCCTCCTTTGCGATGTCCCTCGCCACTTGCAAGCGCGATTCTAGCTCCACCTTTTAGTCGTCCAGTGAAGCGTATGGGACACGACGGGGGCCCTCTGGCACTTCACTAGGCTGGTCCGGGTCTCGGCCGTAGAGAAGAAAGAATGGCGATTCGCCCGTGCTCTCGTGTGCTGCGGAATTGTAGGCAAACATTGCATAAGGGAGCCACAAGTCCCAGTCCCGCTGGTCGCGCGAAACAAAATGCGACAGGAACCCGGCCACGGTTTGGTTCAGTCGCTCCACCGCGCCGTTGCAAGCCGGATGGTACGGTGTTGTCTGCTTCTTAGCGATCTTAAGCAGCTCGCAAACTCTCCTCATTAGCTGCGACACGAAGTTCGTTCCCCGATCTGTCAAGAGTTGCCTCGGGGGTCCATGTCGGAGCACGATCTGTTCGACAAATGCTCTTGCAACCGTGTCTGCCTTCTGATCTGGGAGTGCTACCGCTTCCGCGTATTTTGAAAGGTGATCGACAAATACTAAAATGTACTTGTTTCCGGAAGTGGTCGTGGGCAATGGGCCCATTATGTCCATACCTGTCCGCTCGAAGGGAACCGAAACCTCAGGGAACGGCTGAATTGGAGCTGGTCTTCGTCCCTTGGGTGTTTTTCTTTCGAGACAGGAATGACACTTCGCACAGTAGTCTCTAACATCCTGTCGCATGCCACTCCAAAAGTACAAACGCTCCACACGCCTGCGTGTCTTCGCTACGCCAAAATGACCGGCGCATGGCGCATCGTGAAACGCGCGAAAAACCCTTTCTGTCCACGACCGAGGTATGAAGACTCTCTCCCAAGCGGTTTTCTCTGGTCTCCCTTTCCTGGTTGGCCTCGTGCGCCGACACAGGGTGCCGTCTTTGCCAATGAAATAACCTAGCTGTTCGGGGTGGGACGGTGCGCCCTCTAAGCTTTCGATTATTCGCTTCAGGTCAGGATATTTGCACTGCTCTGTGCGTAATTCGGCGAGGTCGACTACGGGGACAAACTCATCTATAGCTGCCACGGCAGCTGTGCGGCTGAGTGCATCAGCATTCAGATGTGTCTTTCCTGACTTGTGCTCAACTTCAAAGCAGTATTCCTGCAGGTGTAGATTCCATCTAGCGAGTCGCGAGCTAGGGTCCCTGACACTCATCACCCATTTCAGAGGATGGCAGTCTGTGACTAGCTTGAATTTGCGGCCGTAAAGGTAGCATCTGAAGTGCTTTACTGCCCAGACAACGGCGAGGCACTCCCTTTCCGTAGCTCCGTACTTTTGCTCTGTGGGGCTCAGCTGTCGGCTAGCAAAAGCAACGGGATGTTCTTTGCCCTCGATAACCTGAGATAGCACGGCACCAACTGCGAACTTTGACGCATCTGTGGCCATAACGAAGGGCAAATTAAAATCCGGGTGGCGCAACAGCGGTGCACTCATTAGCTTCCTTTTCAGGGCCCCAAAAGCATTCTCCGCGTTTTCGTCCCAGCGAAAGGCGACATTTTTGGCTGTTAAGGCGGTGAGCGGCTTAGCGAGCTTGGCGAACTCCTCTATGTGCCTTCGGTAGTAACCGATCAGGCCGAGAAACTGCCGGACCTGGCGGACGCTAGTCGGGGATGGAAAATCCGAGACACACCTTAGTTTCTCAGGGTCCGGTCGCACGCCGTCAGCTGAAACAACGTGCCCGAGGTATTTCACCTCGTTTTTGAGGAATTGGCACTTAGATGGCTTCAGCTTGAGACCCGCTCCTCTTAGTCGCACCAAAACCTGCTCAATATCGCGCAAATGGTTCTCAAAACTGTCACTGTATATGATAATGTCATCCATATACACGAAGCACAGCCTCCCCAGAAGACCTGCCAGGATAACATCAGCGGTTCTCTGCCAGACAGCAGGGCTGTTGGCCAGACCCATCGGCATTCTTTTCCATTCATAGTGCCCTGAGGGCGTGTTGAATGCCGTTTTCTCGGCATCTGCCGGATCCATTGCTATCTGCCAGAATCCCGCCGCCATGTCCACTACCGTGAAGTACCTGGCAGAGCCCAGCTGAGAAAGCGTCTCCTGTATATTGGGGATGGGGTATGGATCGATGCGAGTTACGGCATTTAGTTTGCGGTAGTCCACTACCAATCGATACGAGCCATCTGGCTTTTCCACCAATAGTGCTGGTGCTCCCCAGGGTGACTTTGAGTGTTCGACAATGCCGCGATCAATCAGGTCCTGCACCTGCCGCTCCATCTCCCCACTTGGGGAGTAAGGAATCCTGTACGCACGCTGGTAAACGGGCGATGAAGTGCCGGTTTCTATCCTGTGCTTTATAACGCCACAGCAGCCCAAATCCAGGTTGGACGCGGCGAATACCTCCGAGTAGTCGTTCAGCAAACCAGCCAGAGCCTCCCTCTCCCTGGAATTTACGTGAGAAAGATTGAATGACACCTTTGGAGCAGCCGGAGGACTAGCATGCTCTACAGTTGCGAGTACCGTATCGGTGGGCTCACGTTTCTCTATCGCAGAGGTGAAGAAAGCCAATGTTTTGTTCTTGGGAAGGCTCAGTGGCTGCTGGCTACAGTTAACCACCCGTAGGGGCACTCTGTGGGCGTCATTAACTGTCACGAGGCACGCGGCTGCCTTCAGGCCATTGCTGAGAGAGTCGACCGGCTCAAGCACTCCCACGGCGCCGCTCTCTACATCTGAAGGCACAAACGCGTACAAAATGTGCTCCGACCAAGGAAGGACGACCGCCTCATCGACCAGCCTGACGGCAACCCGCGAATATACCTTCTCCAATGATCCCACTGTTTGACGGGTGTCAATATCGGTAATGCGAATCTCAGCCCCTCTCCTGTTCAAAAACGGAACTTTTGATCCGCCCGCATTAACCTCTTCCTCAGAGAATGAGACTACTACCTTCCCTTTTCTCAAAAAATCCTGCCCTAATATACCTGACACTCCGTTTGGTAGAGACACCGTGTCCGGGCATACGTAGCAGGGGTGCTCCAATGCAATTCCGCCGAGAGAGAAGTGTAACCGGTAGAGTCCACTTATGCCAAGAGGATCCCCCGTTATGCCTACAAATTTGGTTGCCATACCACCAGACGCTTCCAACACCTCGCGGTCCCCCTTCCTTCGAAGCGTGTTAAAACTGCTCTCCTTAAGCAATGTCACCTTTGACCCCGTATCTATCAACAATTCCATGCAACAACCATTTAACTTGCAACGCACAACAGGGCATGCCTCGTCGGCCACACAAACTACCACCACCTCATCATCCACTGCTCCCTCCCCACGCTCCTCAGGCTGGGGAGGACTAACTAGTTTTTTGTATCGGTATCTGGAGCCCCGCTGTAGGCTTGCTTAGGGCGTGTCTCGCCTGCTTCTCTTTGTGGCTCCCCACGGCGCACGTTTTGGCAGAACCTGGCGATGTGTCCGCGACCCTGGCAAGCGAAGCATACGATTTCTTCGAAATCTCGCATACCGCGCCTGTAGCTTTGTGGCGGTCTCCGGTTTCCAGCGAATGAGCGCTGTTGAGCACGCGCTTCAACCTGGCGTTCTACCTGCTGAGATAGCAGCTGTTCTAAGCGATCTAATCGCTCTGTCAAGAGAGCAACCTCAGGGTTGAGCACCGCTCTCTCCATGACGCGTACTCTCGCTGCGGCTGTCGTTAACGCCTCATTTCGTTCCTCATCCAATGCGGCCTCCACGGCTTGGTCGAAATTGCTCGGCTTGCGCGAGAGCACGAACCGGCGCACGGGGTCTTGCAGACCAGCCACGAACAAAGCGGTCATTTCCTCTTTAAGAAGATCCTCCGCGTATTTCTTCCTTAGCTGGTCTCCTTCCTCCTCCCTGCTTAACGTATCGCGCGCTAAGCGCTGAAGCCGCGACGCAAACGTTCGCACGTCCTCCCCTACCATCTGTCCGGCGTCACGGAACCTCTGTACCCGCACGTGACGTGGTTCAGTGTCGAAATGCTCAAACGCTAGCTTCTTAAATTCCGCAAATGATTTTGTGGATTTTACTTTTTCGTCTCGCCATGCAAAATCATGAGCAGCTCCTGCCATCTTACACCTCGCCATTCCCAGCATTTGAGCATCGGACCATCCTCCCATTTTCCCAATCTCTTCTAGCATGGAAAAGAAATCGCAGATTGGAACCCCTGTCTTATCTCCCGTAAACGTCGGAATTACGCTTCCTAATGCCAGCATGCTTGCTCCGAGCGACGGCTGTGGAGTGGGAGCTCCCTCAGATACAGACATTTTTTTTTTCTCAAGCCCTCCAGTGCCTCAAGCCTCTCAAATGGGGGTAGAAGTCCCACAATCAGTCCCGTGATTCCCTTTTGATTACAATTTTGAAGTCATGAATGTCACAGCATTCAGAGGACATTTGCTTTTGAGACCCCACTTCTGACACCAGTGTGATGACCCCCATAATGCGCAGGTCCACACGGGACGGAGAGGCAAAGAGACACCGTATGGCTCAGTTTAAATAAACAGGTATATTCAATAATTACACATGATTAAGATTATACATCAGAGGCTGGGGCGTCCGAGCTTACGTGCCGACGACTTCATGGGGGCGATGGAGTGGCTCCGGAGTTGGGCTCGAGCGGTTGCTGGCAGAAGCTGCACGCCGTCGGGTTTCGGCGCTGAAGGCCCTCTTGGCGAACGATGTCGTCCTGAGCGTGTTTCTTCCGTACTGCTCCTCAATTTTTATATCCTCTTCTCCACACTCCCTAGGGTGAGGACGCCCACGCCGGAGGGGAAGGAGGGGGGCTAGGGCTTTCACTTGGGCGCACAAACATACCACCGCACTTATTGTCTCGCCCCCCTCACGTGTTGAGTCCGAGGGAAAGAATGTTGTCTTCGAGGTAGCGCATAGCGTCGGCTGTGGTAAGGCGCGCTCTGGCCCGCTGACAGTTCCCGCGGGTCACCGGCCTCCATTCTCCATCCATCAACTGACACTCGCTCCTCAAGGTAAGGCGCGCTCTGGCCCGCTGACAGTTCCTTTGTCCTGGAATGTGCTCGGGAGAGCCGCCCCTGGAACCGCCACGCCAATTGGGGAGGATAAAGCCTGTTTCCCCGCGGCGGCGGCGGCGGGTCCGGTTGGGTCCGGTTGGGCGTTCTGGTTGTCACTCTCAACGAGCATGGCTGGGTAATTGATGATGCCTGTCATCTGGGTCTCCGTCTACGCCGCGCCGTCGAACGTGGAACCTCGTAGCACACACAAGGAATGTACCTCGTAGCACACAAGGAATGTCACACATGCTATCTAATAAACCACAAGATTGCCATGTACAACTCCTAGATGCTGATGGAGAACCAATCAAAAGCGATGACTGTGCGACCGCGCTCAACAATTACTTTACGTCAGTTTTTTCCGCTGCTAACGTTACTGCTAATGAACACATTCCAGAAATCTCACTCTCAGAAATGCCTAAAATCGAAATTAACGCTGATGGTGTATCACAGCTTATTGCCTCACTGAAAATATCTACATCTGCCGGCTGCGATCAAATTAACAGTAAGCTACTAAAAAATACCATTTCATTGTCTAGCCAGGTACTGCATCTAATTTTTACGCAATCCTTAGATACCGGGGTTGTCCCTGACGATTGGAAAAAAGCTCAAATTACACCCATATTTAAAGCGGATGACCGCACGTGCCCTAACAACTATCGTCCCATTTCCCTCACTAGTATATCGTCTAAACTACTTGAGCACATTATTTTTTCCAATCTTATGACCCACCTAGAATCAATGAACTTTTTCTATCCGAATCAACACGGCTTCCGGAAGCAGCTGTCATGTGAGACCCAACTCGCCGAATTCACCCACGACATTCTACAATACTTAGATAACCTTGTCCAGATCGACGCTATCTTTCTCGACTTTTCAAAAGCATTTGATCGTGTTTCCCGTAATCTTCTTCTTTTTAAGTTGTCATCGCTCGGCATTCCACAAACCTTGCTCTCCTGGCTAGAGCAGTTCCTTAAAGGACGTAAGCAGTTCACCTGTGTTAATAACTGTCGCTCAGCTTTTTCCGACGTAACATCCGGCGTACCTCAAGGTGCAGGCTTATCACCTCTTTTATTCCTCATCTACATCAATGACCTACCGATCAACATAAAATCAACGCTACGTTTATTCACAGATGACTGCGTAATTTACAGCCCCATCCACGGCGCTAGCGCCATTGCCGCTCTTCAACAGGATCTAACCACTATCTCAGCGTGGTGTGACAAATGGCACATGCCTCTTAATCTAAATAAATGCCAATCCATATCATTCTCCCGCAAAAACACAGTTATTGATAGCACTTACAACATAAAATCGGTCGCCGTCACGAGAACATCATCTTATAAATACC
This sequence comes from Amblyomma americanum, assembly GCF_052857255.1. NCBI lineage: Eukaryota > Metazoa > Arthropoda > Arachnida > Ixodida > Ixodidae > Amblyomma > Amblyomma americanum. Next base: position 35,129,990 of record NC_135500.1, on the reverse strand, counting down.
TAGGAGTACACATAACATCATCGCTGTCATGGACAACACACATTCAGACCATCTGTTCCAAAGCATCACGCACACTTGGTTTTCTCCGGCGCAATCTAAAATCTTCATCACCTGAAGTAAAAAAGTTGGCATACATAACATTCGTACGTCCTAAATTGGAGTACGCGTCATCTGTCTGGCATCCATCACAATCGTATCTCATCTCAGACCTTGAAGCCATTCAAAATCGCGCCATCCGTTTCATTACATCGCAGTACTCAAGAAATACCAGCGTAACATTACTAAAACGATCCCTCGGCCTTCAAACACTAGCAACTCGCCGTGTTATTTCCCGTCTATGCCTCTTTCACTCTTTCTTTTAGCGCTCACCAAGACATTTGTTGCTGCAGCCACCCCCACGTACGTCATCCCGCCTAAACCACAGTAACCCAATCGCACGCATTAAAACCCGCACCTCCGCAATGAGCAGTTCATTTTTTCCCGACGCCATAGTGCTCTGGAATGGCCTTCCCGACAACGTAATAACATGCTCCGATCGCCGCCTTTTCCGCGAGAAACTGGCTAATCACTTCTCATAAACATATTCATACCGCGACACCGAAGTGCCAACTGTTCCTTGTTTTCTTTTTGTATGTTTATTTCTTGCTTTTAGTTTGTATATTATTGTACACTTTTTTGGTACCCCGTGTATTTTTCCCCCTTTCTTTCTTTTGTGTTCTATGCTACTACCCTCCAACCTGTATGTACGCCCCCCCTTATGTAATGCCTTCGGGCCTTTAAGGGACAAATAAATGAAATGAAATGAAATGAAATGAAGGGAGACAGCGCAGCGGAGATCGTGTCATTCAAGCGCGGAGCTGGCAGCCGTCGGAGGTTGGTTCCGTGCTGCCGAGGACCTCCCTTGGATCACCGCTGCAAGCATCCTGCATTCCTTGCAAGCGTGGAGGTGGCAGCCGATTGACAGAGGGTCCGTACTACTTAAAGCACCCTTGGATAGCCTGCTTCAAGCCTCCGGCGTTTCGTGACGCCGTCGACGGCACCTGGCTACGTTTTTCCTGCTGCTACCAAGTTCTTCGGGCTCTTGACGGGAGACCACCGGCGTCTCCATGTGTTCCTCTCCGCTCCTACTACCACCTGGCTCCCATCCGCCGCTTCCTGTTATCTTCCGGTTATCTTTGTTGCTTCGTTCGAACCTGCACGCGATAGCGTTCTTCTTCGGAAAGTCGGGAACGCGTCAATTCACGATAACTGGCGTCCGCGCGAGAGGACGGGACCGTGGTCCCCCCCCCCTTTTGTGGGTCCGTAAAATGAAACGATTAGCACGCTAAAGGAGTTACGTGAATTAGGCAAAGAGTTGAGGTTGATTGTAAAACATTTTATTCGCCGGGAAGAGCTTGGCAAGAGGTCGCGTTAAGTGGTCAAGAGTACATAGCCCTCGACGACTTTGTCAGCCCACTCCACCGCCAAAACTTGCGTTCTGGGGTCAGAGCTAGCCAGCACGGTCTCCCACCGCTCGAGAGAAGGAGCTGTAACTAGATCACCCGGAGGTGGCTCTATTTTGCAGTCCCACAGGATGTGATCGTAGGTAGCACGTTGGCCACAGTGTTTGCAGTTTGGGTTGTAAAGATCTGGATAAATGTGCGCGAGGAGTGATGGGGTGCGTATCGATCTCGTCTGTAGACGACGCCACGTAACCTCTTGTTCTTTAGTAAGTCTTTTGTCTGGAGGGGTGTCGGCTTCCGAAGCCTCGGCCTTTTTTTTGGATTCCTCGCATTCTTTTGTAGGATGCGGTCTTTTAGTTGCTATTCTGGCGTCTGTGTCCGTCGCGTTATGGGCTGAAGACTGGGACGCGTTGGAGGGAGTGTGGCAAATAGCGTCTGTTTCCATCGCATTATTGGTCGAATCCTTGTACGCGGTGGGTGGCATTCTAGCCGCAGTGGCATTCTGTACCTGATGCGCTTGTAACAGGCGTTTAATGTCAGCCAACTCTTTTTTAAGGCTGGCAATTCCTCTGTCTCGGGATTGTAGTTGGATCTGAAACTCCTTCTCTCGAGCGTCAATAGATTGGGAGGCCTCTGCTGGCCAGCTCACCTTTTTATTGGAGCGGCTATCGCTGCGTCCGCGGCTTGAGCTTCTCTTGTCGTTCCCTGCAGGGTTCCCCAGGGGCGGGAAGGAGCTGGAGTTGTTCCGGCTGTGGCTTCCTCCTTTTCCGGTAGCACCGTGTTCCTTCTTCCTGGGCCTAGACTGGTGTCCGTGTAGTGATGAGTCGTTGTCCCCTTGCTTGGGTGTCTGGTTGCCATGGGGCGTTCCTTGTTTGTTCTTGTTGATCAGCCGGAATTTGCAGTTCCGGCTGCCTGTGTTGTGGCCCCCGTTGCAGACGATGCATACGGGTTGGCAGGTTGGCTGTTCTTCCTCAGGTTGAGGCGAGTGATTTTCTCCGCAGCGGTGGCAAAGGTTCGTTGTAGGTTTGTAGCAGACATCGGCCCGGTGTCCTACTCTCCTGCAGTTGTAGCATACCTCATGTTGCTCCCTGAAGGGGTGGACCCGAAAGACGCCGCACTGATAGATTACTTGGCTGGGTAGCTTCTTTCCAAAAAAGGTGATTTGTATTGTTCTGGATTTCCCGATCCTTCGGGCATCCACAACTTCTATTCCTTCGTCTCGGTTTCCGAAGCCTTGGCGAACCGCTTCGGGCGAGTCTCCCGCGTAGGCGTTGTAAATGACCCCTTTTACCGAGTCTTCGGGCGCCGCCACGTACGACGTTACGTTGTAGGTTTGATCTTGGAGGTTCAGTTTTTCAATATTGGCGTATGCAGTCGCCCGTTGACGATCGGGCGTGCATAGCGTAAAGGTGTTGTTGGCCGTATTGACTCTGATAATGTCTTCAATCTTCACCGTATCATACGGCAGCCTGGCCACCTCGCAGGCGCAGAAGAGTAGTAGTCCGGGCGCAAAGTCCCTCAGATTCCAACCTTGTGGTCGGCAGACGATTTTGTAGTCGTCGGTCGGTAAGCGCGGGAGAAGGGCTTTCTTGCTGAGTGCAAGTAGCTTCTTCCCGTTCTTTCGCGATGGAAAATTGGAATTAGACTTGCCTTGGCCGTGCCCCTGCGCAGGCTCGTCGTCGGTTGATGCGGGCCCTTTATTCTTCAGGCCTCGTTGTCGGTCGCGGTAACGAAGAATGGTTTCCCATTTTCCGGCCTCGAGCTCCGACGGTGATATTTTCTCGCCTTCCACGGCGTACTCCATCTGTGCGGGTCCCTGGGCGCTCAGTTCCCGGCGGAGAGGTGACGAGCTAGGTCGAGCTCGATGGCTAGGCCGGCAGTCAGCCGGCAATATGCCTATGTGTCCGTAGATTGGCAAAATCCGGCTGCAGCAGGCACTGGACAATGGCCCGGATGTCGTCCAAAATATTCGAGCCCGAAGGCTGACTATCGAGTTGGGGTTTAAATGACACCGAGCTCCGTTCGTGGGTTGCCGCCGAGCAAGAGAAGGAACGCGCAGAACGTGCCGCTGAACGTGAGGCTCGACGCTTGCACGAAAAGGCGCGAGCCAAGGCTGAAGAGCGCGAAGCACAAACCGAACGCGAGCTTGCCAAGGCCCAAGCAGAGGCTGAAGAGCGTAGACTGCAGGCTCAATTAAGGCTCTCAGAAGAATCGCGAACCCGCACCGGGGTCGTCAGCAGCGGTTAGCCCTAACAAATTGATCCCGCGTTTCGACGATCCCAGGGATGACTTGGATGCATAACTCAACCGTTTTGAGCGTATCGCAGAGGGGCACAGCTGGTCCAAGGAAAATGGGCTGCAGCACTCAGTATGTCTTTCACAAGGGAGGCTCCCGTGTGTTCGGTCGATTGTCTCCAGCAGATTCAATGGATTATGATAAGGCAAAACTAGCCCTGCTCCAACATTTTCGTTTCCCAGCAGAGGGTTATCTCGAAAGGTTTCGTGAAAGTAAGCCGCTTGATAAAGAAACGGGCAAGCAATACGCAGAACGCTTGCTCAGTCTTTTTGATCGATGAGTCGAGATGTCGGGAATGGCCGCAACGTACTCTGATTTACGTGACTTGGTGGTGGCCGAAGAGTTCATTTGGAACTGTCATAGTCGTCTGGCGATTTTTTTTTCTAGAAAGAGAGTGCAAGACGCTGGAAAAAATGGCTGAGGCAGCAGACAACTTTACAGAGGCCCAGCGGCAAAGAAGCTTGTCTTCGTTCAAAGAATCATTAGAGGTGGGCATCCGGAGAGAGAAGGATGTTCCATCAAGTAGACGGTTAGGAAGGTGCCTCATTTCTAATCGACCTAGTCATAAGGCTGCCGACTGTCGCTCTAAGCCAAAACAGCTTTATTGCGTTTATTGCCGAAAAACAGGGCGTGATGTAAGTTCCTGCTCAAAGAAGCACGAAAACCAGAAGCAGTTGTCTTGTTGTGTTCAGCCAGTGTTGCGCCTGAAACGGTGTTCACAACAGCGGACAGGCTTGAACCAGCTGAGGATAAGGTGGTGCTCAGATTTGTCCTGAAAAAGCGTGCAGACGCCCAACACATGCCTGTACAAGAGGGAGAGCTCCGAGGCCTACCCGTGCGTGTTTTACGAGACACTGGGAGCAATACGGTGGTTGCACGGAGAGCCCTAGTTCCCGACTCAGCTCTCACTGGCTCGAGATCTACGGTGTTCCTTGTTGATGACAGTAGTCTGGAAGTCCTCGAGGCAGAAGTCTATATCGCTTCCCCTTATTTCACTGGCACGACTCTGAGGAAATACATGGAGACACCGTTGTACGATGTCATAATTGGATATATACCGGAGGCCCGTGAGCCGTCAAGTACAGATATTAATTGGAAGAAATCTGAAGGCACTGCTAAATTATGTCCTGTCAAAGAAAATGATGAGCTTTCCAGTGAAAATGGCGAAGGCGAGAGCCCAAAAGTGGTGTTGGCTGGAAAGGAAGTTTCCGGACGAAGGAGGGGAAGTACTGCTTTAAGCGTTGGTCCCTTGAGGTTCACCAAGAAAATGCTAGAAACAGAGCAAAGAGACGACGAGTCATCGAAGGCATGCTGGGTGAAAGTAGGAAAGGTGTTCCATGGCAAGAACGGAATTTCGCGCTCGTATTTTGTCGAAAAGGGGTTGTTGTATCGCCTCTATCATCTCGCCTCTGATAGGGAGGTTCGACAGGTAGTACTAACCAAGTCTTGCCGATCACAGGTGTTAAGGCTTGCCCACGATAGCCCGTTGGCGGCCGGGGCATCAGTGCATTAAGAAGACTACAGATCGAGTTCGTGAACAATTCTAGTCGCCCGGAGTGCAGGAGGAGATTAAGAGGCATGTCAGGTCATACGACTCGTGCCAAAGGACGTGCCCGAAAGGCAAAGTATGGAAAGCTCCGCTGTGACGCTTGCCTCTTATCGACACTCCATTTTATCGGGTCGCTGTCGATATTGTCGGTCCTCTGTCACCCACATCGGTGAAAGAGAATAGATATATTCTCACTGTCGTCGATTTTGCCACGTGGTATCCCGACGCCGTGCCTCTGCCGAAGATAGATTCAGCAACCGTGGCAGGAGGTTTGGCGGAGATGTTTTGACGAATAGGTTTTCCGAGAAAGGTCCTCTGTGATCAGGGCTGCCGTTTCACTTCCGAAGTGATGAGAGCTCAGTGATTTCTTGGCGGTGAAACATCTCAGCACGACCCCTTACCATCCAATGTGCAATGGGATGGTGGAGAAATTTAACGGCACGCTCAAGCAGATGCGGCGAAAGCTAAATCAAGAGCAGCCCAAAACTTGGGATCATTATATCGCTCCGGTTCTGTTCGCATACAGAGAGGTGCCGCAGGTCAGTCTAGGGTTTTCTCCGTTTGAATTGATATTTGGACAACATGTGCGAGGACCGCTCGCAGTCCTCAGAAAGCTCTGAACCAGGAAGAGCTGGGAAAAAACACGAAGACGACATATGGTTACGTTTTCGATCTAAGAGAACGTCTCGAGCAAACTGTCAGAGCGGCACATCAAAATTTGTTGCGTACCAAACAGTCTCAGGAGAGACACTATATAGGAACAGCGAGAAGCGGCATTTAAGGGTTGGAGATTGTGATCTGATTCTTTTGCCGAGCAGCCACAATAAACTGCTAATGCAGTGGAAGGGTCCATTTGTGTTTTGTGGAAAAAAGAATGGCGTGGATTATTGGGTCGACTTGGGCCACAATAAGAAGCTATTCCATATCAATATGCTGTAAAGATTCGAAGAGCGTGCGTCCCAAGAGACCGTGCAGGCATCTTCTTTTGTCGTACTCGAAGAAAGTGACCGGTTTAGAAAACGTAGGCGCTGATTGCATAAGTGGTTTATAAATTGCCGGAGGGTGATGTCCAATGTACAGTGCTACTTTCCGGTGTCTGCAATAGTTACCTGTGCAAATGCAGCGTGGTAGTGTTTGTGGGCTCTTTTTCTTTATTCTTCACTCCTTCTGTGGGCTGTTCAGAGTGTACAAATTCACCTTCATGGTACAGACATGTTTAAAGTCTGTGTCTGATTTTTTGACTGTTTTTATTTTTCCTTTTGTCGCATGTATAATGCTCGACCCTATGATCCCTCTGTGCGCGTTTTCATGTGCCTCCATGTGTCACTCTTTAAAGTGCCTACGGTGACTTCGGCGGCGTCTAACTTGTCCGTTTACTGTACATGAATAAAAGTACTGTGTGCACTAACGGCAGTTTTTTCTATCTGAAAAAAAAACTTTTCCGAAGAGGGCGAATATGTGATGTGCACACGAAATCGTCGGGTTGTTTTCGATAGCGGTGCGTCCACAGTGGTGCGTCAATAGCGGAGCGCTCCACGTGCCAGCCCAGGCGACGGCCACAATGAGCGTGGCGAGCACGAGGAGCGGAGAGCTGACGTGTCAGAAAACCGAGGTGTGAAGGAAGAAAGCGCAGCGGAGATCGGGTCATTCAAGCGTGGAGGTGGCAGCTGTCGGACTTTGGGTCCGTGCTGCCGTGGACTTACCTTGGATTATCGACGCAAGTTTCAAGGGCGTCCGCCCTGTCTGCAAGGCATCTCCGCCTCACCTGAGACGCTCAGTATACCTGGCGACCTGTTTCCTTTATTCTGTAGTGTTGTACGCGTGTTGAGTGTGTGTTTTCCTTGTTTTCGTTTCGTATCGGCTCTTTTCCTTTCAGTTATAAATACGGCGAATTCGTTTTGTTTGGTATGTTCACTTTGTTGCTTCGTTCGAACCTGCACGCGATAGCGTTCCCCTTCGGAAAGTCGGGGACGCGCCACCAATTCGCGACACTTGGCCGCCGTCTCAGCACACTTGCGCATGCGCAGCAGACTATGCATCAGATGACGCCCCTGTGCCCAGCGTTACAATTGGCTGCGCCGGCGGCCAAACGCTCCCAGTAGTCCTTGCGAAAAAGCTGACTTCCGTTACACTGTCTGGCATGCAGCTCGGACAGCCAGGGCCACTCTTCAGTTTTCCATCCTCCATGGGTAATCACAACAGAACGGAATGCAGCCATTGGAGCTGAACTTCATGACTGCAAGTCGCTTGAGCCTTGAAGTATAGGGGTATGACTGAGAAACCGTGGAACTGGCTTTCAGAAAGTAACCTATTTTCTTACACGTCTGTTAGTCGAGCTTTCTTTTACGCCGGTATTTATGTGATGCTGGTGTTGGCCGATTTCATATATTCTTTTTTTTCTCTACCTTTCTGTCGCATTGCTCTCTGAGGGTTGCTTTTGGTGCTTAAGCGACATGTTTTCCAAGTGGTTGTGTGGTTCTGAGGTCATGTAGTGAATAAGAGTGGCATGGAAGTGCATTTCCTGCATAAAAAATTGGAATTGCCACTTGCGTTGTCGTCTGTCTTGCCTTTGCCGCACTTGCCCTGCAGTCAGCCAGAGCAGTCGGTATAACCTGATAACTATAATCTATGCGTGGCACCGCTTAATTCACCTTAGTAGACTGCCAGCCGCGTCTACAAGCAAAGCTCTTTTCAATGGGTCATTCAAGCCTCCATCGGTATGTTTTATAATGTCTTATCATTACTCCCTCACAGTGACAAAATCTGTCCGTCTGTTGTGTGATGCCGCCGCACCACAAACCCTCCCTTGCCTATCAACCACCTCCACCCTCCAGAATCCACCGCCCACCACCAACAACCCACCTTCAACCTCCAGATGCTTCACCCACCACTAACCACCCGCCTGCAACACTCCAGAACGCCTGCACCCACTAACAACCCACCTTTGCCCTCCATCAGTCACCGAGAAGAAGGAGAGGAGAGGTGGAGAGGAGGAAAGCGCAGCCTACGGGCTTTAGAGCATATCAGCGGCAGCGGCAGCTCTTTTCTTCTGTCTCTATGTGCGAAGCCTCCACATTCCGGGCAGCCACCGTTAGAAATGCGTCTCCCGCCTACGAGTATCCGCCCACGTACATGCAACCTCCAGAAGGCTCACTCTCCCAGGCACCTCGGGAAACCTCCTGATACCACAAACCTGTGGTGAAAGCAATTTCAAGACGCTAAAGGCTGTTCTAGGAACTGAAGCTGAGAGGAGCCACAAAAGCCGGGCGTACTCTAATGCTAACGCAACATCACCGCATGCATCGCATTGATCGTGTGTAACTTTTTTCGCCAGGAGCGTTGTGACGCCTATTTCAGCATCGATGTGTTTTTTCAAGCTGTATCGTAGATGACCATGCAACAAAAGTTGGAACACCAAGCATTCTTAGAGCAAAAGCTACTTCCAAGCCTGGGCAGCAGATACAATCGGGACACAGCGTGCCTTGCTCACGAAACCCAAAAGCGTCTAATTGACACATGCAAGGCGACACCTTGTGAGTGTTCAGAGCATGTTACTTGCGACAGCCAGCAGGAACAGTATGCGTTAGCAAGAAACGTCGGCTGTTCTCGTTGTCCTAAGCCGGCAGCATTATTTTCTTTCCTTTTTCTCTGCCCACACTAATGTATGTCCTAAACCGGCACATGCACATGACACCTGTCAGCGTTCCGCAAAGAGAATAAACTGAAAGCGCAGCATTGTGACTAAACATGTTCAATGTCGTCCGCGCATACGTGTTTGTCAGCGCGGTATGAAATAGGATTGGAAAGCTGCTGCTCGTGTAGAAGAAAATCAGTACACAGGATTCCTTAGCGCAGCATGCTCACTCACTAGAAGAGCAACCTGAGTTTAAAGGGAAATATCAATGAAGGCAAAACGCGTCGAATATTCCTCGGGAACACTACCCACGCTCTTTTTTTCTGTGCAGAAAGGCGGCTGCGTTGCTGAGAAAACCTCAAATTAAAATCCCAGAGCCTTTCTACACTCAAAGCACCCGCGAAAAACGAACCGCCGTAACGCTATTTCTGTGACGCATTTTCCATGGATCTCTCTGACCAATCAGAGAGGTCACTTCCAAAGGCCATAAATGCGGCCATAAATCGAAACTAGCCACCGCTCCTTTTTCCGGTCGAGTCGGCCGTCGCGGCAGCATAATGCCAGTGCAGCCCCCCCCCCCCCCCCCCCCCCCCCTCCGCTATACCACCGTCCCTGAAACGCAGATGCTGTCCACGGATGCATCTGCGTCTTGTTGCAACGCGCTCGTATGGCGCAAATAGGCTTCTTGGGTTATCGAGGGCAGCCGCAGACTGCAGAAAAAACAGCCAATCGTGCTCACGCGCATACATCGGTGGCGATGACGCGAGTGTGTGGCCTTCGGTGCGTTGTGTGCTCTGATGTACGCATAACACTCCTGGGATCCTGAATAGGATACGAGCAGCAGTCGCGCTGTGACGTATTTCCATCCGCACCACAAGTGTGTGAAAAATTGCACGTGCATTTCTTGTCATACGGCGCACTGTGCTGTCGTTTTTTGCGTGTTTGTCGACCGACTACCCATTGAGTATGATCGCAGACGACCCTTGTGAATGGTGGTGGTAGTGGTTTTATTAAAAATAATAGTAAAAAGGAAGGAAAAGATTTTTGCTAGCCCCGGCATCTGCCATCGATACTGAAGCACCTGAGCTGGGGCAGCGGAAATAAAGGACAGCAGGCAGAATGGAGAAATGAAATGAAAGAGGTGAGGGGACAGGAATAGAGGATAGGGAGAGAAGCAATATGTACAAACTATTTACACAATAGTTTGTACATACCACCCCTCCCCCTATCCTCTATGTTAAAGATCCCCAGGTGCTAGAAATCTTTTCCCCTTTGTGAATAGACGTTTTCAGAATCACGACCAGTGCGCATGCGTAGAACGCAAAGAGTCGGCCTGAGTCTCACGCACCTAACCGAGATTTGGATTTTTACGCTGCGGTCTTTGCGTTGCTTGCGTACGTAGCGTTGACAACATGGCGGCGCCCTGCCTGTCCGCTTCACAGAGGTAACAGCTTCGTCGCAAATCCCTCGACGCGATATCGTGTTCTAGACTGTTGTATTCGCGTTCAATGTGCCCATTCATCATCAACATCATCATCATCATCATCAGCCCGACTACGCCCACTGCAGGGCAAAGGCCTCTCCCATGCCTCTCGAATTAACCCTGTCCTGTGCGAGCTGCGCCCACCCTATGCCTGCGCACTTCCTAGTCTCATCCGCCCACCTAACCTTCTGCCGCCGCCTGCTACGCTTACTTTCTCTTGGAATCCACTCCGTTATCTTTAAGGACCAGCGATTTTCTTGCCTTCGCATCACATGCCGTGCCCAAACCCATTTTTTTCTCTTCATTTCGACTAGGATGTAATTAACCCGAGTTTGTTCCCTCACCCACTCTGCCCGCTTCCGGTCTCTTAATGTTACACCTATTATTTTTCTTTCCATAGCTCGCTGTGTTGTCATTAATTTCAGCTGAACCTTATTCCCCTCGCATAATTCTTACCCTCGCATAAAGTTTCAAGTGACAAATAGCTTTTGTTTTTCAGATAGAAGGGCGGTTTTCTAGCTGTTAAGCCTGACGAATTAGCGTTTGTCGTCGTCATAGCAAGGCTCCGACGCAGATAAACTCGCTTCGTTTTGACTCGCCTTGTATTTGAGTGGCTACAGCGGTGTCTCTATCTGTTAGTATGCGGCGCGTCGCGCACGTGTGACGACTATAACTCACGTTTGCGTACGTGAACTCTGTTCGTACGTGAACCTAAAACTGCCATTAATTCCTCTCCTGCGGTCGTTGCGATTTCTACGATCAGGAGCTGCTTCCTGTCAGCTGAAAGCGGAAAAGAATCGGGGTACGTTCCGGAATGCACTCTTAATCTTGACGAACAAGCATCAGCTCGTTTTCCTTCGCGTAAGCGCGTAAACCGTTATTAGCAATTTAACTGCATATCGTATCTGCATGCTGCAGCTTCGTCAAGGACACTATTTTGAAAGGCGCTAGAATCCAGCCTTGCGTGCCTGCCAGAGCGTCATGTACTGTATGCGGACAACCAAAGAAATAAACACGCTGAAATTGGATATCGCCCGCAGCCTGCACTAAGTAGCCGATTCGACGGGTGAATAAGAAACCACCTCAACGGTTGCCTAGCAAGCACAACAGAGCGCGAGTTCCGTTGGCAGCTTGCAGTCCCGAAGTTCCAGTGTTCGGCGAAACGAGTGATTAATTACAAGTGGTGAAAAAATATTGCATAACCTGAGCTCGAAGACCTGCTGCAGTGTCTTCCGATCCCCTTGCGGGGAACGGACTTTGAACTCCGCTTATAGAGTTCTTGCCTTTTGTGTTCAGGAAACGAGGCAAATTCCAAGCAACAAGGGCAAGCAGTAGCGTAGCTAGTTTTCTTGTGCACATTAGTACAACACGACTTCACAATGGGCCACGTTCTAAATGGGTCTGGCAAGGGTTCGTGGCGTGGTGCTGCAGCGCCTGCGACGAAATTAAGGCATTCTGAATAAGAAATGCCACTGTGGCAGAGCCGCAAATCTTATTCGCCCTAAAAAGTGAGAGCATGAAGTGTAGGTAATCCATATTTTGGATACTTATGCAAACTTCACTAGAGTGATAAATTACGCGATTTTATGGAATACATAGCTTTCATCGATGCATTGGAACATAACTGAGCCGAGAACCTTTAAAATGGAGCGAGGACACACAACGCGGAATTTCAAGGTAATAAAACAGCGTCGCTTTGGAGAAATAGGACACTCGCATCGGTTTTACTGTAGGCACCAGAGCGGCATGCTTGTGTGAGCGATTGTGATTGCGCGCCTCACTCCTTCCCTATTCCCCTCGTACATCACCTCGTCCCTCTCCCTCGGTGCAGGGCAGCCAACCTTATCTTTTATTGAAAAAAATTCATACGACACGGTGCCTTGGTGAATAGGGAAAAAGGCGAAAATGAATCCGCCTAACACGGCCCTAAGCACCGCTCGAACACAACAGCAAGGAGCACTTATATACACATACATAAACAATACAATGATTACAATGTAAATGTTTGTACAACACAACTTTCTAATATAAACATTCATTCTATTCTTATTATTTATAAAACAAGTCTAAAAAGTGACAGAAAAGGACAGTGCAAGAGAAGACAGATCAAACATATCTATAGAAACTAATTGTATACGTAGAAAAAACATACGACAAAAATCACAGAATAGAGCAGTGCAAGAGCAGACACATATCCAACATATGTACAGAGACGAACTGTTTACCTAGAAAATAAAACAAATGTGCGATCAATAGAAATATCTAAGCACAAGAAAATTATAGTGCATTTTCCAGAAACCAACTTTTCTCCCGCTGACGAAAAGCAGAGAGAGGGCAAGATTTCTCCGTTATATCAATGAATTTGGGATGGGAGATCAAAAGCTTTGAAATTTGCCAGCTCAAAGACTGCATACCATAGTTTTTTTCTGTTTCTTGGTTTATGTGTATTTGTGCGTCTAAACTCATATCGTGTTTGATCGGTCGTGTACTTAGAAAAAAACTGTGGCCGATTGGCTATGGGTTCCAAGAATGCCACCTTGAACAGTACAAAGATATGGAGTCATATCTTGAAAAATTTTCAGTAAAGCGAATAGATTTGTTTTGTAATCAAAAAAGGCTTTCAAGATTAGTTTTCCCAGTGAATCCCCAGACAACCAAACAATAGTGCAATCTGGAATGAACTGCACTGACATAAAGCTGGCGTCTTAGCCAGAGCGGTAGAAATTGACGAAGCCTGTTCAGCATTCCAGTGCATTGTGATATGGTACGCTTAATGCGCTGAATATGTGGTGTCCAGTGGAGATTTTAGTGGAATTGTACGCCTAAGAATTTTATTTCGGTAACGCGCTCTAAAGTTCCAGTCTGAAAAATAATCGGATTAGCGAGGTTAATTGGTCTGTTGCTAGAGGAGAATACAATATAATTGGTTTTATTAACATTGAGTGCTAGTTGGTTGGCTGCAAGCCACTGTGACAAATGCGTCAGCCATAGGTTTATAGTAGTAACTGCAGTTGATAAATTAGGTGTATAAAAGAAAACGCTGGTGTCGTACGCATGCAGTATGATTTCTGGCGTGCGTGGTGTGGATACAATCTCGTTAATATAGAGAAGCATTAACATAGGACCCATTATGTAGCCCTGCGGTACACCGTATTTTATATTTCTTAATTCAGATTTAACGTTGTTGGCTACGACATATTGGGAACGATTTGAGAGATAACTTTCTAGTAGAGTACGGGCAATACCTCTTATTCCATAGAACGGGAGTTTTTTAATAAGTATATCATGTTTAATGGAGTCGAACACTTTGCTGAAGTCCAAGAATGTGCCCAGTGTATAAATATGAGTTTCTATGTTCTGAATCAGTGTGTCTTTTATACTAACTAAGGCAGATTCAGTTGACTGAACCCCATATTGACTGCTATATATCAAGTTGCGTTGCTGTAGATGACTAGTAATCCTAGAAATAATAACCTTTTCAAAAATTTTTGAACAGAACGGAAGTACTGAAATTGGCCTGTAATTTCCAAGATTGTTCACCGTGCCGCCTTTGTAAAGAACAACCACCCTGGCTATTTTCATTTTCTCTGGAAAACTGCCTGTTGTTAAAGTAAGATTTGCTATATAACAGAGTACATCACATATTAAGTCAGAAATCGATTTTATTGGTGCTGCTTTGATACCATCATAACAAGAGGAGCAGTTGTTTTTTAAGTTATATATTAGACTGCAGATTTCTGCAGGGCTAGATGGAGACAAAAACATGGTATCTGTTAGCCTATGGTCTAAGAATTTGTCAAAATGTCCGGAGTCAGCCCCATCGAAATTTCCAAAAATTAAAAAGTGTTTGTTCATTACATTGGCAAAAGCTTCACCTCTTAGTACCTCCCCCACTATCTCCATTTCAACCGGGATTTGTGTTTTCGGTTTTTGCAGAAGTTCTTTTACAGTGCGCAGGTTTTCTGCGGATCATGGTAAATTTCTGAAAACCTTCCACTGCAGTAATGAATGAGAGATTTCTTTATGTCCGAGCCTAATTTATGCCTAACTTTTTTATACTGTTCTACAATTGAAAGATCTTTCGTTTTTATAAATCTGCCAAACAGATGGTTTCGGGCTCTTATGCGTTTTACTAAATCAGAAGTAATCCAAGGTTTTCGCGCTTTTTTGCACTTGGTTAAGATTTCTATAGAAAAAGCGCAATTGCACAACTCTATTATTTTTTCTATAAACAAATTGTATACTAGATTAGGATCGACTTCGCAAAGGCAGTCGTTCCAATTTAGATTGGAAACCAATTTCGGAAGTGTTCAATTTTTTCCTGTGTTATAGGTTGAACCGTAATATCCGAGGATTTAGGTGTAGTGATTTGTGCACGCGATCCTGGAATAAAACAAAAGGCTGACAGGTTAGTTAACCTCCCTCCACTTCCTCCTCACCAAGCTCATGCAGCTTATGAAGACGTATGCTCATATGCTGCTTGGACTTTGTCGCAACTTCACGTGTGTCTTCGAAGTGCGCGCACCTTTTATTGCCTTATCTGGCGATCCTTCAGGGCTTCGGACTATCACTACTAACACGTGCTCCTTCCTATCTCCCTCCCACCCACTCGGCTACTTATAAATGCGCTCTACACCTGTGAATAAATAAACGTTCATTTTTGGTTCTACCGACTACGCTGCTGCTTCCTTGGTCTGGCGTTACTGCGAGCACACCATGGCTATGCTATTGTGGCGATGAGGATGCACATCGCCCATGCAGTGAAAGTCGAGACTGAAGAGGAACCCACGCAGAACCGAGAAACCAAGCCCATCATGGCTCACCACCTTCCGGACTTCGAAGAAGACAAAGATAAGTGGCAGCCGTACCTTATCAAGGTAGAAGCATACTTCGAAGCGAGTGCGATTGAAGACTCGACTAAGAAAAGAGCATTGCTCGTTGCCGCGTTAAATACGCATACGATCCAAGTGCTGGCAGGAAAGGTGGCTCCACGCAAGCCAAATGCGTTGACGTATGAAGAATTTGTCAAAGTTTTGAGTGAGCATTACAGTCAGAAGAGATACGAAATCACCGAAAGCTACAAGTTCTTCACTCGTTTTCAAGCGGAGGGCTAGCCGATTAATCAATTCCTGGTAGACTTTCGCCAAATAGCTGACAATTGCAATTTTGGTAGTGTGTTGGATCTCATGCTACGAGATCGCATTGTGGGTGGTACACGGTCAGGTGCCCTGCAGGAGCAGCTACTGGCAAAGCAGGAATTAACGCTACAAGACGCTGAGACGATGGCCCTTGCAGCTGAGGCTGCGGATAGTGGCGTAAAACGCATGATCGGACCGGCAACGACACCCGTGTTAAAAGTACAGGCGCATCAGAAGGAAACTCTGCTGGACGAGACGAGGACTGCCGCACATCAAGAATGCTCAAGGTGCGGTAGTACGAAACATAATGACGCATGTTGTTCGTGGTGTAACACTCGTTGTTACCGCTGTGGACGACAAGGGCACCTCGCAAGCAAATGTCGAAGCCGCGGGGCTCGAGAACAAGGCACGGCGAGGACGGCGCAAACTACCGCCCTCTTGGGGGCGATAACCTCAGCAGACGAGGAACACGAAGTCGCCCACATTTGGACTTTGGTATAACAACGAAAAGCTGTCTGGAACCGCCGATCCGCCGAACATTTGCTTGGTGCGGGTGTGCAGCTGAGCATAGGAGTCGATACCGGGTCGCCCGTTTGTGTCATTCCGCGTCAGTTGTACGACAATCATCTCGAGCAATGGCCGAAACTGAAACCGTCCAGTCTTAACTTATCCTCCTACACCGGACGCCTTCCAGTATTTGGGGAGCTTGAGCTCCAGGTTTGTCATAAAGGGGCGACAGTAAAGTGTGCGCTGACCGTGTTGGACTGTGCGGAACCAAGCCTCTGCGGTCGCGATTTAATCCAACAGCTGAATAGCGCAGGTGTTCCGGTGGTTCGTTTTGTCGAGGACTCAGCGTCAACAAAAGAAGCAAGCGAATCCAGCGTGAACAGGATATTCCATGAATCCAGCGTGAACAGGATATTCCATGACTACCACGACGTGTTCTCCGAGGAACTGGGGCTAATCAAGGGTCCTCCAGCCAGCCTGTGCATGAAAGAAGGCACCGTACTCAAGTTCTGAAAGGCCAGACCCATTCCATATGCGCTACGCGAGCGAGTGTCACTTGAACTAGACCGTTTAGTTTCTCTGTGCGTAGTGTCGCCGGTGGCATACTCTAATTGGGCAACGTCCATAGTCACAGTGCTTAAGAAAGACGGCGCAGTAAGGATCTGCGGCGATTTCAAGGCCACAGTAAATCCAGCGTGTGCAACTGAGCAATACCGGGCCATTGCCAATCATTGAGGATATGTTTGCCCAACTACACGATGGGGACTATTTCAGCACTCTGGATTTACGAGATGCATACAGTCAAGTGGCGCTAGACGATGACGCGAAGAAAGTTTGCGTCATTATTACGCCAAAAGGGCTATTTTGCTACAACAGGCTTCGTTTCGGGATAGCCTCTTCGCCCACGATATTCCAAAGAAAAATGGATGAGGTTTTGGCTGGCCTTCCAGGAGCACAGGCTTATTTTGACGATGTGCTCATTTCCGAAAGAGTGAGTGACAGCGGTGAGAGGCTGAAAAACATCTTAGAGCGCTTCCGAGAGCGCGGTGTAAAGCTGAGGTTCGATAAGTGCAAGTTGCGCAGCCCCAGCAGTAACTTATCCAGGGCATCGCATCGATCGTGATGGGCTACATCCGACAGAGAAAAACCTTGACGCTATCATGTAGGCACCGAGCCCCTGTAATGTCGACGAGCTACGTTCGTTTTTGGGTATGGTTCCTTTTTACGCGAGGTTTCTGCCGAACATGTCAACCACTCTTGGTATGTTGTATCAACTGCTTGAAAAGATTGCTCGTTGGCGATGCAAACAGCCTCAAGAGCTGGCGTTTGATCGTGCCAAGCAAAACCTTAAAACAGCCAAGGTAGGCCTCGTTCATTTCGACCCTTCGAAGGAACTTAAACTTGAATGTGACACGTCTCCGTACGGTGTGGGAGCTGTTATGTTTCACACGACTGGTAACGATCACAGGCTCATCGGGTTCCGCTCGCGAACATTAACGCTGGAGGAGCGCAAATATTCACAGCTCGAGCGAGAGGCACTGGCACTGGTATTCGGTGTCACGAAATTCCGTGACTACCTTCTAGGTCGGGAGTTTACCTTGGTAACTGTCCATCAGCCATTGCTGGGCCTGCTGAGATTAGACAAGCAGACGCCCACAATGGCCGCCGCACGGATACAACGTTGGGCGCTCCACCTGGGGGCCTACCGATACCGGCTACAGCACGCACCAGGACGACAGATGCTGAACGCTGACGCCCTGAGCCGACTGCCGCAGCGATCTCCGGAAGCTGACGACGACGGTGAGCCGCCCGAATATGTGTTGTCGCTGAACCAGCTGAACTACGGCGCCGTAACAACGCGTGCGCTGAAGGCATTAACGTCTTCTGACCCTGTCCTGGTCGAGGTCAAACGGTACATACTACATGGGTGGCCCAGAAACGCAAACGGAATGACCCGGGCCGTACTGCCGTTTTTTGACCGTAAGCTCCAACTATCCATAGCACATGAACTGGTGTACTGGGGTAATAGGGTGATAATACAGATCGAAGCTAGGGAGCGAGTGCTGCATCTTCTACATGAAACGCACCAGGGTTCACCGGCAATGCAATCTGTCGCACGTTCTTTGTTCTGGTGGCCAGGCCTCGACAGAAATATTGAAGCGTTGTCTGCTCAGTGCCAGAACTGTGAGCAAAATCTGCCGACGCCAGCCGCGGCCCCCGTCGTTAACTGGCCTGAAACAGGCGGAAGGTGGTCCCGTATTCACATTTACTACGCGGATCCGATTTGCGGAAAAATGACAGTCGTAGCAGTCAACGCACATACCGCATGGCTCGAATCAATACCTTTGTCGCACGCTTCAACGCAGACTACCGTTGACTCTCTGCGTGACATTTTCAGCAGGTTTGGAATACCTCGCACGATCGTTTCTAACAACGGGGCCCAGTTTACCAGTCAAGACTTCGCGTCGTTCTTGGCAAACAACATTGTGCACCTTCGATGCACTCCATACCATCACCAGCCTAATGGTGCGGCGGAAAGGGCAGTGCGAACTGTAAAACACGGCCTTCGAAAAATGAGTAAAGGAAACCTGGAAGTGAACCTAGTACTCTTGATTTTTAACTACCGGGGGACTCCGCGAAAATCGGGTTAATCCCCAGCAGAGCTGCTTTTGGGCTATCAAACACGCTCAGGATTGGACACATACTTGGGCACATCCTTCAGAGCTTCGGACTATCACTACTAACTCGTGCTCCTTCCTATCTCTCTCCTACTCGGCTACTTATAAATACCCTTTACACCTGAGAATAAACATTCATTTTTTGGTTCTACCGAACACGCTGCTGCTTCCCTGGTCTGGCGTTACTACGAGCACGCCACGGCTATGCTACAGACTTTCTCGCCACAGCAGGCACGAAGGCCTTCGTTGCTGATTCCATTCTGCGCAGGAACCATGTGATTCCCACTCCAGGCACATGCCATGCGCTCTTCCGCCAGCTGATGGTCATGAAACGGTCGTGTGCAGATTAATTCCGCTGAGACGGCCGGCACAAACACGAGGGATTACAGCTGGTTGTTCGCGGACGGCTGAGACGCACTCCTTTTCAATCAATCAATGAGCATTTATTTCACCAACAAAGTGTACAGGTGGTGAAAAAGGGCGGCGGAGAATAAGCTGCAAGTTTTGCAGCTTGACAAAAGCCCCGTCCGCCCCTCGAGCAGTGACAGGCTATAGTACATGTAAAAAAACGCACATGCACACACACTGATAACAAAAAAAAACGTAATCGATGCTGATCAAGAGTTAAAAAGACAGAAATACCACTCATCCCTGACGCCGGTGCACTCGGCCATCTGTAGCATATATGGCAGACAATCCACAGCGAGCTGGACGCCACGTCACTACCGCGAGCGCGCGGAGCCCGTTTCGGGCCAGCTGTGTGCAGAAAATTTTTGTCCCTTTCTTTGTTTTATCCTCTCAGTGTCATTTACGTGCTTCCAAATACTCCTTCCTGTCGATGAACGACACAGTGGGAAATGTAGTGGTGTGCTCTTAATCCACGAAGGAATTCGGGTGCAGCTTTCAAGTTATTCCCGGTGCTCAGAAAGGGATACGGAGGCGGAAAACGGATCCTCGATGCCGGCACCACAACGTCATTATTGCGGCCGTAATATGTCACTGTCCAGCATCACGCAGCTGTTTCTAATAGTTCAGCTCAGTTTCGAACATAGCGGCAACGAAACTGTTTTGATAAATCCGCTAATTGTCACTACTGTCAGAAGGCCGCATATAAAGGGTTGTTTGTGTTCTTGATCGAAAAAAGAAAAGCCTCTCGAAACCACAACCAAAAGCGAAAAGTAAGCATGAAGCGCACAGTTCATAGGTAATAAGCAACTCAAACACCCCGGGGGAAAACCTGGAGGTGTGGGACAACGGGTGGGATTGAACAGTTGAACTTGGTCGTTCATGAACTGCTTCAACAAGTTGACACACAGCAAAAAAACATGGCAACAAGATATCCCCAGTCCTGTCGCCAATTACTAACCTGCCAGTTACATAAAACCTCTAATAAAAGTTACGGTTTCGGTACTCAAAATGATTATCCATCATTCACTCTGTTTGACACTCAATTTAAAAAAAAATTGGAGGACGCTTAAGCTTCGCCTTTAAGAGTGGAACGCGACAGCGTGTTGCAGCACTGCCAGGGAGTCCACGGAACGCCATCGCCCGTTCGGCACGACGCCTTGCCCGTTAGAGAAATCGCTCTGCTCCGTACGGTGAAACGGGCGCGCGGAGCGGCAAACCACGTAGAAGCGCTGCCAGGCGCCTTGCCGAAAAGCGCGGGACTCAAGTTGCAGTCGTTGTTCGTCGGCACATCGTTCTCGACAAACCCGATGCCACGAACGCCAGCATGGGGAACCTGCGCTGCCAAGGTGGCACTGCAATTGTTCCATTCGGTGACTCAAAACTGCTTTTTCCAGCCGCTTGGGCCGCTGCAAGCGCAAGAACACATTCTGCGCGATTAGATACCCGGGTTTGGCTGGCAGCATTCATTCCCTAGCTTCTCTCGGCGTAGCCCAGATATCTGACGCACGGCACGCGCGCCTTCGACAGAGCGAGGAGGCAGTGTGTTATAGCGCTGCAATCGGCACCGCAAACTTCAGCGCAAGTTCCCCATAGCTTTCGCGCCGAACGAACGGGCAGCAAGCCCCAAGTTTCGTGGTGAACGCGCTTTGGATGTGCGCTGCGTTGTTCGCCGCTCACCGCGTGATTCCTGCGTGCCCTCATGGCCCCACTGAGCCTGAACAAGACGAGGGGGAGGCGCTGCGTCGCGCGCTATCTGTTGGGGCAGTGGCATACATTGCGAGGAGGAGGAGGAGGAATTTTTCGCTCACGGCCGACGCCGACGACACCGGCTTTTCTGCGACACGGGGCCCTTAACGCTATATGAACGCGTTAAAAAAAAAGCCAACAAAAGTAGGCCCTACACTAGTGCCTGAAATAGGCTGTATCCATGTGCTTTCGTCCACAGTAATCACCTGCGTAGTTGCGCATGTGTTCATGGGAAACGTCATCTTGTCGTGCACGTTGCAGTTTCAGAGCAATTAAACGGTAAAGCTAGGGAAGAAACGGCACTGACTCACTCCTGTCTCTTCGTCTCATTAGTAAAGAGCAGATGAACGCGTACGGTACGATAAATGATGATGATGAAGGTACATTTTAGCCGCCGAATGCACCTTTTTAATTTATGACCACATTTTTCACATTTTAGCTGCAACACGCGTCGGGTTTTACCTTCCTATCTGTCCTCTTTTTCTCTCTCTCTCTCTCCGGTTCATGTAGCTCGGCCGACAGGACGGCATTTGAAAGAAAAACGAGGAACCTCGAGCTACAAGATATGTCATTATACCTACTGGAGATTGCTGAGTCGATTCGAGCGACTTAGTTTTAATTGTTTATCTTTGATATTTGTTTTGCATAAGGCTCATTTTTCTGATAAGAGCGGGCCGTTGAACATCACCTTCTTCAGATAGAATATATGTCTCAATAGGTATATGTCGCATTAGTACACATAGGATTAAATCAGATCAGCCTAAATCTTTAAAATGACAGACTACGATATGCAGCCGTACTCCCCCTTATATATTTTATATCCCAGGTCTATGTGCTGCAGTTTAATAAGGCCACTGCGGTAAACGCCTGTCCATATTAAGAACTGGCATGGAGACTTATTTTGGGGGCTCTGCTTTACACTGGTACACAGCTCTTACTAACTGCCATGTCCATTCATACCCCATTCATACTCGAACTGGCTTCACAAAATTTTAGTAATCTATTTCTGGCGGTCCTTTTTGCGTACTTCAAAAGCGCGCTGGGTCGCGATCTATAGAAACCCACTGCTTACGCAACGCCGTACTTGGCGTAACGTATGACTGATTACCCTGCGCTCCCGTGTTCCTGCAACCTGACGCTTTGCTCCTGGCTACAGCAATGCCGAGAAAGGAAGTACAGACTTAACCAGCCAGAACGGATGGTTTCAGAGTCCTTCAAACACCAGTGAAAGCTACGCAGCGTCTGGGGTGACGGCTGATGGTAATTACGTATAGGCGACATTTGAAGGCACACCGCCGAGACCGTCCGATCTTTACCTGCAGCCTCAGATCCGGGTTATGATCAGTGATTTTTTGAAATCACGGTAGTGTTATTTCTGCCCCGTGATTTACTTGGGGCGTTGCCATTGTCCGCAGCAGCCGGCCCATAACGCTCGCTGCTCTGGTGGCCGGTGAAGCGGGAGAAGTACTAGGGAACAAAATGTGGCTAGGGACAGCGGGAAAACACAAGGTAAGGAAAACAGGGTCGACACAGAGGAGGAGAGCAGCGCGAGGTCAGGACGAGGCGGCGCGGCCTTGGGTGGCGCCCTAGTAGAGGCCCACCACTGACGTCACCGGCGCCGCAAAGAACCGAGCGCACCTCCCCAGACGGGCGAGGCAGGCGGCCCGGCGCAGTTGTGCTGCGGGCGGCGCCGGGCTGCGGCGTTCGATCCATTGCCCCCCGTGCGTGCCCGTGCCCATGGTCGCGGGATCCCTTTGGTAGCCTCCGCTGCGCACGCCACGCCACGCTCGCGTGTGCGCATCATTCGCGCGTCCATCCGCTGCGTGCGGACGCGAGCTGCGTTTACGAACAATGACGCCAGATGGCGTGCTCGAAGCGCGCGCAGTAAGCACCCAGATTGCTGCCAGTGAGGCGGCGCTCGTTCGGCATATAGCGGGCCTTCCCGGGGACGGCACCTTTTTTTATGTTGTATTCCAGACCACTCTCGCTTGGCGCTAAGGTGCAGGCGCGGCGAGAATATTGCGCGCATGCTTCCGCGTTCAAAAATATCTCACGTGTTCCGTAGTGGAGATATTGATGTTTTGTGGGTACACTCCCTAGCGCACCGGCGGCGTGTGCTAACGCATATGTAAATTATTCCTAATTTTTGGTATGCAGAGGGCGAGAAGAGTTTGATCGGAAAAGCGTGCTTCATAATATTATGGCCTTGCGAATCGCACTGGCTGCAAGAGTTACTATTGTGCCTGCCGCCCCACCAATTTTACTCCATCGTCTTACAGAGCGACGAAACAACCTAAGTAGGAAGGAAATGAGCGGTGTCAGCGCGCGAACGCATATGCGGTGACCAAGCGTTGTAAGAGTGGTGATATTCAAGAAACCGATGCCACAAACTGACAACGCCCCGATATACGCAATGGACGATGAGTGCCAGTGGTAGCGTGTCGGGTCCTGCGCGGTTTCAGGTGCTGCACGGCATAAAGCAGTCTTTGAAGCGCTACTTGAGAGAAGTTTGCTCTCAATATTGAGATGAAAGAGTTGGCAGTCTAATTTTGTGAACCGTTAAAGGCCAACGACACAAAGGGATGCGCTGGAATGAACCATCGCTCATTAAAACCATAGAAAATGGAAGAGAACGCTACTTTCTAATATCGGTTTTGGTTGAAGTTACAAGTACGTGCTGATCACTTTACAGATAATTTTACAGAAAGTGAAAGGAAAGACAACCAGGCACGGCTAGTGCGATCCCGACTCAAGGCCTCGGAATATCGGGTCCAGCCTTCTAGCAACTTAGCTTCTGCGGCGACTGTCTCGCCATTGGAATGTACTAATGGTGAGTGCAGCCCAACCTATATAGATAGTGCCCACCAGCGCCGCCGCGAACCATACCGGGGAACGCGAACCTGCTGTTTTATCGCAGATGCCAAGTACAAAGGGCTCTAACGGTCAGTGCGACAGCTGTGCGAGTACCCCCTTCTACTGCTCACTGCCTACGCTTTTACTATCGTTACATGAAGGCTTGCATGGCTCCACGTATATTCCAGCCGAAATATCTCTTTCACGTATTTCATCTCGAATCGCAGTCCTTATATGGCTCGGCATCTTTCTGGTCGTGCTTGCACAAGCGTGCGGTTACACGTGCAAAAAAAAATATATTTCCTTTACTGCAGCAAAAATACACAGATTCCGGCCAAGCCATCGCGCTAGTGAGGATTTAGGAAATAAATCTCTCTGGCTAGTGTGGGAAAACAACAAGAAAAGGGGCCTGTAACAGCTTCTTCAAAAGGGCGCACACTCAAAGACTTTCCGAATGCCTTTCAAGGTCCACTGCACGCTGCGAGCAGTGTGGCGTTTAGCATGCTTGATTAAATGAAGGAACATCCTTCAAACTGTTTCGCACCAAAACCTTTTCTTTACCTTGGCCTAATTTATCTCATCTGTGTTGGCAGTTTCACCAGCAGAAGCCTGCACGTGTGAGTTCATTCTCCTTATTAAGAATCTACTTTTTTATGGTATGTAATACGTTAGAGGAAACAAACAGCGACGTTTGCGCAAAGAAATTAGAGCATCCGATGAGAGTGTTCATACGCCTGATCAGGTTATTCCGATCAAAAATGTCTACAGCGTCAGTTTCGTATGGTAAAGTAGAACGAAAGTGAAATAATTAGTTTTATAAGGAACAGCTATTTCCTCATTTTATTGTCTGATTCTACATAAAACCGGCTATATGTGCGTGCGTGTGCGTGCACGTTCTCGCGCACGCACATGATAGCACACAGGCACTTGGACACGCACACAAAAATAACACTCGCGCTATATATAGTGGCCTCCTCTTGTGATTAATAGGCCAGAGGCATCTTACCAGGGTGGAAAAAATGACTCAAGTCAACATTTGAACAAAATTTTTCGTTCAAAACCGATTTGGCCTGTTAAATTTTTCTCCGGTGCACGAGGAAAACGGCTTTCAGGAAACGCTTTTATGCGAAGCATATTAACGTAGGTTTCGGGCCTTCGCGCGACGCACGGCGGTGGCCACCATTGACCCTGAAGTGGGGTCACGTGACATGACGTCACGTGATGACGTCACACAGGCTGCAGACGGGGCCTCATATCGCGCCGTCGGTCGCCTCCCGGCGGTGGCCACCATTGACCTTCAAGCGACCTTCAAGTAGGTCACGTGACATGACGTCACACCGGCTGCAGATGGGGCCTCATATCGCGCCGTCGGTCGCCTCCCGGCGGTGGCCACCATTGACCCTGAAGTGAGATCACATGATGTGACGTCACGTGATGACGTCACACCGTCTGCAGATGGGGCCTCATATCGCGCCGTCGGACGTCGCCCGGCAGAGGCCTCCACGCTTCGGTTCGCGCCGTCGCGCGCGACGCGGCGGCGGCGCCACCATCGCTGCATCACGTGATATGTGACGTCACGCCAGGGATGAAGCGGCGCGCGCCCGCCGTCGCGTCAGTCTCTGTGCCCGCAACCGCGCCAGCGTCTTTGCGCCGGGCGTGTATGCGGTCAAGATGCCTCCAAACGCTAAGGACGTTAATAATAGGAATGCAAAACGAAGGCTGCAGCGTGCTACGGAAACCGATGAAGAACGCGAAGAACGCCTAGCCAAGCGGCGCGCTCAATATGCGGCTCGACGACAACGCTCCGAGGGTGTGTGTGTTTGTCGGGCTGCAAAGAATAAAGTACGACGATTAACCTAAAACCACGTCTCCGTTACTTAGCCCCATCCACACTGAGGCAGCTGCTTAACATGCTTCGCATCCACTGGGCTTAACCTTGATAAGCCTCCAATTTTTTTCTTGTTCTTTTCAATCGCAGGACAAAAGTCAGCATCTAATGATTCTAAGCCGCTCCTACCAACCTACATGTCGCTATGTCTGAAAAACCCTGCAGAAAAAACCTCTTCTAGGAGAGTAGTTGCGTTGTTAGCTAGGCAGATGCCGTAGAAGCCTCTGCGATGGTCAAGAGTTTCGCGAACTTTTTCTGCAGCACTGCCCGTGTGGCGTCATGGTGTACTGAGACGTGAGAAAACATCAACTGGGGTTTTATTATATAAAGATGCATAATCTTTTTTTTCGAACCCATTTGATCCTTTTTCATTGGTCACTGTTGTTTGGTGACGTTGCGCGGCTGTCAAGCGTACGCTGGAAGCAACCTCACCAGTGGCTCATTGTCGACCGGGCCTCTAATATATATCAGCCAGTGGTCACGTCGGGTCGCTAACGAGCCAATATTTTGATGGCTTCCTACTGACGTTTTAAAGCCGCGGCAACATCACTGAACATCAGTGACCAATGCGAGACGACCAAGTGGATTCGAAATGAAAACTGAATAATAAATCCTTATTGAATACAGCCCCTGGTACTTTGGAGCGTTGCCAAGTGCGTACGCGAAATGCCTCGTTACATTAGCGTTCAAACAAAAAAATATACCTTCGTTTGAAGTTGCAGCCTCTCAAGCAGGCCCAGAGTCTGTACTGAAGCGTCGGTACTCTTGTTTAGTTCTTGAAGGGTGCTTGTTCTGGTCCCCTTTGTGTGTTCAGCCGTGTAAAGAATGTCACTTTGGGCCGGCAGAGACGGGTTTGACTACGCCAAGTGTAAACAGGTGTTGAACACTTTACAAGTGTTTGAAATGAGGTTGGTATTTCTAAATTGAGAGCGTTTACATTTTCTTTCTGACTCCTGATTAAAAAAAAAACTCAGAAACAATTTTAATGCTTATCATCACGTCACTTTTTTCGAGATAACATAATTACTAGTGCCTTTTTGAGATGGGGTTGTCGCAAGTTTATCGATAGCAGTGACATCAGTGCAATATCAGCATTCATGTGCGCTACATTTATAGTTACGTTAATTATTATCCACAAGTGCAACGCAGTATATTCTAATGTATACTGTACATAATACTGTACTCTACTCCTAAGAAGAAAGCATCGGATTTGAACACCGGGTTTTCTAATATCATCTTGGCAAAGGTACCGTCAACCATTGAAAACGGCGCTTCGTGCAGGGGATTTCGCTTGTAAGTGAGCTGAGCTTTGCTCAAACATGCCCGTGCTTCAGTGTCCACAACATCATAAGACGCGATGTAAGAACGCTAAGTCACAAGTAGTTGGGCGTGACCTCAGAACAGCGGCGAAAGGCAGTGACACCCCAGGATAGGTCGAGGCATGACCGGTTCAAACAGCCTACGTGTGGCATGGTTCCACATAAAAAAAAAATTTGCAGAACAGCTGTGCAGGTGTACGTAACTGAAACGCTGTTCGCCGCACAATTTTAAACTTTAAATTTTACTGAACGCTGTTTCACATATTTCGTTGCTGTTTTTTTCTGGAGCACGGTTTCATTTGTGTGAAACTTTTTTTAAAGTTCCACTTAAGTCTTAGTTGCGAGGGGAAACATTTTTAGGAAACGATAAAATGTGTACTTTTGTCTGGTGAATAACTGTGACGGTGTCGGTTCTGAGAGCTTGGATGTCATAATCGCACATAACACGCACATAGCGAGGCTCTCACGCCCATAACCTTGCCTGCTGAGCAGCATAACGAGGGCCTTGGTTGCGCCACGCTTTTGCACCATGCATTTCTAGAGCTTTCTTTGCAAAAAATAAATGCAGTAGAGTTCCAACATTCTGTTCTAACTTTGAAAGCAACCTCTATCTGCGTAACTGCGGTACATTACACCTGCTAGAAAATTTTGAGCTTACAAATTTTTTTCGAACAAGGATTCTACCATGTTTGGGCACTAGCGAAAATGTAAAGTATTTGCGAAAGAAAAGTCTCAGCATGACGTTCAAAGACCTGAATCTGTTTCCTTATAATAAATTTAGGCGGTCTGCGTCAAACAGGGCGCCAAGACCTAGAAGAGTGCATAACACGTTTTTTTTTTGGCATAATGAAGTGGTACTGAGAACCATGAGCCAAATGTCAGGCTTGGCCCTTCGAGCTTTTCACCTGTGCGGCAGAAATGATATCAGAGTGATCTATCGAGGATACAGTTTTCTCAATGTGACTTTTGTAAGTGCAGAAAAATTAAAAATGGTCGGAATATGCCACCATTTAGACCTCGTTCTCAAACATTGAAACGGTCTATGTTCCGGCTGTGCAGAATGTAAGACTTATGATTATTTATTTTGTTTATTTCAGTCACCCCAGCAACCCTTGCTGGCGTTACATTCATCAAAGAAAGCACAGGTGGTTTACGATACAATACACAAAAAGCTGAAAACAGAAATAAGCAAGCTAAGCATCCGGATACAAAGTGATGAAGAGGAATCGGTAGCAACAGGTTCTTGGAGAATAAGTGAAAAACACACTATAGAAGATAGGCTAATGCAGTTGTTCGGAAAGGATAACAAAAAATCCGCAGATGAAAGTTACTAAACAGTATCCGTTTAACGCTTCAGGGCACGCAGCGGCCGGCACACACACAAAAGAAATAATGGACATAAAAAGATAAAATGTACGTCGCCCTAGGTTGTAAGAATCGAACGGGGATAAAAGGGCTACTTGAAAGGACGATGGTTCAGGATTAACGGCAATACTGGAACGAAGCGAGCTCTATTCTTTAAAAGGCAAGACCAAGGATGAGTACTGTATCTTGTTGTTCGAAGAAAATAGCTTTAAGTTTCTTAACATGGTTTACACGCCCTAAGATGTGCGGCGCCGGAAAGATACGATAACGTGTAAATGGTGTATTGCTCCCGTAGAGTGCATGAAAAAGATAAACGGCTGATTTTTCTGCGCATGACTAGTGGCGCGAGAATCAGTGATATTTTCAGTGCTGTTACGCTTTGATGCAGAGATTGTTGTGAAATGATCAATCCCGCAGCTTTGTTTTGAACTGATTCCAGCGTGTTAATTAGTATGGTTTATTGATTATGGGCTTTAATTGGTCCGAATGCGAATAACACGATGAGCGACGTAGTGGAGGACTTCGGATAATTTCAGCCATCCCGTGTTCCTCAATGTGCACTGACATCGTACAGTAGTACACAGGCCTCTAGCATTTCACCTCCATCGAAATGCTACCTCCGCGGCCGGGGTAGAACCCGTGTCGGTCGGGTCAGCAGCCGAACACCATAACCAATGAGCCAATGAGGCGGCTCCTGCAGCATGCTAGCAAGATAAGTGTGGTTAGAATTTCAAATGACTGATGTGTATTCTAGGGCAGGTATGATCAGCATGCTGAATGAATGGAGCCTTGTGCCCTGTCTGGCTTTCTTTTTGTACCTTTACGCCTGAAACTATGCCTTTTGTTTTATGCTTCATATCTCATACCTGTTTATGCATCGTATCTAATCATATTTTTTTTTTTTGGGGGGGGGGGGCTTTTGAATTATGGACTTGTCATGCACTCTCTCTTCCACTTTTGAGTTTGACTTATTACTTTTGTTTCTTTTTTCCACTTCCCTCGGCAAGTTCCCGGCGCGCAAGGGTACGAGAAATACATAAGGCTCAAGGCAAAGTCCAAGTCGTAGTAACCTACTAGAGCTCTGAGCCTTAACCTTTCACACAGGCTCTAATTACGAAGAAATACGCAAGCTCTGAGTGAGCCTTCAGTAACTAAGCGAGTCCCCTAGTTGCTGTAGAAAATCTCCTCCCGTTGAAGTACGACGTATCCAACACAAACAACATCTTTTAGAGAGAATAAATAAATAAATTACCTGATCGAATCCTTTTCAGCTATTTATATCGTAAATAAACTAAGGTGCACGTAAATGTTGGAGCAATGTCCGGAAATTCCACACTTTGTTAGCGTGCATGGGATGATTTTTTTTAAAAAACTCGCGCCTGATAGAACTAGTGTTTCATTTGGCAAGTAACTTGACATTGTTGCATCAATATTTTAGCCCGCGTTTGCTAATATCATGGTCCTGTAAACCTTCAGGCCTTGTTTATGTCAGTGTGCTTCGCGGAAATAAAACCCTGTGAAAAAAAGGAAGGAGATGAAGGGTACTTCGGTTCGCTACCCTGCAATGGAGAAGAAATATTAAAGGTAAAGAGGAAAGGAAGGGATTGCGTGAGAAACAAGGACATCAGGTAAGGACGGACGTGCCGCAATGTTACAGTCTGTCCCACAAATGCGCTTCTCTCAGCAATCTAAAAAGAGCCTTGTATGCCTTGAAGGCTGCCTATCGCTGTGGTTGTCGGATTTCCACCCGCGGGCGGCGATTGAGGCGGACTTGAGCGTAGAGCAGTGCTGCTTCTTTGTTGCTAAACGCCGGCATTCAGAAATTAGTTGTTCCATATCTTTAGTATCGCGAATTCAAGAAAAGGATCGATGATGAAAAAATTAAGGCGGCAAGAAAAAACCCACAGCAGCGAAAGAAAACAGCGAGGGAGAAATGGAAACAGAGAAGGAATTAGCGAGGAGAAGAAACATTGGGTAGGGAGAAACAAGCCCATTAGTGCCGGCTCATTCCCATGGCTGGGGGCGCTGATGATGGCGGAATCTGAATCCATATTTCTTTCTTCTTTGATTTTCACTTTCCCTACCATATTATTCTTCAAGCCTAGGCAATCTAGAGAAACTCATCTAGTTTGCACTGCTGTCAATACGTGCTAAGCGATGTTGAAAATTCCCAATCACGACGGGAATTTCAAATCGAATGGTACCCCTTTGATTTGCTATGGCAATCCGAAATAGTTGGTATGGGCGCAGGAGGCATTTTATAGGTTCTATTTTGCAGCGGTGAGGAAACGTCCGCCACGATTATTACCATGTTCGAGCAGGATCTCTCGAGACTGTCTAATCTTCTAGAAATGACAAGTTTAAAATGTCCCCATTGAGTTACGCGGTGTCCGTTACTGCATGCCAACCAGCAGGTGGCACTAGTTTCTAAACTCCAGGAAAGCTTGGCTTGCAATTTTTTTTTCACAGGTGCTTTTTGGCACTATGTCGTTATGTTTCATTTTAAAATTAACCTTATCTCACCACAACCGATTCCATAGTTGTGCACGCGAGGACTTCCCCACGGCCAGCAGTCTGTGTCATCATAACCGCATATGTAAATAAAACGACAGTGCGCCAAGGCAGTGAAGAATTAATCCTGGTTTTTAAAAGCAACATCAAGTCATATGAAGCCGTCGCGGTTGCTCAGTGGTTATGGTGCTGGGCTGCTGACCCGGAAGACGCGGGCTCGATCCCGGCCGCGGTGGTCGTATTTCGATGGAAGCGAAATGCTAGAGGGCTGTATACTGCGCGATGCCAGCATGTTGAAGAACCCCAGGTGGTCGTAGCTCCCACTGCATAACCACAAAAAACTCTTCCCAGGTATAGACCAACGTCAATCTCGGATGTAGGCAAGATGTGGTGGCGCTGCTGTCGCCGGCTGGGTACGACTGGGGTAGAACTTGCGGGTGAAAAGTAGGCTTAGCGCCCATATTATTACATGGAAACAAAAGTTCTCAAAGCAGTGTCTTGATTTCGCAGTGCTCGTTTGATGTAACTTCGTGGACAACAAAACTCATCCTAGAATAGGGTCTGAAAGTATGGAGTGTCATTTCGAAGGCGATGTACAGCCCCCGTCGAAAGTATACATCCCAAGGGGTTTGCTTCTAAGCTTTTTAGCGTGCGCGGGCTGCGGACACTTCCCGTACAACGATTCCCATTCAAGGCGCTTGCTCTTTCTCGAAAAAGATCGGAGATTGACGTGGCAGAGGATTTCTGCGCCAGATTATCCGGCCAACTCACAGCTAGCAACATTACATCGCCTTCGAACAGCTACCCGCCACCACGTGATTTCCGGTTGGATCTACCATTCTCGATCCACGAACTTAAGGCAGTATTAGCTTTGTGTAGCCGCACATCAGCGCCAGGACCTGACGGAATTTCCTACCGAGCTCTGTGTCACCTAGGGGAGCGAGCGAGAGGAGTTCTTCTTGAGGTGTACAATGAATCTTGGAGAAATGGCACGCTACCAACCACCTGGAAGACAAGTCGCCTTGTTCCACTGCTGAAGCCTGGCAAGTCGCCGTTGGAGCTCTCATCATATCGCCCGATCGCTTTGGTGAGCTGTGTGGGCAAAGTAATGGAGAGGATGGTCCTAGGACGCCTGGAGTGGTACTTGGAGTACCACAACACCTACCCAGATGCCATGGCGCGCTTCCGACGCGGTCGATCATCGATCGATAACGTGGCCGACACCCCAACCTGTGACCACTGCGGCCATGAAGAATCAATTGGCCATATATTGTGCTCCTGCCCGCAGTACAGTCCACAGAGGGCATGCCTTAGCCACGAACTTGACCAACTGGACGACCAACCGCTATCCGAAAAAAGAATTCTACAACATCGAAAGGACCTACCGTCGCAGAAGGCCGTGCAAGCGCTTTTGCGCTTCTTACAGTCTACCGGCCTGTGTGAAAGACTTTAACTGGAACGCCTTGTGTGTGTGTGTCTCCATGTGTGCACGTTCCTTTTTTTTTCCTCTCTGTCATCTTTCTAACCCCTATCCCTCATCCACAGTGTAGGGTAGCAAACCGGAGACTCACATCTGGTTAACCTCCCTGCGTTTCCTTTTCATTCTCTCTTCTCTCTTTTTTTACCGTGGCTCTCCAGCATATCAAGCAGTCCAGACATTGGGACGATTGAGGAGGCAACGCCATTCTTATTTCGAGAGATTAAGGTCGCTGAGGATGCATAGGAGACATGATGCAGACCTCACAAGCAAACCCCTTGGGCTGTATACTTTTCAGGTGGGGTGGGGGTTGGGGGGTGGGGTCATTTAAAGCAGCGCGAAACATGCGCGTGGGAGTGAACCCCGGCTGGGGGTACAAGGCGGGATCACGACTCATAGAAACACTTGTGATCAAAACTTTCCAAAATATCTTTGTCGTCTCGCAAAGTACCCATGGAGTACCCGGCCAATTGTTTCGAAGGAGAGTGTGACAAATTATGCTACGTCATTTCGAAGCTGCCGCTTTACAGCCGTGGTGAATGTGCATTGTGAAGCCGGCCATAACCCCAAAGGGCGCTCTCATCCGGAGGGTGTCTCCCAGAATCGGGCAAGCTTCTCTTGTAGTCCGACATGCTGCCTCGCGCGCAATGTGTCCCCGCAAATACTGCCGCTCAAACGATAGCAAGGTTTACATTGAAGGCAGTCCTCAAGCAGCACCATAAACGAACTGCCCACTGTAGCCGAAGAATATAAAACCATGATTACGCACTGAGATGGCGTTGGCGGACGCCGGAGACGGCCAGGCGGAATCGTCTGTGGCGCCGTCTGCTGCAGTGCGTGGTTCTCCTTCGTGCGCTTTCCATGGCGTTCGAGAACTGCTTTTAAAAACAACGAACGCTCTGCTCGATACAAAACTATCTACGGTACCGTGTCTCCGGGTGACCTTGAAATAACATTTTGATGCCTACCATAGCAATAGCGCTACTGTAAGCTACGTACACCATGGTGAAATGGTCTCTGACCTTGACCCTTGAACCGTGGCCTTGACTCTGGCCACCCCCGAAATTTTAACCCTGCAGATTTGAACCGAAATCGATGGCTAGCCGTAATTGACCGCGGCCAACATGACGGTGGCCTCAAAATTTGGCCCGGGCTAACCCCAAAATTTGGCCCACCCCCGAAAATTGACCTCGACCGATTGGGACCAAAATCGATGTCCAACCATAATTTAGCGTGCCTGACACGATGGCAACCACCCAATTTGTCCCGGGCCATTGCGAAAAATTGATCTTGGCGATTTGTGAATACTTTCACAATTTAATATTGTTAACCCAGTTAAAACCCTGACAGTTTTTCAAGCAATGCTGCCTAGGCTATCTAGTTTGAACAGCCGTATAATTCAGTTGTTGTTGTTGTTGTTGTTGAAAACTTTTATTGTCCAACAGAGAAAGACCACACCGCCTGGGCTGCTCTGTCTCACCCCCCTTTACAGGGGAGAGGACTAGGAGCGGCCCAGCCGCACGGGATGGTCGCATTCGATGCTGGCCGGGTTGGTTTCGCCGGCGGCCTCTTCTGCCAGTTGGACGGCGGTGATTTGGAGCTCAGGGTCCGAGCTCCGCAACAAGGTTTCCCAGGCTTCCCTACTGCTAATGTTTTGCGCCCTGCCTGGGGAGTAAGCGCCCTCCCAAATTATATGGTCGAGGGTTCCTCTCACCCCACACTTTTTACATTTATCGTCCTCGCAGTCCAATCGGATATGTTTGTTTAGTACTGGGTTTGGGTATACTCCAGTCTGCAGGCGTCTCCACGCCGTCGCCTGACTCCTATTTAACGCCGTGTTTGGTGGGGGAAAACACCTCCGGCATTGCTTGTAGTGTTCTGTAATCTCTTGATACGAGATTAATCGCCCTTCTCTATCATGTTCGGCCTGAGCCGACCCATCCTGTACAGCACGGAGGTAGAGATCTCGAGCTGCACTGTGGGCCGCCTCGTTACCGCTGACAGATTCGTACGCCGGGGTCCAGATGATGTTGATCGTCCTATCAATCACTCCTTGTGTTAAAATTTTGGTGGTGAGGGGGTTTATCCTCCCTCTGCTGAAATTTTGGATTGCAGTCTTACTGTCGCTAATAATATATCTAGCTTTGGTGCCAGCGCAAGCGATCGCTATCGCGGCTTCCTCCGCTATCTCGGTTTCTTTCCCTAGTATGGTGGCCGCCGTGATGAGGGTGCCCTCCCCATCTACCGCCACTATGGTCATGTATCGACTGTGTCTGTCCCCTGCCGCATCTACGTAGGCGACTTCATTTCGGGGTTTACCCCGATATATTCTTTCTATCGCTTCCGCCCTTTTCTGTCTCCTTTCCTTATTAAACTCAGGGTGCATATTCTTGGGTAGGGGAGGGATTCTTAGGTGCGCCCTGATTTCCCTGTCAATGTCGACCCTTTCCTTTTGCCCCCTGTCTGTGGCCATTCCAAGATTACTCAGCGTAGCTCTTCCCACTCGCGTCGTGCTGAGTCTTTCAAGTTGCGAGGTTTTAACCGCTTCCGCGATTTCTGCAATCGTATTATGCAGTCCTAGGGCCAGTAGCTTCTCCGTCGATGTACTGATTGGGAGCCCTAGGGCCTTTTTTACGCATTTCCTGATGAGGCGTCTATCTTGCCCCCCTCATCTGCCTTTAGGTTCAGATATGGCGTGGCGTAGCCCACTCTACTAATGATGAAGGCCTGTACCAATCTTAGGAGGTTTTTTTCCTTGAGGCCGCCTCCCTTACGTGAGACCCTCCTGATGAGGTTTAATGTCCGGGTCGCGTGGTTTTCTAATTTGTTAATTGTGATCGTGTTCCTCCCGTGTGTTTGTAAGTGGAGGCCCAAAATTCGTATTGTCTCTACCTTTGGTATTTCCCTTCCTTCCACGTACACCTGTGGGTCAGAGGGAGGTTTGTTCCTGAGTGCCTTGTCATTATAAACGAAGATTTCTGATTTTTCAGGCGAACATTTAAGTCCTCTGTCCTCCGCGTACTTTGAGATGACGTCTGCTGCCGCCTGCAGCGTTTGATTGAGCTCTGCGTCGCTCCCTCTGTTGATCCAGAGGTTGATGTCGTCCGCGTACAGGCTGTAGTTTAAGTTGTAGTTCCCAATTTTTCGCAATTCCTTCGGGAGCCCTCTCATGGCCATGTTGAAAAGAGTGGGTGACAGCACCGATCCCTGAGGTGTCCCCCTGTTACCCAGCCTGATCACGCCGGATTGTATTTCCTGGAAAGTTATAACCGCCGTGCGGTCCGTTAAAAAATTTCTGATATAACGATAGGTTTTGAGCCCTATTCCTGCCTGCTGGAGCCCCTCCAGAATGGCTTCGTGCTTGACGTTGTCGAAGGCCTTTTTTAGGCCTAGTCCCATAATGACTTTCGCGTCTTTGGTTCTGGAATGAATTATGTCTTGCTGCAGCCGCAAATGCAAATGCAAATTCAGCAAATGCAGCGCGCGCAGAAGCATGTCGGGCTGCACGAGAAGCTTGCGTGATTCGGGAAATCACCCAGCGGATAGAGCGCCTTTTCTGGGTAGGTCAGGCTTCACAACACACGTTTACCGTGCCGTTTTAAGAATATAACTTCGAAATGATGAAGACTGCTATGTCACACTCTTCTTCAAAGCACTCGCCAATTGTTAACGAACGACCGCCTCCATGGGTGCTGTGTGGGACGAGGAATGCAATTTGGTAAGTTTTGCTTACATGTGTTTCTTCTGTGGGCCGCGCAACCGCCTCGTGCTGCCAGCATCGAGAGACTGTCAGGTTTCGCAGCGTTTTAAATAGACATCGGTTTAGAAATGGCGCATTTTACTCTCAGAACGTGTTTTAGTATGAACCTGGTTGTTCTTTGCAAAAGGACGGCATTATAGGTGCACTGTGAAATCAGAAAATTGCTTTGAAAACTTTTGGGTTCAGATATTCATATGTAGCCATCCCTCGTCTTCCTAGGTAGCCATTCCTATGTCCATGCAGCTTACTTTTCACCCCGAAGTTTTCCCCCATTCGTCCAGCCAGCGACAACAGCCCTACCGCATCTTGCCTACGTCACAGATGGTGGTTGGCTTTAAGGTAAGGCGGATATACGGCGATAAGCTCTGAGCTCCACCGTGCCGTCAGCAGGCCAATAGCGCGTTCGCACTGTTTTCGTTTCCTTGTGAGATAAATTACTGCCGGTAATGCACGGCCTAAGTGACGCCGTCGACGGTGGGTTTGTCTGCCGAATATCAGCAGACAGAAAACAGCCGTTTCATTTGGCGGCTCAACTCATTTGTGTTTGCACTGGTCTTTGCAGTGCGCACAGAGAGACTGCACTATCTCTGGTGACGTGTTTCACACGAAGGCTCTGCATGAGCAATATTTGATACGCGGTGCTCGTCACATTATTCGCAAACTGGCGGTCAGGAGCTTTTGTTGGGCCTCGTATACGACAATTCAACCTAAACTTTTCTTTTTCCCCAATTTCTGAAGTGAAAGCGCAGTTTTATCCCACGGATTGACGAACTTGGGAGTAACTATACGCCTTCGTCTTGACCGTTGCGTTGAAGCCACATACGACATAAGACTCATGCTTGCCATTTACACGCTAGTTTGCTTTGCTTCCGTTAAGAATCCAATTTTGATTCGATTAAGTTTGAGACTGGATTCACTTCAACTTATTTTAAAGGTAAAGCCACGAAATTTCGAACGGAAACAAAAGATATTATTGTTTCACTGGCGTAAAGAGATGGCATCTATAGCAAGTTCTGTCGCAAGCATGAAGTAGAACATAATATAATATGATTTTGAAGGTTGTCCAAGACCCCCTCGTCATTTCCACCCGTATCGAGCAACGTCAAGGTGCACTTGCCCCAATTATCGTGACGTCACGGAACCCAGTGGTTGGTCTTAGAAAAAAAAAAGCGGTTTTTGCATGCCGGCGACGCCGACGTCATCGGGATTGTGGTAGTCCAGGTTGGCCGGTCGGTAGAAAATCGTTTGTAATTAATTATTTACGTGGCGCGGTGGAGTTTTGAGCTCGTTTTAATAACTACTAGCCCTATATTCCTCTTTCAAGGCACACAAAACGGACACCCATAAATATTTCGTTGGTATTCAACACAGCCTAAAAGGGTGCTGACGGCTTACTTCCTTTACGGAATGCTCCTGCTTGAAATGCATGGGGATCACGCAAAAGAAAACACAAAAATGCGCTTTTAGTGCGGCTTGGAAAAGTCCTGCACTCTGCTCTTCACTGATCCCGTCGGGTCTTAAGCTTTTGTGCGAAAAGTTTTTCGAATTAGAGCAGAGAAAAATGCAGGGATTTTCTAAAATGCACTGCAGGGAAACGTCGCCCAAAATATGGAGTTATTCGTCTAAGCAAGGTAATTTCTCGATACTGTATGTTAACGTCAGTGTGGCTTCTCCGCTGCTCGAGTTTGGTTTTGCTGGTTCTACTACATGCGTCGTTCTACGTGTTCGCATGCCCGTAAGCTGGGCCAACCCGCACGGGGCAGCAGGTTACCAAGGCGTAGTTTTCGATCGGCCCCGTCAGTGCCCGCACCGCCCACCGGGTCAGCTGCGCGTGACCGGCCTCCGAGAGAAGCGGCCACCGCGGAACACGTGTTGCACGCTCGGGCGCACATTGCGGCCGTCCGGAGGCGCTGCGTCAGCCGCCGCCAGGTGGGCTTCCCATCAACCTGAGTGACTCCCCGGCCTAGGGTGCCTGGATGCGCGCCTCGCCCCCGCTAGGGCGAGGGCGCGCATCCAGGCACCCTACCCCGGCCGCGTGTTGCGTGCCGCCACACTGTTGCGTCTTCTTCGGGCTGCACGCGACGTGGCCGTTTTTATTTCTCTCCCTAGGGGCACCGCGTTGTCGGGAAGGCGCGAAGCGTACAGGTGAAGCGCGAGAGTTTCGCTTGTTTGCGTGGTCACGGTTGAGGGCAACCCTCAGAAACCAGAGGAAGCAAGGCACTCAGCAACAGTATCCTACGGCACAGTGCCAGTCTCTTTTCCTCTCCCTGTTCTAATGGCCACGTGTGTTTCATTCTTCAACAAATTCGCTCAGAGAACGCTTGTGCGCAGCGGACTTAATGTTACTGATACAAGTCGCTGAACACATCTCCTAGCTCCTGTCAGTGAGCTGCCGCTCTGAGCTCTAGAATGTGCCCCACTATCAGCACTAAGGCGCCTTGCCGCACCAGAGAGCGATATACCTGTGGCGGTCAACAGAAGCTATTATTTGTTTGTTTTTACACGTTCTTCTTCTGGAACACTCAGTGCCTGGTAGCGGTATCCACGGGGTGATGCATCAGCGGGGAGGAGGGAACGCGTCATACAGATCGTTCGGCTTTTTTCATTATTTCCCTCATCATGTCCGAGATGAAAATAAAGGTTTTTGGTATTATATTGATATTATTAACATACCAACATTTCGCCACTTGTAGAAAGTTGCTAGTGTCGTCCCTGTCCACAAATCTGGACCGAAATTGCCCACAAATGACGCTTTTTCGTTCTGCTTCGAAAATTTTAGAGACTGTTCAGCAAACTTTTTCTCCACTAGCGTTAAGACTGGTCACTAATCAAGTCAAAATGGCTTTATCGCCGTCCATACAGCGACCATAGCGTTTGTTAGTTCATGTGCCATTCCTCTGACGCAGTTGAAAAAAAAGCTAACTTCACACAATTTACTGTTACCTGCGTAACACCTTTATGTAGTTTGTCATCCACAGATTTGTCAGAAGCTTTCAGAAACAGTCATCCCTGCGACATTATTGGAGCTCCTACGGGACTAAATTACTGCAAATGCTACCTGACTGCTGGTGGGCCTGCAGACCTTCGAAGCGTACTCGGCCACTGGGGATGTGTCGCAGGATTCCGCCGTTCAGGTCATCCCACTCCAAACCTGTAAAGAGGGGTATTGCAGGTTTGTGCTTGACAAACGCTCTTAACAAGTCTTGCCTCGAGCTTATGGCTGTCAGCTTCAACAAACAGATTCTGCGTCTCAAAGCTGCGGGTTTCCCTACACATGTCCTGGTCAATTTCGCAGAAGTCATTCTGAAACGCATCTGTTTAAAAGACACCATCACCTCACAACCTTCCCCTGAACAGCAGATTGCTGTGATCCCGTATATGCGCAGCTTCTCCCACCGCCTAAAAAAGATCGGACAACGGGCGAATGTAAAAGTTCTTTTTTCCGCCTCTGACAAGCTGTAAAAATTGCGCATGTTGACTAAGCCCGCTGGCGCAAATAACAGAGAGTGCAAAGAGAAACACCGAACCAAGTTCGTTGAATGTGCCAACTGGATTGTGTGCAGCATTCCACTGTCGTGTGGGAAACGCGACGTTGGCCAAAGTGGTCCGTGTCTGAACGACCGCCTACGGCCACATTGTAACGACGTGTCTGAAAAGAGAGGTGGGTTTCTTGACGCGCACTGCAGGAAATGTAAGCCTGATGACAACAGTGCAGATGAAGATGGTGAATCAGATCAGGTTTCCACGTGTCAGGTCCTCTAGCAAGACGGCACTGTTTATTCCAAAAACAGATGTAAACTGACTCGCGAAATTATTGAAGCCGAAATGATAGATCATTTAGGAGGCTTTTGCGTATCAAAGCCATCTATCGCCCTTACCCGTGAGGAACTTTTGCACCTACGTCAACGCCTGAATGTTCCGCTTGTCGCGCATGCGTGATGTTGGCCATGTTTTACCTACATATCCAGGGGCGAGATTAGAAATAAATTGTTGCAAGTCGGCGCTCGTGTCTCGTCGTTTCTCTCCTTGCGTCTCGTCCTGTGTGCGCTGTTCAATCCTGACATGCAATACCAACATGCCCAAACTGCCACGTTAGTGTCCTCAGACCACTTCTGTTTTGATGATTCTTCAATTACATTACAGCTATTTTACAGCAGTCATCGTTATAATGACAGCATTAAAATATTTAAAGAATTTCGCACTACCAGTTAGCTGGCACTACTGCAAAAGATATATCGGCTATCGCCGGCCGTCTGGTGTACTGCCAACAAACTCTTGCTAACACTACAAAAACTAAAGTTGTTTCGCACACTCGAAGAACTCAGGACATGCGTTTCCCATACCGGATCTGTGAGGTCCTTCTTTCTCGCCATGATGAAATATCGGGCCAGGGTACTATATATTTTTTTTCACTATTCGCTTAGCTTCTGTGCGCGCACAATCCACGTCACCAGGAACGCCATGTGAACCCTCGATGCGGTGAGTCGTGTCTTCTGTGAATTTCGAACACCACAGACTTCAATTAAACTTTATTGCTGCTAATATCGCCCATTAATTGTTCGTCCGTCACCTAGAAGAGCACTGGCCAGTCTAACAAAGATAGCATAAAATGAAGTCAGTCGAAGTTTCTTGCCATTTTTTTGAGGTGCTTGAAAACGAGTATTATTGTTTGAACGTTCAGTGTATGCGGAGTCGGTAACATATGTTTATGTATGTTTGTATGGATCATTAAAGCTGGTTCCCGTTTTTCTGCATACTCCTCCTCCCTACAATAATGACAGTTCGGACGCTGTGCATATTCATTTATTTGTTCATTTATTCAGCACCCACAGCGCCCGGGGGGGAAGGGATACAAAGTTACAAAGCAGACCAGACACGTGAGCTCGTGCCACACGGTTGTAAAATACTCACTATACACAAAACACTTAAAAGCAATGAACATCGAGGAAAGGAATACTCAGAGGCACACTCAACACTCAACATCGAAAAGAATACATCATTCGATACAACGCTGACAACATTGCGAGGCAACTGGTTCCACTCTGGAATTGTTTTGGGGAAAAATGACGTCTTAAATAAGTTTGTACGGCAAGAAATTTCGTGCAATTTTAAATGATGGTCAATACGTTCAGAGACATAGAAATATCGCTTAATCTATTTATCTCTTTCTATATTTACTGCCGAATGGTATACACTAATAAATAACTTTAATCGTAATTTTCGATGTTTAACGTCCAGCAGCTCCCAATATAATTATTGTTTTATTCTTGTAGCGCTTAACTACCATTCGTAATTTCCAGTGGCAAAGCGTGCAGCCATGTTCTGTATGCGCTCCCATTTTTGTTTATCTTTTAGAGTTGGCCGATCCCAAACAGTGCAGGCGTATTCTAGAATTGATCTTACATTGACCTTATAAAACAGATCCCGACACGCTAATGGGAAATTTCGTGTGTTGCGGCGAAGAAAGACCAATGCACGACCCGTAAATAAATACCCATAAACAAATTAAGGCTAAACGTCGCCATCTTAGAAGGCCCAATATCAAACTCGCTGCTTCCCACCTTGCCAGCTTTTTGTCCTAGATGATCCTTGAACTGTAGACGCACAAAAGTTGGCATAACCTTTCCTTTTAAACTTATGCACGAGGTCACTGAATACCCGGAACGTCATTGCTACATCGATCTGTGTAGCCCAGAACAAGTAACACGAACATCTAGGCCTTTCCATGCGACTCGAGACATTGCCAAAATCTATTCTCACGCATTCCGAAAGCGTACAACGCGCACTCAAAACATCCATACATGCTTAAGTGCTCACTATCTGCGTTAAGTGAAAACTTCAACTTATTCTGCAAGCTACGACTGCACATTACTTAAGACACCGTGCTGGAAATACGTACTCGTTGTCCTGGTGCTTGAACACTGGAAAAATAGCCGCACGGCAGTTACTTCGGGGACACTGATTTCTAGTTTTCAAGTTTTGGTTTTATCTGTAAAAATCACGTGATTTTTTTAAATTGATATCGTGTTGCCTTGTCCACTCCTTTCACATCCCGATTGGCACTAACAACCACTCTAAGTTAACTGAAAGGTAAATTATAGTTACATCATAATTTGGATTAATTTTATACTATCTGGTGTCCGCCATGGCTCATAGATTGTGTCTGAAAAGAACTATTTATTTCAACACCCTATTTTTAGAAATTTTCGAAGCTGTTCGCTGAAACACTCAGTGCATTCACCTACGACCAGGTTGCACTTACAATCACCCGGATTGCGATTTCATATAGGTATAAAGCGATTATATTACAGTTCACTTGAAGCACCACCTGTGTGCATGTTCTTGTCAACATATTCTGGGCGGTGTAGCGAGGTAAAACGTGAATAAGGGTATATGATCTTGTGCAAACCCTCGCGTTTCAAAAGACACAGGCGTCCATCTACACTGCTGAACTAGACTACAACATAATCTATCATATAAGAAATGTAATAAAATGTAAAAATATTGTTCAGTGACCGCCAGACCAGGTTTTGAGACATTTTTTTTTTCAGGGACAAAAATAAACGTTTTTCAAATATTCTCAGTCTGCTGCATCATGCTCTAAACTCAGCGAAAACTGTCCCCGTGCTGCTCTCTGGTGGTAATGTCTAAGACCTAGAGGCTTTCAGCCAACTTGGGCTACGACAACGATCGCAACGGGCACGCGGTCTTGCGCTTGGCTCTCATGGAACTGGTCAAGTGAAGCATGTTGACAGTCTGTGCTGTCACGTGGCCTGGAGTTGCCGGTTTGCGCTCTCAATCCGCCAGGGAGGGCTTCGTACAACAGCTTTCGCTGTAAAACAATCGCTAAGGGTGAAAGAAACCCGGCAAAGGCCGTCAAGTGCTCGGATTTTTTCTTTCCCTGTCGCCTTTGAAGCGAGCGGCGTCCAAACTGTCAGAATAAGAGAGACAATGGAGGCGACCCGAGGCGGACGCCAGCCACTGCCTGGCAGCAGCAATGGTGACCGTTACTGCCTTCTTTGGTTTCCCTCGCTGTACTAGACTGCGATCAGAGTGGGCGACCAAGCGGCATTATGAAGCAGCAGCGCCATATTCTCTTAGTCTCACTTGTGCCATGCTGAGCAACGTGAACGCTGTCAGCACTTGGCACTGCTGGAATACCACACAGGAGGTGCCCATACAGACGTGTAACTATAGCGGCGCTGAGGGAAAACACTGCGCCAACTCTGAGTGTTAACGCGTACGAGCAGATGGGCATGTTTGGGGGCGCATAGTTGAAAGGAAATATGTGCGGCTTGCATACTGAAACCGCTACTCGCCGTGCACGTTAGCAGACGGGAACCCGCCCCAATAGAAAGCCTACCGGCCGTGACCTGAGCGCAGAGCTCGTTCAGTTCAGTCTGCGGCCTACACTTATTCCACAGCGGGTGCGTTAGTGCGCGTGCGAGGTCGCGTTAACCTCTGCAGAGCCGCTGGGCGCCGCGTGTGATCGATACGTTTACATTAACGGCGCCTCTGCGCCACCCTCTCCCGGAGTCTGTTTTAGCCTCCTAGTACTGCTCTCTCCTTCTATAACAGCTTCGCGAGAAATCGCGTTGGCGCGATTGCGAATTTCTTCCCGTTGGATCGCTCTTACCAGTGCGATGCAAACATGAGTTGCAATCGCATACTTATATCAACCCAGTCAAATTCAGCTCTATCTTCCCATATTCTTAGGATTCGCGTTCCGCTTTCTGCAGCAAAGTGGCTCACTTGTATCACATGTTATGGGATTGCCAGGAAAATCCAGATATTGCGAGAATCAATGAATCACCCCACGCTCACAAGCGGAACACCAACTTTGGCTGCTTAACCGGGCAAGAGGGGCGGCAAAAGCAAATGGGAACTAACCTTTATTTGTTCTATTCGTTAGTTTTCCACAAGCGCTTAGAAGTGCACTGCTGGCGGCCGAGGAACGAGATCGAGAGGTGGACACAACTCAGCCCGAGTGCAGTTATGTCCACTTCTTGTCTTTGTCCGTCGTCCGCCAGCGGTGCCCTTCTAAGCGCTTGTGGAAAACTAACGAATAGAACAAATAAAGGTTAGTTGGGTGGGCGCCGCCGTTCTAAAAGTCATAAATACCAACCAACTCGCCCAGCAACATACCTTGATCAGTACAAGGAATGTTATAGATTGAAAGGGGCTACTTTTAACCTGCTATATTCAATGAACCCATAAGCACAGTGCCGTTTCCAGAGTTTACAAATGGTTTATATACCGCGGCAAGAAGCAGCCAGCCTGACTATGACAAACATCACAAAAGCGCCCTGTTTACGTGCCTTGTCAGAAGACGAAGCATAACAAAACC
Source organism: Amblyomma americanum (assembly GCF_052857255.1). Taxonomy (NCBI): domain Eukaryota; kingdom Metazoa; phylum Arthropoda; class Arachnida; order Ixodida; family Ixodidae; genus Amblyomma; species Amblyomma americanum. Next base: position 35,085,589 of record NC_135500.1, on the reverse strand, counting down.
CTTATAGTATACAAACTCCTTATCTACAAATTGTTGCCACGGTCCCCTAAGGGCACGTAAGGGCAGTCTCGCAAACATGTCTACAGTAATAGTACATAGTTGTCACGCGCGACGCTAGTTTCTTTATGTATTTATCGCCATGGGAACTTTCCGTGCTGGTTGTTTAGTTATGGTCGGTCAAATGTCTAGGGGAAGCCTAAACCAGTTATCCATTCTATCAAACTCCTTCTGTGTAGCCATATTAGCCGATCTCGTAGGAATTAATGATATTTTGAATGTTGCTTCAGACGGTTAGTGTACGCTTGTTTAAAAACTATGCCACTCAGCTTTCAACGATGAGTTCGCTCAAATTTTGAACTGTTTTTCGCATGTGTATGACGATGACTGTAAGCTTATGATTCGGTGCTTTGATTTTGACGCCCTGAAATTTCACACTTCGTATCAATTATCAAGTGCAGCTGCATGTTTTTCGACGCCGTTTCATTATACCACAACTGAACGTAGCTAGCCACATCGCTAAAATGTATGGTCTGCACATTAGGGACACGAATTTAAAATCTTTGCCCGGTGGATATTCTTACTCTTATTTGATATTCGTGCAAGCGCGTTTCGGAAGGTATTTCGGGCCATTAAATGATGTGCATCATGACAGAATTCATCTTACTTTTATTTGGTTTATGATTTATGGAGATTCAACGTCCCAAAGCAACTCAGGCCATGAGTGACGCCGTATTGAAGGGCTCCGGAAATTTCGACCGCCTGGGGTTCTTTAACGTGCACTGACATCGCGCTGTGCACGGGCCTCTAGAATTTCGCCGCCATCGAAATTCGACCATCGCGGCCGGGATCGAACCCGCGCTTTCGGGTCGGCAGCCGATCGCGATAACAACTAAGCCACCGCGGCGACTCATCTTACTTTGTAAAAGTCTAATAAAGCACGGAAAGAAGTGATTTTCCTCGCTTTAGGCACTCCTGACCTGGATGTAAAACGCGCGGCCTCGCAGTTCGGTGGTGCTGAACTTTACGCTGCAGCTAGCACACAAGGACCGGGAGCAGAGTGCCTTCTGGTGACGCTTGCGTAGCCTTAGGAGTGTTATGCGGTAGCGTTGCTAAATATGCGAGATGAGGTTGTTGCATAAAACTTCAAAATATCGCACTCAATGAACGTTCGTCAGTGACCAAGGGGTAGCGCGCCCGGCTCGCAACCTTAGGGGCAGCGGTTCGAGTGTCGGCGAGACCATTCTTCTTTGCAGCACAGTTGTTCTTCTTTCTCCAGGGGATAATGGTCGCGAAATTTCGTCACGACCGTGTAAACAATGCGGTATAGTTTAGTGACGTCATCACTGTTCTACTTTGGATCGTTGTGCGGTGTTTGAATTTCCCGCGCTAGGTGATATGGTTGTGAAGAGCACATTGTCGTCGACCGAGGTAAATTTTGATGCGACATCGCTGGGGTTTTCGGCGAGCGTGCGCTCTAATGCTATCGCGTTAAAAGCATTGCCCCGTTAGAAGGGTGCCTGAACCGACTGTGCCACCTCGGCAGTCGAGCGCCAGGCAGCCACGGTGGTGACTGAAGTAATTCATGCGCTGTTGAATGCCACATACCTGCGGCTATAAGAAGTTGTCCCCCGGCCATCTCAACCAGTGGGCTAGGCAGCAGCACATCGGACATGATGCTCAATCAGTTCTGCTTTATCGTGCAGGTTAGTGATTATTCTCGAATGAAGTGTTTTCGCAGTGATGACCGTTTTCTATTGCTGCTGCCATGCCCACTTGGCTTACAAAGTGTTGTCTCTGCTGTTTCTTTCAAAATAAGCCTTTTGATCTGTGGTGACATTGAGTCGAATCCGGGGCCTACAGACCAGGAAATATTGCAACAACTTCTCTTGGGGCAAAATAACATAACTGCATCAATCAACAATGTACTGACTAGACAAGAAAAACTTGAAAAAAATGTAGCTAGCTTACATGAACGAATAAGTGGCATAGAAACTCAAATGGCTTCTCTTGGTACATTGAAGACAGGTAAATGGCCTGAAATCAACTATAACTGAACTAGAACAAAATGTTTCCAGCCTCTTGAATAAGGTTGATGAGTTAGAAAACCGGAGTCGAAGGAATAATCTGATAATTTATGGCGTTAAAGAAGAGAGCACTGAAACATTTGATGATCTTATCAAGAAGATAAAAGAGAGTGTGTTTCTTGAAAAGCTTGATTTAACCATTAGTGGAATTGAACGCTGTCATAGGCTGGGAAAGAAGAAAGATGGTGATCGTCCAGTAATTGTGAGATTTTTAGACTACCGTGAAAAAGTATCGATAATGAAAGCCTGTCCGAAACTCAAGGGCTCTGAAATATCGATTTCAGAGGATTTTTCTCTTGGCGTTCGTCAGATAACACAAAAACTATGGGAAAGCTCTGCAGAGGAAGGGTCGAACGGTGCGAAGGTCAAGTTATTCTTCGATAAATTAAGTGTGAACGGGACTTTATTTGCCTGGGACAAAACTGAAAACAAGCGTTACAGGATTACCAAGCACACCTGACAGAACAAAACTAAAAAAGGTTGTTTTCGAGTTTTAAATACTAACTGTCGCAGTGTTGTTAATAAAGTCGTTGAGTTGGAAGGTCTTTTACTTACGCATGACCCTGATGTAGTAGTGCTAACTGAGACGTGGTTAAGTGAAGATATATATGACAGTGAATTTGTTCCAAATAACTACCAGGTCTTTAGAAAAGATCGTGACAGAAGAGGTGGGGGAGTTGCGATACTATACAAAGCATCTCTACAACTTATAAGATTACCTGATGTCACCAGAGTCGAGGGCATATTCTGCAAAGTTTATGCTGATAACATGAAGTATTTACTAGGCGCCATTTACAGGCCCCCTAACTCTCCTGTCCCTGTCTTGCACCATTTAAAAGAGTATATCCAGTGTCATGTAAAACCGGGAGACTGAATAATTATGACTGGTGATTTCAATTTCCCGAATATTGATTGGTGCACTTTTTCTTCACAGTCCTGTAATTTGATGGAAAACGAAATGCTGGACCTTGCCTTAAACTTTGATCTGCTGCAAGTTGTAATTGAGCCTACAAGAATACAGCACGGTTCGATGTCCATCCTATATCTCTTCTTTTTAAGTGGCAACATCACGGAAAACATCTCTTGTGATGTTGCTACTGGCATATCAGATCATAAGGCAGTTTTATTGTCACTAAATGATGTTTCTTTAAAGCATAAAGATGCTCTTCATTCCTTTCCAAATTTTTCACGAGCAGATAATGAGTCAATCATTGACGTTCTTGACCTTCGTTATGACGATTTCCAAACGAATCCTTGCAGTATTAATGACTTGTGGCTCATCTTCAAGAACATGGTTCATGAATGTATCCGGTGTTTCGTGCCGAAGATATCTAAGCAGTTTTGTAGCCGCAACCCTTGGATCAGCAGAGAGACGCTGCACTTGCAACGTCGACTAAAACGTCTTAAAAAGCGAGCGAGATCAGCCACCCCTTCCATAGTCCGTGTTATTGAGGAGGTGTCACAACAATTAAAAGATCAGACTTTACTTGACAAAGAAAGATATTTTGGTGTCCAACTCCCATCATTTATTAAAAAATCTCCTGAAAAATTCTGAAGGACGATTACCCCGAGTTCCAGCAGTGCCGACATGTTTGTAATAGATGGAAAATGTATTCGCGATGACAATGCAGCCTGTGTAGCCTTTAATAACCACTTTAAAACTGTTTTTACTGCAGACAATGGTCATCTCCCATCTTTCAGTCTGTCTTTACCCCCTATACCTGATGTTACCATATCTGAAAATGGAGTGTTCAATTTACTTCTAAATCTTGATGTTAAGAAATCGTTTGGCCCAGACGACATCCCAAATGCCTTTCTGAAGCAGTACGCGCAATGGTGCTCCAAGTATTTATGTGTCATTTTTAGAAGGTCTATAGAGGAAGGCGCCCTACCCGATGACTGGCGAGTTTCCAGAGTTAAACCTTTACATAAAACTGGTGACAAAACACAGGTGCAAAACTATCGCCCTATTTCACTTACTTCCACAGCGTGTAAGATACTTGAGCACATTATTCATAAACATTTATCTACCTTTCTTGAAGAACATAACGTAATATCGAAAGCTCAACATGGTTTCAGGAAAGGATATTCGACATGTACACAGCTAATACAAGCAATTCATGATTTTGCCGAAGCCATAAACGAAGGAAAGCAAACTGACGTAATATTTTTAGATTTCCGCAAGGCCTTTGATACGGTTTCTCATAACAAGCTAATATATAAATTGAGTTCTGTAATAAAAAAAGATAAACTAATAACCTGGATTAAGGCTTACCTGACAAACAGGCGCCAGTTTGTTACACTAAATGATGCCCTCTAACATTGCATTCCAGTTGAATCGGGAGTTCCTCAAGGATCTGTGCTTGGACCGCTTTTGTTTATTATTTATATTAATGATATCGTCCAAGATCTCTCTGTTAATGTTAAGTTATATGCCGATGATTGTGTCCTCTATGAACGAATTAACTCAAGTGAAGATCAAATCAGGCTAAATAATGACTTTCGGAAGGTAATGCGCTGGTGTGATAGGTGGCAAATGGTGATAAATTTGGATAAAACAGTATATATGAGAATAACGCTTAAAAGGAATCCTCTTCTCTACCAGTATGGTACTTCCGATAGTGCACTCTCAGAGGTAACATGCTACAAATATCTCGGCCTATGGATTTCCAATAATCTTTCCTGGAACAAACATATTGATACCATCTCGGCAAATGCTCTGCGCAAAATATTCTTCTTGAGGCGTGCACTACGGTTCGCTACTCCTGAAACACGTTTCCTTGCGTATAACACTATTGTGCGGCCAATCTTAGAATATGCCGTAATGATCTGGGGACCCATATACCAAGATTAACATTAACAAATTAGAAAGGATTCAAAAGAAAGCAGTAAGATTTATTTATAATTCCTATGGTCGCACTAATCTTATTAAAAAGAGTGCCTTACCATCCGTTACTGATAGAAACCGTATCTGTCGTTTGAAATTCTTTTTCCAGTTAATTCATGGGCAATACAACATTGACATCTCGAAAATTGTTAGTTACTCTAGTGGTTATGCAACACGCCTGAGACATTCCCTTTCCGTAAAACCTTTATCCACAAGAACGAACTGCTACAAATATTCCTATTTTCCTAGAACTATTACCGAATGGAACAACCTTGCTGGTCATATAGTCGAAGAGAATAATTTGTCCCATTTTGAGGCGCTGCTGCAACAAGTGACAAAATTTTGAATGTTCGGTTGATGAGTAATTTGTTGAGATTTACTTAATTATATGCTTGGCTCTATGACTGCAGTATATATATTCTGAGGTTGTGAAACGATACAGTACAGTGTGATGTACTAATTTCGTTGCTGTGACGCCTTGTCTGCTGTATTTCCTTTTTTTTTGTCCTTTGGTGTTACACTAATTATGTACCCACCTGCGATGGTCTTGTTGTTCAAGACAGCAGTATTTATAAATAAATAAATAAATAAATAAATAAATAAATAAATAAATAAATAAATAAATAAATAAAAAGTTTTGGGCATTCACGGCCTGTGTTTTCGTTGTGCCACCGGCGGCTTGCACCTTAGTGCCAGCGAAAAGTGAAAGAGTACTTCCGCACCCGATTGTGCGTTTCCTTTTCTTGTCTCCTGAATCAATTGGTCGACATCTTTGTTCACTTGTATTTAGTTAACTGCTGCACAGTTTTTCTCCTATATTGCATAAAGAGTTGCATGCGGCAAAATTTAATTGTGAAGAGATGCTGTTTGCCGTATCGTCTCTGATTTTAACAAGAAGTTTTAAATTGCGCAAAATTCTCTCCAGACAACTTAGAAATATACATTCCAAAGAACAGTGGCAATAATAATAATAATTATTATTAACAGTGGCAAAACAAACGGCGGTATTTTGCGACTCGCAGAAAAAAAATTAATTACGTCTGAGAGCATAAGTGGTTTTGCTTGTTTGAAATTATCTTTAACTTGAGAACATTTTAAAAATCAATTGATAATGAACAAACTCAAGAAGCCAAAAGAAGAATAGGGGTTCTGTAACAGATAAGCCTGAAAGAAGCCAACCATCAAGGAAACCATAGAGAGCTAAGGGAAATTGCATTTTTATTTAGCGTGTTGGTTACCTTACTGATCTCCCATCCGCCAAGGCCACAAATAAGAATAAACTATTTTACCCATATGCTTTCCTTGGTTTCAACGACTGTTCGCTTCTCCATGAGTGGTGACACAGCAAAAGACTTCATTTATCGCAACTATCAATAACAAGGAAATGCATGAATATTCAGACAATCATTCATTTGCTCTATGCCAATCTACTCTTGTTGAAGTTCTGTCCTATGAAAGTAAATATTTTAAACTCTTGCTTTATTGGAAACATCTTTACCTCGAACGGCTTTCGTTTTGTTGCACTTCGTTTATGTACGGCTTCTTGTCTGTAGATTTGCTGGGACAGTTTCTTTGGCCATTTTTTGACCACAACTAATGTCTACTTTCGGTGTGTTTTAGGCACTTTAACAGCAGCATCATGTATATATACACAATGTTTTGCACCCAAGCAGGCTATGTTATTGAGATAAATGAGCATGAAAGTAAAAAAATATATATATTAAGTAAACTGAAAATAAATAGGCCAAATTAAACTTACGAGCGAGGTTTCATCTCTTGTGAACTTCATCTCTAACTTGCATTTCGCACTATTTTTGCTTACGTATTCATTTTGTCTCGCTGCGCAGTTTTCATTGAAGCGTGCATTGTTTATGTGCTTAGTTCTAAACTAAGCCATACGCCGCTCCCCCCCCCCCACCCCCCCCAAAAAAAATGGCTGCGTTCACAACCATCGAAATACTCAATGATCGCGACCACGGTATCGTGAATGAACAAGAATTCCTTCGTACTAATCTAGATTTTCAGTTTTTCATACAAGATGAATTACTTCTAATACACTGTAGCGCAGCAAAGGACGAGGACACAAGAGACGGGAGACGAACACCACGAGCGCTAACTTCCAACAAATTTTATTCTCCTGAAGCATCACATTTATACACCAGAAAACAGTAATCACACGTGCGAACAGTATCGATTTCTTAGAAAAACGAGCTGTTTATCTGAGAGGAGAATGGAAGGTGTGCTTACACACGAGCATCCTGACCTATTTATCTTTTCGACTTAAATGATTTCGCGCGTTAACCTTTCTCTCATTGAAGCCGAAAAGTTAAATAGGTCAGGATGCTCGTGTGTTAGCACACCTTCCATTCTCCTCTCAGATAAAGAGCTCGTTTCTCTAAGAAATCGATACTGTTCGCACGTGTGATAACTGTTTTCTGGTGTATAAATGTGATGCTTCAGGAGAATAAATATTTGTTGGAAGTTAGCGCTCGTGGTGTTCGTCTCTCGTCTCTTGTGTCCTCGTCTTTTGCTGCGCTACAGTGTATTGGAACTATGTACCAACAAGCCCAAAAAGCCACGCTACTGAAGATGAATTATCTGGGATGAATGGCGCAGCATGAAACCATGAATTCGGCGCCGCGCAATCTGGAGGAAGCAGTTCGAGGCTTAATTCGATCAGGCGATGAAACTTAGCTGTGAAACTGCGGGTCGTTTCGGTGAATGTCGAAAGTGCGCTTGCTTGAACGCCGTTTGGACCCTTTTTCTTTTCCGGCTCGTCCAACATATGTCCAACACGGTGGCTCAAGAGATGCGGCTTCAAAGCCCAAGGCCATGGAATAGAATCCCAGACGCGGCGGCCGCACTTCGATTGAGGCAAAATCCATGCACAACTGTACGTTGTCGTGCACGTTAAAAAAGCCCAAGTGGCCGAACATAATCCAGTACCCTCTACCTTGGTGTCCCTCATGTACTAACCAGCAGGCAGTGATCCTAAATGCCATTTGCGACCTTCGTCCCAACTCTGCATGATATCGCATAGTACGCTCCTTTTATTTTCTTCTTCTTCAAGAATCCAAGAAATAGTGATTGCCCGGCTGTGCAAAAAAAAAGAAAAAAGTAGTGGCCGTCAGTTTCCCAGCCGGCAAAAAATATTAAGGCGAAAGGCTTTAATGGGTCATACTCGCGGTGAACGTTCGTCCGGTCACGTGACCTCGCGGTGTCCGTCCGTTACATCCTAGGTCACTTGACCTTGTCACGTGATCACAACCGGACCTGTAAGCTTGGGACCTTGGCACGTGCCGGAAGCTTTAACTCGGATACTAAAAAGGTTAGGAAAAAAACCGCTGAAGAATAGTTGCTTCAGATACAGGAGGACCACACCCAACCCGCGAGCCGGCGAGGGAGCCAGTGTCCGGTTACCGTCACAGTCTTTCGGTAGGGTGGAATGCCAACCTGGAGTGCGTCGCATGTGGCACTGCACAAAATTCCAACACACCTGCTAGCTCCCACGCGTATGCCGAGCTATCTTAGTCATTACGACACAGCTCTGGTGGTTTAGTTAAGATTATATACAGTAATAATATAATGATAATGAGTTTTACCACGGCGAATTCAAATTCAAATCAATGCAATGATGCGCAAACGGCTTTCGCCCTTCGGCACTTAAGAGATACCAAGTTATTGTTGTTGTTGTTGTTGGCTCAAAAGCGATGGCACATACCAACGGCGGGGGATTGGGCAGGGTCTGGTGCAGGTCCAAACAGGAAAAAACTCATCCAGGTTTATCTCAAGCGGTCATAAATATAGAGGAATCTGATACAAAAAGAAAATCAGGAATTTTTGGAGGTCTTGAGGAAATGGGAATTAAAATCGAGGAAACAAAGGGGTCTGGGTTGAATAACTAAATTTTAAAGAATTAATGAGAAAGAAAATAGTTTTGAGAGGAAAGTAAAGGCATCGAGAAGTTAACACAAAAATCTCCCGGTTTCAATGATATACTTGTGACAAAGCTGACACACCTGCCTAATGGCATGCCCTTTGACGATTGCACCGAAAGAGAGGAGACTGGGAAGAGTAAACGGCAGCCCTAATTGAGCGAAAGGATTTTGCAAAAAACTGAATTCACTGCCGTGCAAACCGCCGCCAAAGTCCCCTCATGACGCACATAGATTGGACGGCGTGAACCCAGAACGGCATAAATATAGATTAAGGCGAGGAATCCTGCAGCGCAACAGCGTTGTGGAAACCTCACATTGTCGTGAAGCGCAAGAACGTGTGTTCCATGGGAATCTTAAATGTTCGAAATCCGATGTACCAAGGATGGGCTATGGCTCAGGTAATGGTGTAATTTGGTAACATTCATAACGGGACGCGGTAAGCAGGGTGAGGTTCGGAACGACATGGGCAACAGGCCCATTGATGGCCGATCTCGCTAAGAAAAAGAAAATCGCGAATTTTGAGACATTTTGAGGAAATCGGCCATCGAATTTGAAGTAATGCCACAGTGCCCTGGCATCCACTGAAAACGCACCTCTTGGACATGACGAGGCACAGAGCATATTAAGTATCGGTACAAGATATCCAAGTGCCTCCAACGAATTTTTCATCTTCTTCATCGTAAATTAGTTTATTAAATATTGCGACAGTGTTTGGGGCTGGAACAAAAATCAAGTGAAATGGCTTGAGAAAGGTAGCTGCACCGTATAGAGACTTTGAATATATTTTAATTTTTTACATTAAACAAAAGACAGAATCGCAAGCACCAAGATAGAACTTACAAAGATTATATAAAAAAACTAGAAATTGCAGTTATTTATGGCGGTGTCACCAGTGCGGAATTTCGCAACGTTCAGGATTACAGTTTGCAGCGCAACATTCTCCAACCATAATTTGTGCGATTTTTGTGCCATTTTGACACGAAGCCAATGCTCGAGCTTCCCATCCTTTAAGCGTATTACAGGTACACCATTAAAGAGTCATCCTGTCTAACGTATGCTTTATGCAGCCTTGATAGTACAGTATAATATTATCGTCGAGAAGACGTGAAGACAACTGCCGCAAAGACAGGTTCGGTATACACGAATCGAAGAGCATTAACAGATGTTCAGTGAACTCATTTGTGAAGGAGGTACACTCATTTCATGTTGGTTAATGACTTGGTACCCCAGACCAACCCCCCCCCCCCCAAAAAAAAAAAAAATTAGGTGACAATGGAAGATAACAGGTAATCGCAAGGTAATAACATAATCGTAAGTAATCTGTATCATGTTTCACAAAGAAATATTGAATGTGGCCTAGGCAAAACAGCGACCGGGTTCGACAGTTAGTCCAGAATAATTCATATCAAGGCGCTCATTCCGCGTTAAATTTTGGAAAACAATGACCCCAAGCTGCGCTTGACCGCTGAAAGCCTAAGCATATATAAGCGGTCGCTGCAGTCAGTTAAAGCCGAGGCTTATTTCGTACGCTAAAAGTAATAATTAGCGAGTTTGATTTAGGCCACTGTTGAAATTTCAAACATTATTCTTCTTGTTGCTCCAGGTCCGATACGTATCTGGCTCAGAAAGAATAGTGGTGTCGTCAGCGCAAATCACAGAACCTAGCTGTTCACTTATGTAGGCGATCTCCTTAACGTCAAAAAAAAAAACCATAATTGGTCTCAATATACCACCTCGCAGAACATCAACAAGGATGTGGTGGAAACTGTGGCTGCAGAAATTACTAACGGGGGGGGGGGGGGGGGGGGGGGGGGGTGCACTTAAAGAACTTACGTGCCAGTTATGCAAAACATTGCAAGTCTATTCTAATTCTTTTCCACTTTAACTGTGTTCCCTTCTATTTCAATTCTATTCTAATTATATTCTATTCATTTGTAGTTGGTGCAGTTGCATGTTCTAGTACTGACTGTTACTCGTTAATACTCGCTAATATTAATATACTCGTTAATATGTGCTATTTTCCCGCCTTCATCACGTCACACCATTTGGACCAATCGCAAGTTTTTGAACGCCGGCGCTTGGCTATTACTCGTTAATATTTGCTAGTTTCCCGCCTTCATCACGTGACACCATTTGGACCAATCGCGAGCTTTGGAACGCCGCCACTTTTTGGGCGACGCCGGGTTCTCGTGTCGGTGACCCATTTAAGACTTTAGCACTAAAAGTGGCTGCAATGAACGTGGACAATGACTGCGTGCAAGCGAGCGTACCCTGGACCCGATCGGGTTGTAAATCGTGCAACTCATTCTTTACCGGGTTTATGAAAGAATCAGCCGCGGTACAGAAGTTTATCAGGCAATTTTTTTGCGACTTATGCATGAAATGCTTAGCAAAGCATAAAAATTCCCTGAATGAGAAGATTCTGCCCAAACCGCTCAATAAATCTGCTGATGATCCACTGTAGAGAGAGGGTGGGGGTGGGGGGGTGGGGGGGGGTGGGGGGGGGGGGGGGCTGACGGGTGTGTCAGATGTGTTTGCTTCTGCTTTGTGCGGCGTCACAGTTTTCGTTGTTTTAGTATACAGAGTGTCAACTTTCATTCTTCATACTCGTACGGTCACGGTTGCCTTCATCCCGTCTCGTTTCGAGCCTGGAAATAGAGCGCTTTATTTTTTTATTTTTTGAAGCGATGTTTATTGCCTCAGGGCATAAAAACTATCAAGTGAGAGATGAGTAAGATGCTTAAATAAATGAAAAAAGGTGGGCTGATCTGATGAAATCAAGAAGTGAACGATGATATGGACCCTGTGTCCATGCAATATATGAATCCGGACCGGTGAGAGTCCCACTGCCGCCAGGTGCCTAATTCTCGTCGGCTTCAGCGCCGGGCAGTCCCACAACAGCGCTTTATTTAGCCACCGAAGTGCCCTAAGCGACAGCGTTTCGCGCAGCCCCATCAACAGTACTAACCCCGGAGGAAAATTATGTGTTTAGGCATGCACCAAAGTAATGTAGCGCGGCGTCATGTACGTAGATATAAACGCGCTAGCGTTAAAGGCCCTGTGTCGCAGGAAAACCGGTGTTGGCATTTACCGGCGGTGTGGCCATAAAGGGCCTAATTGACAGATTCGTAACGTCACAACTACATGACCTCAAGGAGGTAATTCAACCACCCCAGTGTGATTCCACTCTTGCTTCCTGTATGTAGGTGCCGCACTTAACTGTAACCAAGATTTTCAAAACCACGCAGTGTGCTCGCGCAGTGAGACCAACTGAAGGTTGTTAAGAGTCGCGTGGCGTAGTCCGCAGTATTCTTTCGTTCTTCAAATTTAATTATAAATTAAGCCTAATTAGCTAACTTTTTGGATATTGACTTGAGGAGCAAAATATCAGTGACATGTGATGAGCAAAGAATACAGTTTTCACCTCACACAAAGGAGAAAGCACTCTGGTATGGAACCCTTTGGCCAAGAATCGAATGTTCGCTGTCTAGAAGTGCACTCAACGAAATAGACATGCTTGCCCACCTGTCACGTAAGCGGTGTGCGTTGACAGCAAGTCTTTATACACCGCGAGCCTCTATATATCGACGCTAGCTCGAATGAATACGCGTTGAAAGCTTGTGTTTGTGATTGTGGTCTTTGCCTTCCTGTGTCTCCGTCTGTCTCCGCTTTTGGCCAGTAATTATGAACACGAAGGGAGAGATCTGCAGCAATTGGAAAATTCTTTATCCCGCTATCTATAGAGTTTGAAATGCTGCTTTCCTTTTATCTTTTGCACGATGTTCTTTTATCTCCAGTTCCAGTTATAGGTAGTCTCAATAACGAAATTATATGTGTGAGTATAAATTGATGTATGTTTAGATTGAAGAACCTGTTGGGAAGTATTTGCACCTGTCGGCTCTTCCACAACAGTACAATTGGGTTTCCAAGTTTAGTTTCAGTTTGAGTTGCTTATTCCAGGTTTGTGTAATGTTTATGCTAATGCCCAGGAACGCTTGTTTAGCGGTATTCCTGTATTGATTCCCTATTTCCCTCTTCAATGGCCTTATGGCTAAGTGTATAAATTGATTGAAACCATTTATTTTGACTAGGGTTCGGCTGTTGGCCCGAAAGACGCGGGTTCGATCCCGGCCGCGGCGGTCGAATTTCGATAGAGGCGCAATTCTAGAGGCCCGTGTACTGTGTGATGTACTGTGTGATATATATAGATATATATATATATATATATATATATATATATATATATATATATATATATATATATATATATATATATATATATATATATATATATATTGACTAGGATTAAAAAGTGGCCAGTGGCCTAGTCTTGGGAGAGGAAGATGGTAGAAAAATCACATGCGGCGGTCGACTACGGCAGCGCGCACAAAGGCCCACCAGGATAGGAGGACTTATTTGGCGCCAGGACAGTTCTGGGGCATAATCCAATCGTGTAGGCTGCGGATATCCGGGGTTATGTGCAGGGCGCGGATTCGACGTAGTCCGACACACTCCCACAAAAGGTGATATATGGTAGGCTCGACCCTGTGGCGCGCGTGAACAGGACAGTTGTGGTAAATTCCAAGCATCATGATGAGCATCAGACAGGCGCCCTCTCTTGGCGGTGTGGTTTTTCCACGTAGCAAACACGTCGGCTGCACCGTAGGCCGTTCTTGATGAGCGGAGAAACCACACTGCCATGACTAAGTGAAAGGCATCATAATCCGCATCACGCAGTCGCCAATTGTATACACATGCAAATAAACAACAGCTCTTGAAGCGAAAAGCATCAGTACGCTAAGTAAAGCAATCGTCGCGTAGGCCGGAGAACGACTTTGAGCGACCTTCAGCCCAACCACGTATGCCATGCATGATCAAATGTGGTACAGTTATGGTGTCGAACCCTTGACCCCTGACCTTAACCTGTGACCATTATTTGGCCTCTGACCTTAGGAGTTTGACACTGGGTGACCTTTGGGTTTACCTTTGACCTCAATAATATCCGATGGGGTGATGTGAAGCCACGTGATGACATCCGATGGGGGTGTCGTAAGACCATGTTATACCACGTCATAGCCGCGTGGTCGTGTGGGTATATGTAGAACGGCTGTGGCGGGCGTGTAGCCGGGCTGCCATGGACGAGCCTCAGACGCTTAGCAAGCGTCCATGCTTTTCGCTTAACTCCAGGGTTGGCCAAGTTAAGCCACTGCCAATTTTTTCGTCATTGCCTCCATACGCTAGCCCGCAGCCTGTCACAAAAGTTGAGGACAGCGCTGTTCACATGAGCTGCTGGATTCCCCGCACACAAATCGCACATTCACGCGCCACTGCAGTAAAATTGGGGTGGACTACGAGAGCCGTGCACAAGTGGAGCGAACGGCGTGCAAGCGGCGAGCTTCGCCTTCCCGCTGCGCCGGCTTTCCTTTGATCGGCACCATTGACCCCTTCTTGAGGAATTGTGCAATGGCATTACGGGAAAGTTTCACGGACGTTGAGCGTGGTATTGCACCAGCTGTGGTATTGCGCGCAATTTTTATTTTCATGAAAGTATGACTTAAACGGCCTGTACAGACAATGTGCAGTAATAGACAGTATTAACGCAGAAAAAGACAAGGGTCCCTTATCCCAGGGCCTAAGATTGCCAGCATGATATGAGGGATTACGATTTGCTTACAGTGGAGTCGGGATGCTTTGGTCAGTAATGCTAGCCCTGAGCGGGCTAACAGAGGAGAGGTGGCTATAGGCGGCGCGAGAGACCCAAATTGTTGGCGAGAGCCATTTTCTCCGAAATGTCAGGATTTCACCGAGCAATACTCGTCTCTGTCCTTAATGGATTCAAGCTTTTCGGGGCTTACTTCGACAAGACGCGGTAGTTTTCTCATCCCAGCCGACACTACGCCCTTTGTGCGTGGTTAGCTGTGCGCAAAGTGGTCCGATACAGAGTTGCAGTTCCTGCAAAAGCTTATTCGTTACCGAATCGCGCACCTTCCCGAAAAATTGCACGGGGAATTTGAGCCGGGCAGCCTGTTGTGAGTGCACTATTGTATGCCCATCACTCCTCTGCAATGGGCAGTGTCAGCCCCAGCTTATCGCAATACCAGAAAGGACTGCAGCTGGGTTCGGTTCATTATACCGCAGGTAACAGTTGTCACATTCCCAGCTACACCGCTGAAAAGTTGTTGCTCTCTCACGTGCTGGCTGCAAAGCCAGTCCCCGGACTGAATAGACGATGCACAGCGCCGGCTTTAATTTGCCGCGCTTCGCGTCTCGACAGCGCTGTGCTGGACGCAGGAGTGCATGCGCACATGCATTTTTTGTACCCGCAGATGAGTGGAACAGCGTGCTGTATCTTTGCGATTGTCCGTTCTGTAATGCCACACACTCTCTGGCGATTTTTTTCTTTGTTTTCGCTCGTCAGGAATTAGTCGCGCGAGAAGTCAGAACTGGTGCCAGGTGCTTGTGTCACAGCTATGACGTCACACTATAACAATCGATGCTCTGAAAATTACGGCATGTTTGCGATCCAGGCCAAGCGGAGAGAAGTTTTCAGTGCCAGAAACGCGTGCAGACGCTCCCTCCTTCCCCGCATTCTCTCACCTTTGCTTTGATGACGACCGCCTCTCCCTGCCCGCTGGGGCTCTCCCTCCCCCCTAAGCGCCCTCTCCTCCTCCTCCCTCCGTCCCCAAGCGCGGTGACCTTTCCCCCTCTCGGCCGGTCCCGTACCTGGTCGAATTAACCGAGTGGCGCACAGACGACGTGAGCACCCTGCGCGACGACGGCAGGGAAAAGCGGGAGGGGGACAGGCGTGTGGGGCCCCCATTACGCGGGAAGTGGAAAAGGGGACGCGCGGGACAAAAAGAGAGCGGGGCCACCGGGCACAGATAGAAGCGGTCACACCAAGCCCGGCGGCCCTGCAGGCCCAGTCGGTCAGTCGGTCAGCTGCCGCCCGTCATGCCGTGACTGCCGCACGGTCGTCATCGCAGGCGCCCCGGGCTCAACTGCGACTACGCCGGGTGTTTGTGTCACGCGCCGATACCAGCAACCGCCCCTCCTACTGTTCTGGAAATTTGGTGTGCATCACCGTAGTCACTTTTTCGCTGTGTCCTGCCAGTGCTACCGCGAAACAAGAAGCGAGAGAAATCGGCATTAAGAGAAGCGGACATCGATTGATCGTTGCTTGGTTCGGCTCCTTCTTCGAGGTAATCTGTGCACCAGAACAGTTTAATATTGCATTCCATGGGAAGCATTCCCTTTCCACCGTTCACTTGATAAAGCAAACTATTCAGAGTTCACTTGTCCTTGCTGGCGAATACGGAAAACACTTCTCTTTCGTTCAACTCGGTGTAGGCCTGCTTACGGGCGGTAATAATCGGTTCTGTGTCTGACGAGGTGTAGCAACTTTGAACCACTTGACCACGCCATCGATGATCTCTTATCCTCGCTTAGCATGTATGTGAGGCGTCCATAACTTATCGAAGAGGTGTATGGAGTGTTTTGGTGCAGCGAAAATATTTGAGGATTTCGTGCATGGTTCGCCTCTCCCTTCATTCTTCAGCTGTTTCCTCCCAATTTGTAATTCTCACGTAGAAATATTGGGCCAGCTCGTCTTTTACGCATATTTTTTGGTGCTTGTTGAGTACTAGCGTTGTGGAGCTGCTTAGGGCATTTGCTATATGTGGCCTTTTGAAGCTTCTTTTATGGGTGTATATAATCAATGGTAAATCAGATATCATTTTGCTAGAAACAACTCACATCGAACAAGTAATACGTTGTCACTTTCGTTTTTCCACCGTTAAAATTGCTCCTTGGTTTTTCCTAGTGAAGCTCCGAGCACTTCAGACCTTAGCCTTTTCTCTTTTTCTCTTCTTCGGACGCCCTCCACATCGCGCTCAGAGCACTTAATATACTTCGATTTTTTCCTGCTCGAGCTTCTTTACTTGCGTTTTTAGTCACTTTTTTTTGCTATCCAGGGGAAGTTTTAGCTCCCTGGCGCTTTTAGGTCCCTCCTGAAGATTCGTTACTCAAATATCAAAGTGTGCCAAAAATAGCTGTTCTCGCAAAGTTAGCCCAGTGACCTCGACTTGTTTGCCTACTTACAAGCTTAAGACTTGCGACTGAGAGAATCGGCGGCTATTTTCGCGTGTCTTTCTCAGCAGTCTGTAATGTCTTTTTCGGCTTAATTTCCAATGCCCTATTACTTTGGTAATGTCTTCTGTCAGTGCCTTGCGTAAGGTTTTCAATATTAAAAGCTAAGATTTTCCAGAGTGATTGTGCCGAAACGTTTCCAGCGTTTCAATTCTTGTGCCTGTAAAGAGGCTCAGAGAAGTATTTTATGTAAAAAAATATTACTCGTGAAGTTGGTCTGCATTTCAACTCAGTTATACGGTACTTTGCAGCACAGTTTTAGTTTCGCTCTGTGTTTAGTTCTTAATGATATTGCCGGTTTTGCTTTGAAAAGGCTTTGGTAAATACATTGAAACGGCAGGTATCGTCTGCATTCATAAATTTTAACTATTTCCTGGAAAGCCAGAGAGACGTTTGATGAAAAAAAGGCGCGATTTTAGTCAATTGAGCAGTGATTGCGATTCAGCTACATTAATTGGACTCTCGCGCAAAAAGTGCTGAGGCAAGGCCTCATCCATGTTCCGCTGCTACAGCCGTTTTCTGTGGGCTCCAACATATTCGCCATTATTGTTCCTGTTGGCATTCTTTTTTATAATCGTCATCCAACTATTCCTTTCTGGCGCATCAATTGGGCTTTACTTGGAAGGAGAAGTGGCTGAGTGCGCTGCTGGCTACTACGTGCCGGACAGGCAGAGCTTGTCGAGGGACCTTCATTTCAAGCTTCTAGTTTCGTTTTATCTACTAACGAAACGTTCAATATACTCAAGACGAAGTGTTTCTGTGATAGTACCGCCTATTAAATGAGCTTCGGCGACTGTCTTCCATCTACAGTCGTTCATAAGTGAGATCTCATTCACAAAATTACTTCCCTAGATCTTAGGCTAAACCTTTTTTTAGAAACTTTCGCATATTTTCAGTTAAACCGATATCGGGTTTACGGCTGGTCGTCATTCGTGCGACACTAACTAAACGCATTGCCTTGCGTTGCTGCAATATTTCCCTTTTTTTATTTTTGATGACTCCTAAAGTTTTCTCCGGGGTTTCAGTCGTCTTGAACTGAGATATGCGAGGTTGCAAACTGTGGATCTTTCTTATTCTAAATTTGGCATTAATCTTCTGAATGTTTTATATCCCTAACTATTTGCCTACACTAGAAGATATTTAAAACCTTCGGCAATCGGTTCAAAGAAAACGTTGCCTATCTCATCCTATGAAGACTACCTTCAATAAGAGCTGCTCACTCATGATCATAAATTAAGTCTGAATTTCATAAACCGTACAGGTGACATTATATGCAGCTAGTTTTCTTCAGACATCTGTCACTCTACGTGCACGTTTCTTGTCATTATTAAACAGGCAATTCTATATTATTATTGCTGCCATAGTGCCAGAGCAAGGTAAATATATCAACATCTAGCGAATACAAACGTTGCATGTATCAGTTCCTCTCGCCTACCCACTCAAAGCCTTTACGCACATGTTAAAGATAAACTATTTTTTTCACTCTTAAACGAAAAATTCCTTAACGTCTTCTTTAAATTTCTTAACGTCTAATTTTTATTTTTTGTGATCACTTTGGTGCTCACTGCAATAGCAGGCAGTTTCTAAAATTATTTTGAGGCTGTAATTTAAGATTTTACACTATAATTTATTCCATAACGTGAGAGGATAAATGTTTAAGCATTTAATACACCCGAAAGCAATGTCCAGAACGAACCGGTGGAAACTATAGATAGAACAGACCGCGCTTAGAGCAACACAGAAGATTTAATCTTTCCGGGTCGAAGCAATTAACGTAATCATCACTTTTTCGCGTAAACACCTGTCTGTCTGTTTTACTGCCACTACGAGCCAACAGCTTGATGAAATGGAAACTTTTCTGAGTTCGGCAAATGTTTGCTTGTATTTCTTCGTGGTCATTTTTAAGTGGTGGTGAACTGACTACATTCCTATTGACGGGAAAACTGCTCATGCATTAGAGAATCATCTTTGCAAACGTTTTGCTCCGGGTACTTTTTAAATTGTTTCTCTCCACGGCACGCTGAAGCTCCATTGTTGAAAAGTGCATTACAGTTACGTACTCCCTAGGAGGATATTTTATAAATTGCTGTAGAAGCTGGTCGCAAGCTGCCCCTAAAAAATGCCCAAAATATCTCAACAACACCCAGCGGCTTCACCTTTTTCTCTCTATTTTTCCAGAATGGAAAGTGACCAATTGTCGTCCTAGCCTGTGATCAAACGTGTCGACGAGACAGAGTTAACGATTCATCGCGAACAAATGTTGGTGGCCTACTTCAGCCAGTGTTTATTTTCTCGAAGTTGTGCTCATTTCCATTTTTGAGCCTTTTGTGGAAGGATCGCTTTTCAACTGCCTCTTTTTTGTTCGACTGAGGCCGCAGTGGCAATTTCTATGGCTGCTATGGTTGTGGGATATTTTCTCTTTCTCCAAAAAGCCGTGGGCGCGAATGAACTCGAATATCTCTGATCACTGACCACGCCGTCGAGTGGTTCACCCCAATACTCTCCCCTACACACTGGCCCTCTTTCCCAAGTCTAGGAGCAGGGTCCTTTGTCGCCGTTACCACGCCATCAATCTCGTCGTTCACGACCAGGGAGAAAAGCTAGGGGCGTTGCATAGGGGCCCAGTCTGTCGTCTGGTCGTCTGCACTCAACCGACTCACTTGCCTTTCTGGACCGCCAGCCGGCTGGCGACAGCGGTCTTTCTTCTCGCGTTAGTAGCGTGGAGCCCTTGCTTTTTGGCTGTGGTCTCTTTGGACGCCTTTACGAACCCTCTGTGCAAGTCTGTGTGGACGAGTTTGACGGCGCCGCGGGCGCGTCTCATCGCCATTGCCGCTCTCCAAAGGAAGAAAGTGTGCTGAGCTTGACGATTAACAACCAGGGTGTCTGCCGGAGAACAACCTGCATCGTTGGACGTTCTGCAGTTCATGCGCCGCTGTGCTTTCGTTCTAGCAATGTGCAGTTCTCAGAGAAACTGAGTACTTCCCCCGTGACCAGCAAATCAGTGTTCCGGGCAAAAGCAAGGACTGGCCGTGTGGCTGTTGTGAATGCCTAGAAGGATAACCCCGACTGGCTGTGCATTTGTGATCTCCGTGTGGGACACGTTCTGTACATAGTGATTCAGAAAAGAACACAGCTCCGACCGAACACATTTATTTACATTCTTGAACTAAGTAGGATACCTGCCGTACTCATGCAGCTGTGAGACAAAGGGAAAGCCGCCGGTTTTTCCGCCGCCCCGAAAGAAAAGTGGCTGCTTTTATATAGAACAGTGCATTCAGCTGCTCAAAGATTTTGCCCTGTCGTCAGTACATACTGCAGTCGAGAACTGTTGCGTGAAGACCAATTCAGCTTTCACATCTGAAGAAACTTATTCCAATACCCCACAGTCGTAGGAACAACCTAGCAGTATTCTGTCCGTGTGCTGTGGCTGGCCAAGAAGACCTCTCTCTCACAAGGACGTCCCACTCTGCATATTAAAGCCAGAAGCTTCCGCGATCCTCGCCACCATTCCTCCTACAACCATTTTTCGTTGGCGCATCTTGTAGCAGGCAGATCCCGCTAAGCACTGCCAGCTGTAATCGTCTGTACCCTATTTTTCATGCCTTGGTCACCCAGGGGCCAACGCTCTATTAGTAGAACAGTGTACATACAAGCGACCTAGTCCAAGAGCACGTCGACTGTTAGTCACCGAACCAGCCGGAAACGCCGCAACCGTACCGGAAGCAGGAATAGCCTTCGGGCCAACGCGTGGTGCAACGCTGTCGTCACCGACAGCCGGTGCCGTGGCAGTAGCTGTAGTAGTGGATGCCCGCGGGGCTCAACTGGTGATACACTCCGAGCGTCCCCGTCTCGCTCATCGAGCGAGAGCCGCTGTTCGTGGGTCGCCCTGGCAGGGCCACGCGGATGTTCGCCCTTCTCGAAGCTTTGGACGATGACGCTAAGCGACAGTAACCTCCTCGAGATGCACGACAGGATACCGTACAGGTAAGTACGGCCGCGTGGCACTAATGCACAAGGTGAAGAAAGACTACTTCGTGTACATGCATGAAATGCTAGCTGTTTTCTCTTCCTCTATTTTAGAGGGAGACCTAGACATTCCGCTGGTATCAGCACTACCTCGTGACACACGTCACTTGCAAACAGAATCTGCTAAATTTACTGGCGGTCGCACTCAGATCCCGCCGACGTTGCATTGAAAGCTCTCAGAATGTCGCGTTGCCCAAGATAGCACGCTTACACGAAGCTCGCTTTAAAGGGGCCCCGAAACACATTTTCAGTGCATTGTTTTGACCGTTTGTTGCATAGAATGAGTTATAGTGATGCTATTAGCATCGGTCGTACCGCGTATACTCCTGCTTTTAATATTTTAAT
The DNA here is from genome assembly GCF_052857255.1 of Amblyomma americanum. Classification (NCBI taxonomy): domain Eukaryota; kingdom Metazoa; phylum Arthropoda; class Arachnida; order Ixodida; family Ixodidae; genus Amblyomma; species Amblyomma americanum. The sequence goes on along the minus strand of NC_135500.1, from coordinate 35,064,164 downwards.
TAGCTCGCAAAAACAAATTCATGCCGCTGACGGTGTCACCATACAGTGGCGGTTTTTAGCATCGGATATGATACCACGGAGGGCGAGCTTTATGATTGGACAAAGAGTAAATATACTGCAAATTGTGCTAATAACTAGAGATACGTTTTGTCAAGTTTTTGTGTTTTATATTACATTAGCAAAACCTGCTTGTTTGCCTTAGAAAAAAGCACTGTAAATCAAGTAAAGCAAAACACGCCACCAGAGGCACTGGCTACTTTTTGCATCGAAGGACTTCACGCCTCCCTGTAAACATCCTACGACCTAGCACTAAACACTTATGGCTACTCTCTATGTACATGAGAGCGGCTTTGCGGAGTTGATCCGATCGAGCCATTGCACTCTGTAGCTGCGTTCCAATACTCTAGACGTCTAGTGTGACGTCTAGGAAGCAGTCTACATGTCCATGTATTGGAACTTGTCTACTGCTCACGCCGCCTCGCGGCATAATAATGCAACTAAAGCTTATGAACAGTTGTACTACTTTTTTCACAAACTGAGCAATAACGATAATTAAAAACGTGCTTTCAACAAGTTTACACATTTCTTCTGCAATGCCTTTGCGCGTAAACCGGACGGGTGGATGTGCCTATCGGTCAGTCTACTTGTAGCAGACGGGGCCGCTCTCCAAAGACGACGCTAAAGAGGTATGCGATTATCCTTTTATTATTGATGCTAAGCTCCTCGAACGTGCTCATCCAAACGGCCCTGTAAACATAAGAAAGAATACGAAAGACTGTAATCAATATGCGCGAAATGCGATACGGCTAATATACACTGCAACAGGAAAACACATGCGCGACATTAAACCTACTGTCTGCCGTACGTGGCACTTGGAGACAGCGAGAGACCTAAATACAGGAGCGATCTTTAATCCTGCAAAGACTAAAATCAATTCGCAACATGCCGGTGTATTTGTTCTGAGAATGTAGAGATAAAAATAATGCATGCGAAAGAGTTGATGCCACTAACACAGCAAGAGAAGAACACATTTGTTAACCGTCACGCCAGCCGTCTTAACGCCCGTCGAGGGAACCAACGACAGCGACGAGTATTCTCTAAAATCAAGGTATTAAGATCCAGCATCGTCAGATGCCGTATCACGTAAACAGACCTACAGCGTCCGCTGCTGTAGCAAAGCTCTCAACTGCACGATTTTCTCCTGCGTGATTCACTGCTAGGAATCGCACGTCCACGAAGATTATTAGTCACTAGTTTGCGTACCAAATACCATAATGGAATGACTCACATTTTTTCTTTCCTATACTCCGTGTACAGTCCGACGCCCGCAAGAGCACGACTCGCTCATCCGCGTACATCAGCTCCGCCATCTTTCGACAGCAAGTTAGCCTGCATCGAAGCAGTCTTATGAGACTGCTTCGCCGAGAAATGGAACGCGTCCCAAGATGGCGGCTGTCCGGCTAGACGTCTAAGTAGCCGTCTACTTGGGAGTATTGGAACGCATCCTCTATAATAATAATAATTGGTTTTTAGGGGAAAGGAAATGGCACAGTATCTATCTCATTTATCGTTGGACACCTGAACCGCGCCGTAAGGAAAGGGCAAAGGAGGGAGTGAAAGAAGAAAGGAAGAAGAGGTGCCGTAGTGGAGGCCTCCGGAATAATTTCGACCACCTGGGGATCTTTAACGTGCGCTGATATCGCACAGCACACGAGCGCCTTAGCGTTTTTCCTCCATAAAAACGCAGCCGCCGCGGTCGCGTTCGAACCCGGGAACTCCGGATCAGTAGTCGAGCGCCCTAACCACTGAGCCACCGCGGCGGGTGGAACGCAGCCTCTAAGTGTTCGTTTCGGTCCCAAGGAATGATGCGTTCAGTTCACATTTAGCAGACAGTGCGCATCGTCAGCGTTTGGAGGATCACCGGGCGGCGGCGCCAGATGGCGCCACGTTCCCGTTAACAGCGCGCGCTCCTTGCTCGCCGTGACCAGCCAGCGCGCTAGGGGCGATGGTTGGTGGTAAGCAGTAGCGGTACGCGCTATGCTAAATGTGTCTTATATCTTACGCAGGCTGTCACACCGTCGTAGTATCTCGCGCTCGAGGTGGGATCCATAATTAAGGGAACGTCACTGATCAGTGCTCCCTTCTGCGCCGTCGACGTGACGGTGAAGCATCGCTGGGTCAGCTGGGCGTTCACATGGTTGTTGTAACCATGCAAACGGTGCCGCCAGCCTTGGAATGAACGAGTTACAGAGAACAGGCAACCATGGAGTGTAAACTTTCACCACGTGCTAAGATAGGCTGTTTTGATTGGTCGCCCTGAGCGTCGTCATTGGGAGAGTGAAATAGGAATGCGAAGCTGCGCGAAAATCGAGTGGAGAGCAGCATTTGTTTGCTTGTATTTTGAAATTTCTTCATTGAATAACTGCCGTTCCTATGCATCAATTCTCGTAATTCTTTTTGAGTCAGCATCTGTGCGACACAAAGAATCCATCTGAAGTGTAACCGACATCCGTTCAAGCGGTGTTTCGCAGCCCCTTTAAGAAGCAACCGAAGACCTGAACAAAGTTTAACTGCACATTTATTATGTTCTGCCAGTCCGGTTGCGTCCGCCGTAGTTCAGGAACGCGGTCGGCTGCAGTCATACTGACTGCAAACGCTTCGTTATACTTCTGGCCTACGTACGAAGCTGTTGTAATGCCGTCGTCTTCGTCACGCACCCGTGTTCACGCGTGTTAAACTGCCAGTCTCTCACGCTGCAGTTTGAAAGTGTGGTCTTCAACATCTTCCATCCGTGCGCGTGGAAGCGTCATCAGACGAGCAAGCAGCAAACCGCTCGAAGTGGAGGGAGATTAGAAGCAGTGAAATTCAGAAGACCCAGTGCTATAGCAATGTTATCTGGTAATGGTAATTAAGCAACCTACAAACTTTCCTTGTTCTGAGTCTATTTTGTGCTTAGCATTTATTGCAATTGTCGTGGTAAATGCTACTGCATTGTTTACGATCTAAATATTATGGGCGCAATTTAGTTTCTGTACACAGATACAGCAACCATCGGACTCATTTTAGCAGTGCATATAGATAACAATGAAATGTTATGAGTGCAGGGCACATGTATGCTTGCAGTGGGTGCAAAAGTAAAGGCCGAGAGATATTTTCGGGCTCAACGCGCAACTTCTTCGGTTTTGTCTCAAGGATTAGCTTAAACAGCACACAAACATGTACAAGCGCACACACAAAATATAAGCATGTAGCTTCTCATCCGATGGTGCTTTGAGATCTTGTCTTGTATGTTTATTACTGAGTAACATCGCCAGAAGTTGCTGACTACAAGAAATTAAGTCGAGTTTTAAAGCGACTGTTAATGAGGGTGAGGCTGAGGGAGGGCCGACGATGTGAGGGCGAGGGCGACGGAGGGCCAGGAAATTTTTCAGTGAAAGTGAGGATGAGGAAGGACCAGATAACTTTTCAAAATGAGGTCGAGGGTGAGGGAGGGCCGTAGATTGAAAAGTGAGGGTGAGGGTGGAAAATAAAAATGAGGGCATTTGCCCACCTCTGGTTGGGATCAGCGTATAAGCGTTAATGCTTTGTGCACCACTCAGCGCGCGCACGGGTTTCTACGTCATACCCACGCCTTAACCTTTAAATGGAAGGCGCCAACCAGTTTTTATAGCGCTGGTGTACGCTGCATGAACTCGGCGGTGTAATATGAGACATTACAACTCCATGCAAGGAGCCAAAAAGCGATGTTGGGCACTGTATTTCCCAAGGGACGTTGTGCGGCTCTGGGGTACAAAGCGTTTGCACAGTTGAGGGTTTACGCGGCGAAAGCGTAAACATTGCGTCATTTTTTATGGTTTCCGGAACACTTTTTTGTCGCCTTTCACCACTAGCGACACCCCATATTTTTGTTCTTCCGTACTGGCAACCACGCTGTCGACTCAAACCGTCTCAAGCTGGCAAACTTTGGGTCTAATCAGGAGGACGAACCTGGCATCACAACATATTTAAAATGAGATTACGCCGTGTGGTCAGTTAAGAAATGGCACTATTACGCTTTAGGCTTCTTGTGTCTCACTGAAGGAGGTATCAGCTCAATAATTTCATCGCTCACAACCCACCCTCTATGCAAAGCAGCCGAGGCAAAAGACCGGTACGGAAGCTGGCGTTGCAGCTGTAGCTTTAAAAGCAGCAATAGCCAGAAGTCGTGGCTATTCAGCATAAAATGTGTCCTGCTGAAAATTTTGGTTCCAAATCTCTGTTTACGCATTACGGACATTTGCTAGGTGGTGTTCTGGAGAAGTAACTAGCTAGCCCATATCTATTCGCGTTTTAGTCTTGCGATGCAACTGCACTGTTCTGTATTACTAGTGCTCATCACGATGACATCGATGCATTGGTGCCTCTGAATGGCTCTTAAGAATGTTCTAAACAATCAAGTGCGCTACAAAAGCTCTGCCGTTCCAGGAAAGAAATTCGTAGTTCATCGTACTAATGAATTCATCATCGTCATCAGCAGCATCGGCCTGACTGCGCCTACTCCAGGACAAATTCCTTCCCATATCTCCCCAATTAACCTTTCCCTGTGCCAGCTGCGGCCCCGCAATCTTCTTAATCTCATCCATCCACCTAACTTTCTGCCGTCTCCTGCAAGCTTGACATCTCTTGGAATCTATTCGGTACCCCTTAGCGGCACGTCAGTTATCTGAACCCTTTTCGTTAGCCTCCACGTTTCTGCCCCAGAGGCCAGTACCGGTAAGATACAGCTGTTATGTACTTTGCTCTTTGTGACATTGGTAAACTGCCTGTTGTGAGCTCAGAGAACTTGCCAAATACGCTCCACACCATTCTTATCCTTCTATTTATTTCCCTCTCATGATCCGGATCAGCTGTCACTACCTGCCCTAAGTATACGAATTCCTTTACCACTTCCAGCACCTCGCTGCCAATTGGGAACTGCTGTTGCCTTGCTTGACTGTTCAACGTTAGTTTGGTTTTCTGCACGTTAATTTTTAGACCCACTGTTCTGCTCTGCCGGTCTAAATCATTGATCATGCTTTGCAATTCATCCCCTGAGTGACTTCGCAACGCAATGTCATCAGAGAATCTCAGATTATTTAGGTATTCTGGATTAACTGTTATCCCAACTGTTTCCAATTCAGGCCTCGGAATACCTCCTGTAAACAGGCGGTGAATACCATTGGCGAGATTGTGTCTCCTTGCATGACGCCCTTCCTTATTGGACTTTTATTGCTCAATTTATGGGGGACTATGGTAGCTGTGCAGTTGCTATATATAGCTTCCATTATTTTGACATAAGGTTCTTCTACACCCTGATTACGCAATGTCTCTATCAATTCTTAGTTTCGACTGAGTCGAATGCTTTCTCGTAATCAATGAAGGTTATATACTCGTATAAGGGTTGGTTATATTCTGCGCATTTCTGTGTCACTTGATTGATAGTGTGAATACGGTCTATTGTGGAATATCTTTTACGAAACCCTGCCTCTCATTTGGTTGATTGAAGCCCAAGGTTGTCCTGAAGAAGAACAGCAGTTTAGGCGAGTTGGTAACGATGGTTGAACAGCGCAAACAGGATAGAGTTAGAGAAGGGACAAACATAACGGCGTTGGTTATAGCGAATCGCAGATTACTACGGTATTCTCCATTTACTCTTATTTCCACCTGTTCCCTATTCAGGCCTCGGAATACCTCTTTTTTAAACAGGCGGTGAATAGCATCGGCGAGATCGTGTCTCCCTCCTGACACCCTTCCTTATTTAATTTCATGGCTGAATCTATGATGATTATCATTTTTTTATGGTGCAAGGGCATCTGCGGCAAAAAAGCGTCATAGCACAAGGCACTGTTCTTCTTCTCAAGGCAGGTTCAATGACCCGATTCGCAAGCATTTCTGCCTAAAGGAGCCGAGCAACAGGGCAAGGGAAAGCTTGTACCCAATGTATCACCAATGGATACCCGGCGACAATGGGGATCGAATCCCGCACATCCCGCATGCGAGGCGGATGCTCAAGCCTCTAGGCCACTGCTTCGGTATATTGCTGTATTTGTGGAGAACTGTGGTAGCTTTGCAGTGCGTAAAAAAGGGCTAGTTGGTCACTCATTATTATATAGGGGAGCGCTTAACTTCAGAACGGACATAAAGTACGACACAATTCGAGGCACCGAGCGCATACTATCAACTGAGTTTGTTTTCGAAGGGGCTCATATTTATACACACCTAATGATGGGAAAAAAAGAAAAGAGACAAAGTGCAAAAACCACCAAAAACCCAGCTAGCATGATGCCGTCCGGAAGAGGCTCGACGCTTTCGCAAAAGTCATGCTTAACGATCTTAAGCTGGCGCCAGAATTTTTTCTTCATCTTTTTCTGATGCGCTTATTCATGCTTGTTTTGCTGCACTCCACCGTGATAAGGCTGTGACAAGCCGGTCCTGTTCTATTAAAGTCCCCCCTCCTCCTGACAAGCCAGCTGGTTGGTGGTTGCGCGATACTGCTAAAGATTTGGCTGGGTGTACATAGTCCAAGATGAAACAAAACATACGTTTCCCAGGAGCAGTTGAAGACCTTTTACACCGTCTTTGCCCAAGTATGAATTGAGGCCTTGGCCCTACACGCATGAAAGCACCCTCACTCATTATCACCCCACCAGCGCAGAGACATCACTCGAGCGGACACTGTACACGACCGCGCCGACCACGTGACCCTACGCCGTGACGTCGACGGGGACGGAGCCGTCTGGCGCACAGCCCTCCAATCCGCCCACGTGACCTCAGCGCCGTGACGCGCCTGCAAGCGTTCCTAGAAAAGAAGGCGACGAAGAGGAATCAAAAATTCAAAAAGAGCAGGGTCACAAATCGCACACTTATCTACCGTAAAAGCATATAACAGCTGCACTGAATAAACGTACAATGAGAGGCGCAAGCATCCAGGCATTTTTCCCTCAGTTTCTTTTGTGCATTAGCACTAGAGTTCTGTGTCCCTCTCTGTGCCCACCGGGTGAATAAACGTACAATGAGAGGCGCAAGCATCCAGGCATTTTTCCCTCAGTTTCTTTTGTGCATTAGCACTAGAATTCTGTGTCCCTCTCTGTGCCCACCGTGTTGTCGACAACCTGCCCTAAGTGGGCCTCTAAGGTGGCAGGTGGACCACCTAGGTCACGTAACCTCGTGACGTCATCCCAACCTGCCCACCGGACTCGGTGCAAACGGCGCACCGTGGCAGGTGGCAGTTCAATTAATGATTGGCCGTGAGATGTTGCTTGCATGGCCCTCATGGGTCTCACAAGCACTGCCAATGTCACCACCTGCATTCCGAGAGCAGTGGTGCATCGCTTAACCGCTGCACGACCGCGCCAGGAGTGCTATGGGACTCCCAGCAATCTGTGAACGTTAAGACTGACAAGTTCCGCATATATGGGCATTGTCTAATTAACGTCATAGCCTGAAAACGAAAATTTATTTATTTATTTACTTATTGGTACATACTGCAGCCCCGTCAAGGGCTAAAGCAGGAATGGGGAAATGAAACACATAAAGAGCGTGCGTACACACGATCATTCCTACACGCATACGTTACATACACACAAAACTATGTGTAATTCATATGCGCAAGCAACGCCCAACTTTGATGGCAGTCGGAAATTGTGGAAATGGATTTCACCAGGCGAAGGGTTCCAGCTTTCGATGACTCGTGGGAAAAAAACTCTATTTAAATGTGTCACTTCGTGCGTGAATAGAAGAAATATTTAGCCTCTGGTAGCGTCTTGTTGATAAACGTTTAGAAAAAGTGACATACGTGTTCAGTGTCATTAGACGTGGCCAATTGATCGGAGTGAATATGTACTTCAGGAATTTGGTTTATCGGCGTGTCGAAAGAGGGGTTAACGATAAAGCACGAAGGTTAGACGAGGGCGAGAAATATTTGTCGTAATGATGGGAGGCAAAACGAATTGCTTTTGTTCTGGACAAGCTCAATTTTCTTGGTGTATGATTGCTTACAGGGATTCCATACGTTGGTGCCGTGCTCGATACGCGGTCGGATTAGTGTTTTGTAGGCTAAAACCTTTGTATATTGTAGGTCTAAAAGCAATGTACGCAGCAGATAGCTAAGTTTTGAAGTGGTTTGTTACATGTTAGATTGATGTGTTTCGATGAAGACATAATATGTGTAAATCACTCATGGATACTTCTGTTCCGTTACTGTATTTTAGAATGAACAATAGAACGGCTGTGTCAGTAGGGAAGTGGAGCAGGGCTTACTAAAATACATGAAGACCGTTTTACTGCAGTTAATTTTCATTTGCCATGTGTCGCACCACTGACAGACGCTAGCAAAAGTATCGATTAGAAGATTGTGGTCCTGAGCGGAAGTGATGGTATGGTAGAGCACGCAATTATTAGCTTACACGCGAATTTTTCCAGACATACTAGAAGGCAGGTCATTAATATATGCAGGCAAAAAAGTGGTTCCAGAAGAGACACTTGTAGAACACCTCATGACATACCCACTGTGGAAGAAATGGTCGAGTTGAAGCCTACGGGCTGTGATCGAAGAGAAAGTAAACCACAAATCCAGTTAACAGTGGGCGGATAGTTTAATATCACCATTATATTCAGCCTGACTACACCCACTGCAGGGCAAAGACCTCTCCTATGTCTTTCCAATTAATCCTGTCCTTTTCCAGCTGCGGCCACCCTATGCCTGCAAATCTCATCCGCCCACCTAACCTTCTGCCGCCCCCTGCTACGCTTACTTTCTCTTGAAATCCACTCCGTTACCCTTAAGGACGTTATCTTGCCGTCGCATCACATGCCCTGTCCAAGCCCATTTCTTCCTCTTGAATTCGAATAGGATGTCATTAACCCGCGTTTGTTCCCTCACCCACTCTGCCCTCTTGTGGTCTCTTAACGTTAGGCCTATCATTTTTTTTTGATAGCGTTCTTTATTGCCTCTGGGCATAAGGGGGGTTAGGAATGGCTCGCTGCGTTGTCCTTTAACTTAAGCTGAACCCTCTTCGTTATCCTCCACGTTTCTGCCCCGTAGGTGATAACCGGTAAAATGCAGCGGTTGTACACTTTTCTCTCGAGGGATATTGGTAAACTGCTAACCATGATCGGATAAAACCTGCCATATGCTCCCCACTCATTTCTTATCCTTCTATTTATTTCCTTCTCATGATCCGGATCAGCGGTCACTACCTGCCCTAAGTACATGTACTCCTTTATCACTTCTAGCACCTTGCTGCCAATTGTTTACTGCGGTTCCCTTGCTCGGCTGTTGAATATTACTTTGGTTTTCTCCATGTTAAATTCTAGACCCAGCATTCAGCTCTGTCTGTCTGACTCATCGATCATGCTTTGCAATTATTCTCGTGAGTAACTGCGCAAGGCAATGTCACCAGCGAATCGCTGATTATTTAGGTATTCTCCATTAGCTCTCATCCCCAACTGTTCCCAATTCAGGCCTCGAAATACCTCCTGTAAACAGGCGGTGAATACGATTGGCAAGTTTGTGTCTCCTTGCCTGACGCCCTTCCTTATTGGAATTTTATTGCTGACTTCATGGAGTAATATGGTAGATGTGCAGATGGTGTATATATATATCTTTCAGTGTTTTGGCATAAGGCTCTTCTACGCCCTGATTCAGCAATGCCTCTAAGACTTCTGAGGTTTCCACTGAGTCGAATGCTTTCACGTAATCAATGAAGGCTTTATATAGGGCTTGGTTATCTTCTGAGTACTTCTCTATCAACATATTGATAGTGTGAATATGATCTATTGTGGAATATCCTTTACGAAAACCTGTCTGATGATTTGGTTGGTTAAAGTGTAATGTTGCCCTGACTCTATTAGCGATTGCCTTAGTAAATACCTTGTTGGCATCGGACAGTAAGCTGATCCGTCTAATTTTTCTAGCCCTTGGCGTCTTCTTTTTTTATGAATTAAGATAACATTTGCGTTCTTCCAAGCTTCTGGTACTGTTGAGGTCGTAAGGCATTGCGTATACAAGGTGGCTACTTTTTCTAGCGAAATTTCCCCTCCTTCCTTCAATAGATCTGCTGTTATGTGTTAGCTAATTCTAAATGAGCAATTCATTGTTCATTTAGAATTTGCGTACACTGCACATGAATCGTCGTGTTTGGCTTTTTTTCTTCAGCTGCTCGCTCTTAGCTGCCCTGATCTGGCTAGAATTGTATCAACACCTGCTGACGGGCTAGATGGTGCATTGCATATTGACGGAATAATAAGCGCACAGGACAACACGCACAAGAGCAGAGGAAGACACGGACTGGCGCTAACTCACATCTGATTTATTTTCAGCTACAGCAGGAAATATATAAAAGGGGGGGAAGACATGCGCAGTACACACAAGATAAAAAGAACACAATGTGACAAGGCAACCAAATGATCACATCAAAACACACGTTCAAGAAACCCGATTTCTGCTTTGTAGAGTTTAACCGACATATCACTACCACATTTGTCGCCAAATTTCCTGATATGAAAGGCTTCTAGTAACTCGCGTGCGGTTTTATCTCGACCTTTACCTGGAACCCTTATAGCGCTCAGTTGTGGTTCACACCCTGTGCAGTTGGCGCAATGAATAGCCAAATTCGTTCCACCTCCCCTAATAGCCCTCAAATAACCCCCGCGCGATGATTAATGCAACGCCCCGTCTGGCCTATGTAAGCCATCCCACATGTCAACGGGATCTCATACACGACTTCGGTGGGGCAGTTTACAAACTGCTTGGCATGCTTTTTTCTGCATCCGCTCGGATTACCATCTCGCGAAATGCGGGAGCACAGCTGGGCGAGATTCTTCGGAGCAGAGAATACCACTGGCACACCATGTCGGTTCGCCACTGTGTGTGTGTGTGTGTGTGTGTGTGTGTGTGTGTGTGTGTGTGTGTGTGTGTGTGTGTGTGTGTGTGTGTGTGTGTGTGTGTGTGTGTGTGTGTGTGTGTGTGTGTGTGTGTGTGTGTGTGTGTGTGTGTGTGTGTGTGTGTGTGTGTGTGTGTGTGTGTGTGTGTGTGTGTGTGTGTGTGTGTGTGTGTGTGTGTGTGTGTGTGTGTGTGTGTGTGTGTGTGTGTGTGTGTGTGTGTGTGTGTGTGTGTGTGTGTGTGTGTGTGTGTGTGTGTGTGTGTGTGTGTGTGTGTGTGTGTGTGTGTGTGTGTGTGTGTGTGTGTGTGTGTGTGTGTGTGTGTGTGTGTGTGTGTGTGTGTGTGTGTGTGTGTGTGTGTGTGTGTGTGTGTGTGTGTGTGTGTGTGTGTGTGTGTGTGTGTGTGTGTGTGTGTGTGTGTGTGTGTGTGTGTGTGTGTGTGTGTGTGTGTGTGTGTGTGTGTGTGTGTGTGTGTGTGTGTGTGTGTGTGTGTGTGTGTGTGTGTGTGTGTGTGTGTGTGTGTGTGTGTGTGTGTGTGTGTGTGTGTGTGTGTGTGTGTGTGTGTGTGTGTGTGTGTGTGTGTGTGTGTGTGTGTGTGTGTGTGTGTGTGTGTGTGTGTGTGTGTGTGTGTGTGTGTGTGTGTGTGTGTGTGTGTGTGTGTGTGTGTGTGTGTGTGTGTGTGTGTGTGTGTGTGTGTGTGTGTGTGTGTGTGTGTGTGTGTGTGTGTGTGTGTGTGTGTGTGTGTGTGTGTGTGTGTGTGTGTGTGTGTGTGTGTGTGTGTGTGTGTGTGTGTGTGTGTGTGTGTGTGTGTGTGTGTGTGTGTGTGTGTGTGTGTGTGTGTGTGTGTGTGTGTGTGTGTGTGTGTGTGTGTGTGTGTGTGTGTGTGTGTGTGTGTGTGTGTGTGTGTGTGTGTGTGTGTGTGTGTGTGTGTGTGTGTGTGTGTGTGTGTGTGTGTGTGTGTGTGTGTGTGTGTGTGTTAAAAGTACAATTCCCTGAAGTAAAGCCTGGTGCCATTGCCCCTTCATCTCAGCAATCCCTACCTATTGCACCCCATACTCGTAGCTCGCTGATCTACACTATCGTGATATTTCTGTTGTTTTCTGCAGTAGTCTGTACGTGCCCTTGCAAATGTATCGAGGCTTCATTTATCCGTGTCTCGTAATATTTATACTTTCACACACTGCGTACCTGATGACCCTGCACTGCGAGAGCTGAATCAATAGTTTTGAAAATCATGAAACCCGATTCTTTAGCCTTAACAATAAAGCTTGAAGCACCTCCTTCCTCGCCACAAATATTCAAAACGAACTTTTATTGCTTGTCTCTCAGCTAAGAGAACGATATCGTTAACACACATCTTCACCTGTAAGCCCCTGCACTACCACTGATCCGCCTATTTAACGAGAGTGGTTATATTCCAAAATACTTCCTTGTTGCCTGCTTTTGTCCTCATCGTATAAGTAATAAAAATTTACAGCGCTGACTTTAGTGGCAGCCTCTCTTCCTGTGTGCAATGTTCTTCAAAAGCATCGTTGCCGATAAAACCGCTTAAAGTATGTGATGATGCTCATAGGAATGCCTGGCTTCAGGTTTCTTACACCGTTACTTTCGGTTTGCGCGGAAGGTGTAGGCCATGTCAGAGTGAAATGCCCCTAGAACGATTGTCGCCTAGTTGAACCTTTCTGTTTAACTGCCTTTTGTGAACTAGCGCCGAAACCAAATTTTTATTAAGTCAAATGCATTTTGCTTTTAGTGCATAGCACCCTTAACTTCAGTTAAAATTTCGGTTATCAGGTTATCATTAAAGTACTCTTTTCGAGGTGGAATGAATCATTTCGCGAGATATGCGCAAAACTGCGTCTACAAAACATCGGAGACGGCCATTCTGTGGTTATGCAGCTTGTGAAACACTCATACTACCTTACTTTATTTGCAGATTTACGGCATGGCATACCTGCCTTAGTTGGGCACGGCCATGCAGCAACTTTTCAGCTTGAGTTGTAGACGGATGTGCTAACTACCCCGCTTACTTTAAGTTCGGCCTGAATAGCAATCCGAGGAAGAAATTGTTTCCGAAAAAAAGTGACGCATCAAGCACCGGGATCGGTTATCTCGCGAGATTGTGGAAGTGTTCCATATCGCACAATTGACAGAGCAGTGCATTAGTAAGCCTTCCACTATGCTGCATAAAAAGAAATTCACGTGTCTTTGCAGGCATTACACGAGATAGTTCTGATGATCCTACGTTTCTCGATTTCTTGTTTTGTTGATGCCTGGGTATGTGCAGTGGGATGTTTTTATTTCTGCTATGTTTTTGCTATTAACAAACATTCAGTTGCGAGTCGGTGCTTTTTGCGTGTTGTCTTCTATTGACTTTGTTTGTTTCGCGCTGTTCTCCATCCAAAGCAATTTCGGCGACAAAACCACTAACGTGTGTACTCAAGTTGAAAGCCTTCGCCGGCTAGCAGGTGTTTCTACGAAAAACGGCTGATAAAGGAACGGACGAACTCACCTATAGTCATGTCCAAATATTCTGGACAAAAGTATTTTTGTGCGCTGAACCCTTTATGAACAAAATTTGTGTTCATATAATGTCAGTTTTCACTATAACAATCAATATATCCGCATATCACCCCATGGCAGTCTTGTATTTTTCTTTTTAACGTTTTTGCTATCCAGCGCCAAAACCGTTCCCCATTGATTTTCTACGGTAAGCTCAACTGTTCAATGCAATCGATTGAAACACTTTAAAAGAAAGATTTTCTTACATATCAGAAGAATGGACCATTGCCTTCAATATTTCTAAATTTTCAAACTTTCAAAATTTTTGTCTGATAATGTTGGACATTTTACGAAGCCGGAACCGCCGAATAAAAATGTTGAACAGAAAATTACTTTGTCTTGTTAGACATATTAAGAACATAATAAAGGCGAGGGGGTTTCGACATTGTGAAATAAACACCTTCAGGGACAATTTCAGTGCCTGAAGTTTGCTTCTGTTTATAACCACATCTCAAGGTAAGTTCACTTGAGAGGACATTTTGACCATTTTCCCTAAAGTTTATTCAAATGGTATTTCACTGCACTCATAAAAATATGTCAATTACAAGCTTCCTAAATCTGCTCATATCGTCGTCAGTGTATTCGAGGCAGGTATATTCGGGGAAAAGAAGCAACGTCAATGTAGTCATCCCTTAACACTTGCTTTTTTGCTGATGAATCGCTTTGAGCCAAGTCACCGAACGCAAAGTTTGACCGACCGACCGACCGACCGACCGACCGACCGACCGACCGACCGACCGACCGACCGACCGACCGACCGACCGACCGACCGACCGACCGACCGACCGACCGACCGACCGACCGACCGACCGACCGACCGACCGACCGACCGACCGACCGACCGACCGACCGACCGACCGACCGACCGACCGACCGACCGACCGACCGACCGACCGACCGACCGACCGACCGACCGACCGACCGACCGACCGACCGACCGACCGACCGACCGACCGACCGACCGACCGACCGACCGACCGACCGACCGACCGACCGACCGACCGACCGACCGACCGACCGACCGACCGACCGACCGACCGACCGACCGACCGACCGACCGACCGACCGACCGACCGACCGACCGACCGACCGACCGACCGACCGACCGACCGACCGACCGACCGACTGACTGACTGACTGACTGACTGACTGACTGACTCACTGACTCACTGACTCACTGACTGACTCACTGACTCACTGACTCACTGACTGATAATATTTTTAGTGATGAAAAAAGTAATCAAGGTTAAAAGACTGATATTGCATGAAATCAGTGCTAGCTGTCATATGATTATTAATTTATTTATAGAGGATGTCGTCGGCAAATTCATGGAAAGAATGCTGCTCACACGCTTGGAATGGTACTTGGAGCGATATCAGATTTATCCAACCTTCATGTCTGGGTTCCGACGGGGCCGCTCTTCTATCGACAACGTGGTTGACCTAGTAACGTCGGTGCACCACAGCAAAAGTTTGAAAAGATTGACCGTGGCATTGTTTTTGGATATCAAGGGCGCGTACGACAACGTAACGCATCAGGCCATTTTGGACGCAATGGAAGCTGCTTAGATCGGAGGCCGCACGTTCAGCTGGATACGCAGCTATTTATCAGAGAGGTCGTTTTTTGTCCTGACTGCGGACGGACCGACATCCTTACACTGAAATTCGCGCGGAGTCCCTCAGGGTGGAGTGCTGAGCCCAGTTCTCTTCAACCTGGCTCTTATCGGCCTGGTCGACGTATTGCCACAATCTGCTCAGATCTCGGTATATGCAGACGACATCTGTATTTGGGCATCAGGGGTGACCCGTCCTCAAGTTTGTGCAAGACTTCAAAAAGCGGCATCGATATTGACATCTTATCTTCGCTTGCAGGGCCTGAACATTTCGACCGAAAAGTGTTCACTTGTGGCGTTCACATGCAAAATGTCACGTTACACCATTCGCATCAATGGCGAAGCCATTGCCTATGAGAGAAGCCACAGATTCCTTGGTGTTGTCATCGACAGGAACCTCTCGTGGAGTCCACATATCTACGACATGAGAAAGAGACTAATTGCTGTTGTCCACGTCCTCTTCTTCCTCGGGGGAAAGTCCTGGGGCGCATCAGTGCGCTCGATGCTACAACTGTACCGTTCCCTATTTCTGGGCTACATGAGGTACAGTCTTCCGATATTCAGTTCCATTAGAAAAACAAATATCAAGAATCTTCAAAGTGTGCAAGCGCAAGCTCTCCGTATCTGTCTTGGACTGCCTAAATGTGCATCAACAGCAGCAACTTTTCTTGTTGCCCGGGAACATCCTGTTACTACATACATTGCTGTTGACAGCATGAGAACACATATTCAGCACCTCACACGGGTTCCCTGTCATCACCTCGCAACACTCTCAATAACGAGGCCGCGTACTGCATTCGCCAAAGTCATTGAAGCCTATCGCGCATATCTTCCATCTCAGTTCACCCCTGCGTCAAGACCGAGCTCACCCTTATGGAGTCTTCATGAACCTCGGGTTCACCTCTATATTCCTGGCATTACGAAGAAAGCCGGTGTACCACTGCCCGCTCTCAAACAACTGACATTGAATCACCTGCATTCTTACCACAGTCACCGCATACATGTTTGCACAGATGGATCAGTTCACTCGACCAGTTCTGCGGGGTCGGTGGTGATACCGGCCAGATCCATCTTCATGAAAGTGAAGACGACCCATCCAACATCTTCAACTGGTGCGGAACTCGCAGCCTTACGGGCTGCGGTAGAGTTCATCAGTCAAGAACCTCCACATGACTGGACGGTTCTCACCGACTCTAAAGCAGCCGTTCAAGCCCTGCAAGCTGCGCTACGCCGCGGGTCGCAGGACCAACTTGTTGCTGAGATCCGTCTACTGTACCACGGCACCGTTTCCAAAGGTCATGACACCATTTTTCAGTGGCTGCCAGGACACTGTGGTATTAACGGTAATCACCAGGCCGATGCGGCTGCGCGTTCTGCTCACAACGACGGACTTCCAGTGAGGATCCCAATATCGAGACCTGACGCTGCGTGTGGCTTCGCCCTATGGCGCTGGAGCTCACACTTTCAGCGTGAAACACGGGAGAGTTTTGCAACCTCCGCCTCAAGGCACTGGACCCTGAACTGCGCCTTCGTCTTCCACGTAACTTAGAACGTCGCGACGCAACACTGTTATGCCGTTTGTCGATCGGTGTTGCATTTACCAATTACTATGCTTTCCGGACGGGGATGGCCGACAGCCCTGCCTGTGAGAGCTGTGGTTGTGAGGAGACCATCGCTCATCTTCTCTGTGAGTGCCCTGCATTTGCGAGTGCAAGACATACACTGTGTTGTGCCCTGGACCGCCTCGATCCTCGCCCATTAACAGAGCAAAAAATCCTCGGTCCGTAGCCACAGCAGTCGACTGCCCTCAAGACATACGAGGCACCCTTTGCCTACTTGAGAGCGACTGGATTGAGTGACAAATTGTGACAGCGTTGTGCGTGTGTGTGTTGTGCCTTTTTCTCTTCTTTCTTCCTTCTTTTAGTCTCCTAATCCCTCTTCCCCAGTGCAGGGTAGCCAACCGGAACGCCTTTCTGGTTAACATCCCTGCCTTTCCCTCCTCCTCTTTATCTATCTATCTATAGAGCGCAGCTGTATGAGTTAAAGATGAACCTGATTGCCTTTTGATGCTTTCTTTCTGGTTTCGAATCTAATTATTACGCACTGAACGATGCAGACTGTGCCAGATCACCAGGGCGGTACCCACCCACCTCCACCCAGTCACGGTCTGCTGCATGGACGCGAAATGATTACGACGGCAAACCCATTTCCAAGGGACTTTCGTCATGTTTTGTTTTTTTTACAAAGTCAGCTCGAGGCTCAAGCCACGGACTATATGCACGTGATGGCCACATATCGCGCCCTCTGCTTCATGCCCGCGTCCTTAAGGTCGCGATCGGCTGCATGAACGCCTGTTAAGAGCGTTCGATCTTGCTCATCACGTTTCGAGATTTCGTGGGGTCTGCTACCGGATGGATGGATGGATGGATGGATGGATGGATGGATGGATGGATGGATGGATGGATGGATGGATGGATGGATGGATGGATGGATGGATGGATGGATGGATGGATGGATGGATGGATGGATGGATGGATGGATGGATGGATGGATGGATGGATGGATGGATGGATGGATGGATGGATGGATGGATGGATGGATGGATGGATGGATGGATGGATGGATGGATGGATGGATGGATGGATGGATGGATGGATGGATGGATGGATGGATGGATGGATGGATGGATGGATGGATGGATGGATGGATGGATGGATGGATGGATGGATGGATGGATGGATGGATGGATGGATGGATGGATGGATGGATGGATGGATGGATGGATGGATGGATGGATGGATGGATGGATGGATGGATGGATGGATGGATGGATGGATGGATGGATGGATGGATGGATGGATGGATGGATGGATGGATGGATGGATGGATGGATGGATGGATGGATGGATGGATGGATGGATGGATGGATGGATGGATGGATGGATGGATGGATGGATGGATGGATGGATGGATGGATGGATGGATGGATGGATGGATGGATGGATGGATGGATGGATGGATGGATGGATGGATGGATGGATGGATGGATGGATGGATGGATGGATGGATGGATGGATGGATGGATGGATGGATGGATGGATGGATGGATGGATGGATGGATGGATGGATGGATGGATGGATGGATGGATGGATGGATGGATGGATGGATGGATGGATGGATGGATGGATGGATGGATGGATGGATGGATGGATGGATGGATGGATGGATGGATGGATGGATGGATGGATGGATGGATGGATGGATGGATGGATGGATGGATGGATGGATGGATGGATGGATGGATGGATGGATGGATGGATGGATGGATGGATGGATGGATGGATGGATGGATGGATGGATGGATGGATGGATGGATGGATGGATGGATGGATGGATGGATGGATGGATGGATGGATGGATGGATGGATGGATGGATGGATGGATGGATGGATGGATGGATGGATGGATGGATGGATGGATGGATGGATGGATGGATGGATGGATGGATGGATGGATGGATGGATGGATGGATGGATGGATGGATGGATGGATGGATGGATGGATGGATGGATGGATGGATGGATGGATGGATGGATGGATGGATGGATGGATGGATGGATGGATGGATGGATGGATGGATGGATGGATGGATGGATGGATGGATGGATGGATGGATGGATGGATGGATGGATGGATGGATGGATGGATGGATGGATGGATGGATGGATGGATGGATGGATGGATGGATGGATGCTTTGGTGTATTGCCATGGACTCCCAAAGCAAGCGAGTTGAGTTGAGGTGTGAAATGCTACAGGTGGGGTTAACCTTGCTTTATATCCCGGCAATTGCTCCACCGTAGCGTCCCTTCTATATTAACAATGTCCTAAAGCCTGTCGCATCTACCCCGCTATGCGCACAGTCTCTTGTAATAGCACACATTCTCTCCCACAGTCACCATTCTAGGCACACAATCAATCCACACAGTCCACATAACAGTCCACTCCAGAAGTCACCACTATGCACATATTCAGTCACAGTAGAACATATGCCATTGTAGTGCCACAATCCATGCACACATTCACTCACAGTATAAAGTAGTCCACTCTAGAAGACACCATCTAGGCACACATTCAATCACAGTAGGTCATAGTGTGTTCCTGCTGTCACCATTTAGAAACAAGATCCATGTCCTGCATAAATGTTAAAAGAAGGCGTGCAGCCTCCCTTCTGCATGTCTGGTTTCCACTCGGGTAGACAATGTCCTGAAGTGTACTGTGAAGGCTTCCTGTCTTCTTGAAGGAAGCGAACATCACATACCTTTCCGCGTTGTATTCTGGGAAGTACATAATATAATGTTCAATATCCCCGCGCACATCACATAAAGAACAGAGCGGAGACGATCCTATGCCCATCTTAGCAGAGGCCGTGCGAATTCGATGTAGTGGGATCTTCTCAGTCCCTTGGTCACACATGGCTTGTGGGGCGCTCTCCACAGGTACTGAAGTGATCGAGCATCGTTTTCCTGTAAGACTTTTCCCATCTTGACATACTTTTTTTGATGGAATCCTTGAGAGAGCTTTATGCGCGAGATTGTCTGCCACCTCATTACCGTTGACTCCTATGTGAGAGAGCACCCATTGGAAATGTAGAGTAAAGCCTCTGCTGTGCAGATTCTGCACCAAGCGCAGAGAGCTTATAGACAAGGCGTCAGTAGGGAATCCGTGCTCTGACCTCTGAAGGGCAGATTTTGAAACAGGATGACAACAGGTTGAGCCGGTCAAGACCCTAACTTCCGTAAAGCCGCCTCAATAGCAACACTTTCAACCGTTGTGGAGGATACGACAGCAGTAAAGCGTACGGACAACTTACAGTCCAAAGAAGGAATGTAAAAAGCCGCGGCGCTAGCTTGTTAGACCTTGTCCACAGAACCATCCGTGAAAATTTGAAGATGGCAGGCATACTCTGTTTCCAAGTGTTCAAGTACAAGCGAACGCATTGCTGCCAAAGGAGAGCTGCGCTTTGCGCTCACATGGGGAATTGTGACCTTACAGTCGAGGGTCGGAAAAGACCAGGGGGGTTTCAACTGTTTCCTTTGCTTTCGGACATTAATGCCTAAAGTACTAGAAGTATCGAGTGCCAATCAAGCCTTCGACTCATATCTCTTGCAGAGCCGCTGGAGAAGGGATCACCCAGCTACCGTCTCTCCTAGGCGGTCAATATGCATTAGTAGTCTCTGAGAAGCGATAAGGCTAAGAGGTTTCGACAGGGACTCATGAAGTACGGCCTTATTCGCAGCCGCCTGGGGAACTCAAATGGCTCTTCTTAGGCCCTTTCTGTGGACCACTTCGAGACGTTCAAGCTGTAATGCCGAGGGGGAAATTAAAGGTAATGGATACATTATGCGACTGACCACCAGCACTTCATGAAGTTTGACCATTGAAGAAGGATGGTTTCCCCATTGCTCACGTGCAATTCTACGGCTCACATTGAGACCGGAAGATAGAAATTAAACAATCGCGTCTGCAGCTTTTCGCCACTGTAGACTGGAGTCAATAATGACGCCCAGGAAACGCGTATGGTTGAATTGACGGATGCAAGAGTGACCGAGGTCTATCTTCAACCGTGCTTGACGTCGTCCTAGCACCTGCAAACAGAACAAAGCCGGATTTTTTCACTGACAGAGACAATCCCACACCTTGAAGGTAAGCTTGTGCCGAAAGTAGAGCCTGTCGAGCTATCAGGGCTAATCGCTTGTGCTGGTAGCCAGTAATTCAAATACAGATGTAGTCAGCATATATTAGCATACGCATTTGCCTGCAACTTTTTTTCAATGAATCGGGAATGCCAGCCATTACGACGTTAAAGAGCGTGGGGGAAAGTACACTTCCTTGAGGCACACCTCGTGATAGAACCCTTTCGGTGCTTAACGTATTCCCTAACCGTACGCGAACCGCGCGATCACTTATAAACTTGTAAATGAATCTTAACATATGGCCCTGTATGGCCATGCCTTGCAAACTGTTTAGAATTGAGCTCTGAAGCACGTTGTCGTAAGCTTTCGCAACGTCATGAAAAATGGCTAAGGTGGAAAGGCCGAGAGCTCTCTGGTGTTCATTGTGACTCACAAAGTCTAAGACGCTATCTTGGGCACTAAGACCTTGGCGGAATCCTGTCATACATGTTGGCAGTGCCTTGCTGTCCTCAAGCCACCACGATAAGCGTTCATTTACCAGCTTCTCCATCAACTTAGCTACACAGGAGGTCAATGACACAGGGCGATACGAGGCAAGGTCTGCCATGTCTTTGCCAGGCTTCAGTACTGGAACTACATATGCCACCTTCCATGACGGAGGAACATCGCCAGTCTCCCAAACTCGATTGATGAAGTTGAGGAGCCCCTTTCTGAGTTGCAAGGGCAGATTATTCAGCATTTGATTGGTGATGCCGTCGGGACCTGGTGCACACCGGCGCCGCAGGCCACTGAGCGCAGTCTGAAGCTCACGAAGCGTGAACGGGACGTCCATTATAGACCTGAAGGAAGCAGGTGGTGTATATATATCTATTCCAGAATTAGCGCGTACGAGTGCGTCTACAAATTCCTCTGAAGCACGCAGAAGGTTTTTCCTTGCGTATTGCAAGAGCTTCAACAGGCTTCGAAGGATGTGATTCTCCAGAAAGGCTGCCAATAACTCGCCATATTCTCGTCATCGGTGAGAACCCCTTCAAACTAGCGCAGAATGAGGCCCATTGCGACCTGTACAGCTTTTCCGTGTGCCGTCTAATAGCAGAATTCAGCCTATTAAAGGTCGTATTCAGTTGCCTGCCGTCCTTCTTCCGCACGAGTTGGCGCTCCACCCTTCTTCTCGCTGCGCAAAGGTTCCTGAGTTTTAAACCTGGGGCCGGAAAATGATCAGGTAACTTGACCGCCGTAGCGGCTGCTAGCGTACTAGAAATCATTTTGTCAACAACATTACCAGAAACACGTTCTAGGTGCTCCCTGTACTTGTCCCAGTTGACCACATTGCTAATTTTAGGACCATGCATACGAAAGTCGGCAGCAAACACAAAAATCGGTTAGTGATCACTTCCCATGCGGTCAGGCGCTGTTGACCAACTCACGCGGACGTCAGGTGAATGCAGTGTCAGGTCTATAGCTGTCGCTGAGGTTGGAGGCCGGAAGAAAGTGGGGCTTCCGTCATTGGCAACACACAGGTACAAACTGTCAATAACCTCTACAAGTTTGCGTCCACGGGAATCCGTGTTCCTGTCACCCCAAATGACATGATGGGCGTTAAAATCACCGCAGATGATTCTAGGAGCTGGGCAGCGTTCGCAGAGCTGCTGTAGAAACAAATCCAATGCTACCTTCTTCCGCGGAGGCACGTACACGGATGCAATAGAAAGGGTTCGAGAGCCGAGTTGTATTCTAACAGCCGCTACCTCAATGTCATCCGTGCAAAGATCGGCAACGCTTAAAGAAACATGTGGAATTTCCCTTCTTATGTAAAGCGCAGCACTTCCTGCAGGAAATGACTTTATGCTGCAGTTTTTATGGGCGACATATCCAGTCAAGCGTCTCCCGCTTGGCAGGCCAGCTTCTGACAGGGCCAATAGTGGAACACAAGTCTCTTTCAAAAATAGTTTTAGTTCAGCTAGCCGACTTAAAATCCCAGCGCAGTTCCACTGCAATATAAACAGCACTTTTCGGTGCATATGAGATCCACGATGTTTAACCCCATCCATATTAGATCGCAAGGAAGTTAGCTGCGAAGGTGGTAATTAGGGACTCAAAAGAAAGCGCCAGCTGTAGGAAGTTCTTCAGGTTACCAGGCGCCATCGCTGGAACATGTGAACGCAGGGCCCCAAACAAAACATGAAGAACGTCAGACATACCTTGATTTTTAACCCCGTATTTTTCGCAACGCACTCACTCACAACATCGAGAAAAGATGCCGGCGGGGACACACTCTTTGCAGGTGTAGCTGGGTTTTTTTTTTGTCACTTGTGCATATGAGGGTCCCCCTTGCCGTGGGGTCTGGCTGTGATCCGGCCGCTCAGGAACATGGACACTTTTTGCTAGCGGTCGAACAGCCGATTCGCGCGCACTGGGCCTTGGCGTCTTGCTGGACTCAGGTCTCTTAGGGACATTGTTGGGTAACGGAACAATATCAGACTCTAACACTGGGAACTCGTCTAATCCTGGGACATGCGTCTCAGTCGGTGGGGTTTTGGGACCAGCAATAAAAGATATCCGACGGTGCAGAGCGCTCACACGGAAGGGGCAGCCTCCGAAACTCGCTGGTTGATCGCCGCCGCAATTGGCGCAAGCCAAATCGGCCTTGCAGGTTTTTGAAGTCGTGGTCACCTCCGCACCGCTTACAGCGTCGATCTTTTGTGCAAATTTTGGCCACGTTCCCAAACCGTTGGCATCTAAAACATCGTGGAGGAGCCTCAGTGAAATCTGCAACTGCGTGTTTTTTGAATCCCAGATCAATTTTTTCGGGGCGCTTTGAGTTGGGAGCGAATGTCAACACGATAGTGTTGGTAGGTGTCGCAGCCCATTCTTTGCCTGGAGACTCCACACGACGCACAAGTCGTTTCACGTGCAGTACACCTTGTGGTTTCAGAGAATCAAGTAGGTCGCGTTCTGAATACCACTTTGGTACACCCTTAAAGACACAGGTGTTCTTCATGTAGGACTGGGGCAATCGCACGTTAACTTTGATGCCAAAAATCTGAGAGCTCTGTAGGAGCTTGTCAACCTGCTCTTCCGTCGAGAAATCCGGCTGAAGAGCCCCGTGCATGGTGAACCGACTTCGAATCGGAGCTGATCCCAGCAGTGATTGAATGGGCGCGAAAAGTAAGGTGGGATTCTTCTTTCTTATATCAACCCCTTTTTCTGTGGGCTCAGCCGCTACCGGGATCCCTACCGTTCGTTGCTTGCGATGACTCACCAACTTGAAGCCCTCGTTGTCCACGTAAGCCATATCTGCCACTGACTCGTCACAGTCCACGATCGTTGACTCAGCCCCACTAAGTGATGAGGTCTCACTGGACGGGTGGCCGTGTCCATGTACTGGTCGCTCCACAGGCTGGGAAGCCATGGCCGCCTCTTCCGAGCTAGCCTCCATTGATTGGCGTGGTCCCTTCAGGCTTGCCAGCGCCGGAGCAGCCGTACTCGTCCCATAGGGACAGTACCGCTTTAAAGATGCTGCCGTCCTCGAATATTCAAATAAAACTAGGTAAATTAGAGAAATTAAATAGTTCTTATTCGTAAAATAGAGACAAGACAAATAGGGTAGGTGACAGGACGAAGCGCCAACTTCCAACTGATTTTATTGCATGCGTGAAACGTGCTTAAATAGCTTGTCGTCACATGTGCAGATGGGTCACCTAAAGCTCAAGTACGACTTGATAAGGCGCGCTCCAGGAATTTCTTTTCACAGTCGTACAATACTATCGATGTGTCAATTACGCACAGGTCGCCTTTCTTTTTGATAAAAAACGCTTCTATCAACTCCCTAGCATTAGTATTCCAGCTTTTGCCCAGAATGCGCACATCAGTGAAGCAAGGCTCACAATTGCGGGACGGGCACTTAATAATGTGCTTAGTTAGATGTGTGCCTTCCTTTTTCTGCTCTACGTTTCTCTCATGTTCCCTCGTTCGCTCATTCAGGCACCTGCCAGTCTGGCCCATGTAGGAGTGCCCGCAAGAAAGGGGGATTTCGTAGACCACCCCTTCAGCACATTTTACGAACGGTCTCCTGTGCTTAGTTCCGCAGCCTCGTCCTTGCTGTTCTCTTTATCAGTACGGGAGCAAAGGCCACCTAGCTTTCTCGGTGCCGAAAAGGCGAGCCGTACAGCATGGCAGCTGGCAACTTTTTTCAAATTATGGGCCACACGATGCAATGTGGCACCACCACTGGTCTTACCTCTTCTCGAGGGACCTCTGGCCTAGCTCTACCAGTACCATTCTTTGTCTTGTTTAGGAGACATTCAACCACCGCAGTCACGAGCGAACGGGGGAACCCGGCAGCAAAACGCCTAGCCAATTGCTGAGGGAAGTAAGAAAGGACAAGAAGATTAAAGGTGGAGAAGGATTGGTGATAATGGGTGATGTACATCTGCCAGAGAAGATGAAATATGTTTTGGAAAAAGGACCGAATTACGCAGTGGAGCCAAAAGTGCCGTCTCAAAATCTATTAGCCATCAACCGACAAATTGCAAGAAAGGCCACAGCAGAGGTGCGAGAAAAATGCCTGCTGGAAGGTGTTGAATCCCTTCTAAAGTCGGGTTATCCGGACACCACAAGAAACAAGGGGATGTCGACGGAAGCCATTGTGTCGTACTGCAGAAGAAATCAACTGCGTCTGCTACAAGCTGATAAGGAGGGCGGATTTGTAGTTATCTCGGACGATGACTACTCAGCGAGAGCAACTCAAGCGGTTAGAAAGAATTTTGTTTCAATATCTAAAAAATCTACAAAAGCGAAATCAGCCGCGATGGCCTTGTGTGATGGTCTGGGCTTGAGCACCCTTACTAACCAGATTAGAGATAGCAAAAAGAGCGCGCTCAAAGTTTTCTTTTCTGTTAAAACTCACAAGCAAAGCATGCCGTTTAGAACTATCGTAACCGAAAAAGGCACGTGGCAGAAAAATCTTAGCATCTATTTGACTAAGCATTTGTCCAAGCTGCATGTAAATGATCCTTTTTTGACAAAACGGTCAAATGATATTTGTGAATTTTTTGAAACCAACCCTGATGTTGGGAGTGCTTTTTCAGTGGATGTTGTAGATTTGTTCTATTCAGTTCCTCATGGCCCCTTGTTCTCCGCTGTTAGGGAGTGTATTGAGGAAAATGACCCGATTTCCTTTCAGAACTCAGCCGGTATCTCCATAGATGACTTTTTAAACTTATTACAGTTTTACCTGGAATCTACTTTTATCACTTTTGACCAGCAGTTTTTTCTGCAGAAATCAGGTATATGCATTGGGTCCTGTGTGGCACCGGTGCTATGTCACATCTTTTAATCTCATACTGACCAAACTCTGCAGCAAGTTTTACCCATTGACAAGGTTTTTAAAGTATTTAGGTATGTTGATGATTTTATGATTGTTTTAACTAAAGAAGGTCTTTACAACCTTAAGAAAACGGTGGACAATGTTTTATCTGCCTTTAGAGAGCATGGAAAAGGTCTGGAGTTCACACACGAACTACCTGCTCATGATTCATTACAGTTTTTAGACTTGAAAATTGAGTTCTGTGGTGATCGGGTCTGTTGGTCTTACTTTCCGCGTGCAAAGAAGCAGCTGCTACCTTTTGACTCCTGTCATTCCAAACTTGTTAAACGCGGGATTGCTTCGCTTTGCCTTGAATCCGCTCTCAAAAAGTCATGCCCTCACAAAATACGGGACATGCTGTACGGCTCGCCTTTTCGGCACCGAGAAAGCTAGGTGGCCTTTGCTCCCGTACTGATAAAGAGAACAGCAAGGAACGAGGCTGCGGAACAAAGCACAGGAGACCGTTCGTAAAATGTGCTGAAGGGGTGGTCTACGAAATCCCCCTGTCTTGCGGGCACTCCTACATAGGCCAGACTGGCAGGTGCCTGAATGAGCGAACGAGGGAACATGAGAGAAACGTAGAGCAGAAAAAGGAAGGCACACATCTAACTAAAGCACATTAGTAAGTGCCCGTCCCGCAATTGTGAGCCTTGCTTCACTGATGTGCGCATTCTGGGCAAAAGCTGGAATACTAATGCTAGGGAGTTGATAGAAGCGTTTTTTATCAAAAAGAAAGGCTACCTGTGCGTAAGTGACACATCGATAGTATTGTACGACTGTGAAAAGAAATTCCTGGAGCGCGCCTTATCAAGTCGTACTTGAGCTTTAGGTGACCCATCTGCACATGTGACGACAAGCTATTTAAGTACGTTTCACGCATGCAATAATATCAGTTGGAAGTTGGCGCTTCGTCCTGTCACCTACCCTATGTGTCTTGTCTCTTTTTGCGCCTAAAAACTGTTTAATTATGAACCAAAACCAACTAGCCCAGCAGCAAGTGCTCTTAGAAATTAGAGAAAATTAGGTAAATAAACAGAGCTGAGGCGACAGGAGATCGAACAATGTCGTCTCCCAAAGCTAGCCTCCCTAGCCCACGTTGATTTCTAACCTTGCTTCAACATCTGGTCTAATGCACATAACCGCATTGCCAAAAGTCAGGCTAGGAACTGTAACCTCTTTCTAGATCCCTCTTACCACTTGATACCTATTGTAATTCCACAGTGCCCTATTTTTCAAGACAGCTCCATTCCTACTACCTCTATTCTTTACATATTTTTCATGCTCTTTCAGAAACTCAGCACAGATATTTTTCCACACCCCTAGATACTTGTACTGATCCACAACTTCTAGCGTGAACTCCAGTATTCTATGCTCGCCGCCCTCATCATTAAATATCATGACTGCAGATATTTCTCTACTAAACTTAAAACCTAATCTATCTCCCTCTGTACCACAAATGCCTATCAACTTCTGCAAATCTTCCCTGTTGTCCGCCATTAGCACTATATCATCGGCGTATATTAGTCTCGGTAATTACCGTTTAATCCATTCCCCTTGCTTGAAAAAAGAAAGGTTAAAGCCTAGGCCGCTCTTCTTTAGTTTGGTCTCTAACCCTTGCAGGTAAAACATGAACAACAAAGGAGATAGAGGACATCCTTGCCTAAGCCTCCACTATATATATATATAGGCCCTGATACATGTTTTCCCATTTCATAAGCACTCTGTTACCTTCATATATATCGTTTAAAAGATCACATCCTGAGATCACAGCGCCATCTGTGGAAGCAACTAGAAAACAGCACATCGCGATGGATGGATGGGTGTATGTATGTATGTATGTATGTATGTATGTATGTATGTATGTATGTATGTATGTATGTATGTATGTATGTATGTATGTATGTATGTATGTATGTATGTATGTATGTATGTATGTATTGTTACGGTGTGGGATGCCACGGGGTGGCCACGGGCCCGCCCAGAGAAATATAGCAGCAGTACGGAGGAGAGCCGGCGAAGCACGACCGGCGGCGGCCAAGCTTTCTCGTTCTATCTCCCTCGTGCTAGAGCCGCGCGCTCGCCGCTCGCGCTCGCTCTCCGCCTCTTCTTTTATTCCCGTATCACCTTTCCACCGGGGGGGGGGGGGGGGGGGGGGGGGCGGAGAAGTCAGGCCGTGCTTTGATGCAGGGTTTCCTGGGGCGATGCAATGTGGGCTCGCAGATAGGAAACGGTCACACTCTTCGTTGAATTCGAAGTGTGTGAGCTGGGCGAAGGTGTCTGCAGTCGCCGAAGAAGGTCCCACACCGGTTAGGCTAACTTCAGGGAGTTTTATGCATATTGAGCGGCGATCCGTTTATGGGACTGCATTGCGTGGGGAAGGCATGGAGCCAGCAGGCGACGACGGCACTGATGAGGACCCGGTAGCTAAGTCGGAGTCACCGCAGGCGCCGTAGACATATCGCTTCATGTTTGAAACATGCTCTGGGAAAATGTGGTGCACACCGCATGGTCGATGCTCTGGCAGGTCTTCGAGGCGGTATGTCACGGGGCCGAGTCGGGCAACGACACGGTAAGGGCCGCGGTATCGAGGCAAGAGCTTTGCGGCACGGCCAGTCGCACGGATGGTGCGGCGAACGAGGACCAAGTCACCGGGCCGGAAGGGGGGATGTGGTGGTGCTGCCGCGTTGGCCGCTTGCACACGCGCGTGAGCCGTGAGGAGGTTGCGCTGGGCGTCGAGGCGGGCGGAATGAAGTCGTTGAGCAGATTCAGTTGGTGACGCAGTAGGATGGGGAAGGCCCAACTGCGCGTCGAGAGGGATGGAGGGCGTTCTGCCATAGACGACTGAGAACGGCGTCACATGCGTTGTTTCTGCGCTGCACTGTTGACTGCAAAAGCTGCAGCAGAAACAAAACGATCCCAGTTTGTGTGGGACGGAGCGACGTAGGATGCGAGTATATCCGTGAGGGTACGGTTAACACGCTCCACGAGGCCATTGCACTGCGGATGATTGACGGATGTAGTGGAATGCACAATGCCGAAGGAGCGGAGGGCTCGCTCGAATTCATGGGACATAAAGCAGCTCCCACGGTCCGTGATGAGGCGCCGGGGAACACCGTGCCGAAGAACGAGATGCTGTTCCACAAACGCGACGGCATGAGCGGACGACGTGTCTGGAACGGGCAGTGCTTCGACCCACTTGGAGAAGTAGTCGATCGCAACCAGAACATACCGGTTGCCGGCACGCGTCTTCGGAAACGGGCCCAAATGATCCAGTCCAACCAGCTCGAAAGGTGAACTTGGTGGCGAAAAAGCCTGCGGGGGTGGCTTGGTTACACCTGTGGACGGTTTTCTGTACTGGCATGTCTGGCAGGACGCCACGTGTTCCTTGACATCTCTGGACATATTAGGCCACCAAAACCGCTCCGACACTCGTGCGTAGGTCTTGCCGCGACCAAGGTGACCAGCCGTGGGAGCGTCGTGTAAGCCGCGCAAGATTTGCGACCGCAGTGTTGCCGGCACAACTGGCAACCAGACGGGTGGTCGACCACGGAGCCGCTTCACATGACACAAGAGGTCGTCCTTCATTCGATAGACCCGGCGTAGTTGGCGGAGGCCTGCGCCGGCGGCGGTGCCAAGGGAGTGGATTATGGCAGCAATGGCGGGATCTTGCGTTTGTGCAGTCCTCAGGTCCGTCAAAGCCGTCACGGAACAAGGGTGGCGAGAAAGGAAATCGGCATCTTGATGGGCAGAGCTGCGCCGATGCGCTATTGTGAAATTGTACTCTTGAAGTTGCAGGGACCAGCGTGCAATCTTGGCATTCAAATGTTTGGCGGACTGCAGCCAAGTGAGAGCGCTATTGTCCGTGACTATGGTGAAGTGACGGCCGTACAGGTAGGGACGGAACTTCTCGACGGCCCAGACAACGGCGAGGCACTCGAGTTCTGAAGAGTGGCGGCGGCGCTCAACGTCGGAAAGCTGGCGGCTGGCATAAGCTAGGACTTTGTGGTCACCAGACTCGTCTTCTTGCAGGAGGACAGCGCCGAGCCCATCTTGGCTGGCATCCGTGTGGAGGACGATGGGGGCCGATTCGTCGTAATGGGCCAATGTAGGAGGCTCGAGGAGGGCGTGCTTGACGTCAAGAAATGCGAGCTGTTGGGCCTGCGTCCAACTCCACGGTGCATTCTTCTTCAGCAGGGCGGTCAATGGAGCGCTGCGCTTGTTAAAGTCCGGAATGAAACGACGGAAATACGAAGCAAATCCAAGGAAACTTTTGAGCTCCTTGGCGGTGGTGGGAGCTTCGTAAGCTGTAAGCGCTTTTAGCTTTTCAGGGTCGGGACGGATGCCATGCCGGCTCACAACGCGACCCAAGTACGTCACCTCCGCGGAACCGAAGAAACATTTTTTTGGTTTTAAGCGAAGCCCAGCAGAGGTAAGGGCTTCGAGGACGAGTTTGAGGCGTCTCTGGTGTTCTTCAAATGTAGCCGCGTAGACAATTACGTCATCCAGGTAGACCAACGCCATAGTCCACTTCAAATGGCCTAAGACTCGGTCCATGAGACGCTGGAAGGTGGCTGGAGCGTTCGAGAGACCGAAGGTCATACGGTTGAACTGGTAAAGGCCGTCGGGAGTCACGAAAGCCGTCTTTTCCGCATCATCGGGGTGAACAGGCACCTGCCAGTAGCCCGAGAGCAGATCTAGCGTGGAAAAATAACGGGCCCCCTTCAGGCGGTCAAGCGCATCGTCGAGGCGAGGCAGCGGGTACACGTCGCAATTAGTAATAGCATTTAGCTTCCGATAGTCAACGCAGAAGCGGTGTGTTCCATCCTTCTTGCGCACAAGGACGACAGGGGAGGACCAAGGGCTACAAGAAGGGGCAATGATTCCCTGGTCAAGCATGTCGCACACGTGCTGCTGGATGACTCTCCGTTCGGCTGGCGCTACACGGCGAGGTTGGTGATGAACGGGCCCGCGGTTTTCGGTGTTGATCCGGTGTTGAGCCCAGGAAGTGCACCCGAGTTCACCGGCGCTGAGAGCAAGGCAACTGCGATGCTCGAGCAGCAAGGTCTTCAGAGAGGCGAGCTCCGCGCAGGTCAGGCTGGGTCCAAAGTTAAATTCTTCCCATGATAGGATCGCCGGCGCTGGAGAGTGGCGAGGCGGGGCTTCAGGTTGCAGAGACGCCACTGGTGACCCGGGGTCCAAAACTGAGGCTGTACCCAATTGCGTGCCGGGAGTCAGCGCGAGAGGTACGCTGCTGATGTTGAGTATAAATACGTGGGCCTCTCCATTGAGCACAGGCAGAAGGCTTCGAGGGGAGGTCATCTGACCGGCTGGAGCTGAACACCGGATGGGTTCGAACAGCACGTCTGCTGTGACCGGACTGTCAAGCTTGGCATACACCCACGTTGCCGCACCCGGTGGCAGGGTCACGGCGGACGCCACAGTCACGGTAGTGACGTCGAACGGCTTGACTCGACACGGCCACTTCGTCGCGAGGTCACGCAGAGATGCTGAGGCACGCTTGGTCGCCGACACCAGGGACTGCCACAGGGCGACACCGAGGCTGGAAACCCGGCTAAGCCAGCCCGGCCCACAGAGAGTTCGGCTCGCCCGTGGTTTGGTTCTAGTAAAATTAAGGACGACTCCGGCTTGCTGGCACCACCCGCACCCGAGGACCACTGGCCAAATAGGGCTGTCTGCGACAACAAACTCGGTGGAGATGGTATTTCCGAGTGCTGTCAGGTTGACGACGACACGTCCGACTTGCTCCACAGGGGTGCCGTTAAAAGTTAAGAGCCGGGTTTTGGCGGCTGGCAGAAGCAGGTGGGGCGCGTTAGCAACAAACGACTTGTGCAGTACATTGACAGCCGCTCCAGTGTCAACCAAGGCCTTTACGTGCCGGTCAAGCAGGGCGACGTCGACGAGCACGTAAGGAGCATCAGTGGTAATCGGAGCCGACGAAAGGAGGGGACGCGGAGAACGAAGGAGTGTGGGGACGGCGGAACGGTGCCCCCGGAGTTCCGCCGAATCGTTTCCCGACGTCGGAGGGCCGGCACAGTCCCTCGCGTAGTGTCCCCGCAGGCCGCAGCGGAAGCAGGTCATGCGGACGTCGTTACGCAGGCGTCGGATAAAGGCCGCAGTTGGGGCTGCGGACCGAGGAGCCTGCACCCGGACGCTGCGCTCGGCAGACGGTGGCGACCCCCGCGTGGCCAGCAAAGTCAATTCCGCCTCGATGGCGAGCGCCATGGCGGCGCGGACGGAATCAGGACGGCCAGAGCGGACCAAGCGCTGCACCTCGGGGAGTCGGATGGCGTCGACAAACGCCTCGGTGCCGACCAGGGCCACGGCGTTCTGAGGCGCTCCCGGCAGCGACTACAGAGCCAGGCGCTCAATGGCGGCGGCGAGGTCCTGGTACGTCTCCCCGGGCTCTTGACGGCGGGCTCGCAAGCGGTGGTACTGCACACGGGGTTGACCTGAGGCACCATAGTGGTCGGCGAGGAGGCCCGCCAGAACAGTGTAAGAGCCCAGCTGGTCGGGCGGCATGTTCTGCAGCAGCTCGGTGGCGCGGCCCCTCAGTTTTGCAACGAGCATCCATGCCTTCATTTCCTCGTCCCAGCCTCTCGCCGCCGCAATACCGTCCAGCTGGATGCGGTAAGCATCCCACGAGATGGTGCCGTCAAATGTGGGCAATTCCACAACGTCCAACGAACACTGCGGCGAGGACGCACCCGCGCCGAGCACGCCATTGGCGGCCACGACCGCAGGCCCAGCGACGGCAGAGCCGTAAACGGCGGCGGCGGGGACGCCCAAAGGCACCTGACCTGTGCTCGGCTCGGCTGGCACCAGGCGACGGAGTTCGCGCCGGAGAGCTTCCATCTCCCCAGCCTGGGCAGTCAGACTGGCCTCCCATGCGTCCATCCGTTGGGTGACTGTATCCAGGAGGCGCTCAACACCGGTGTCCGGCTGCTGCGAAGAGCCGAGCCCCTCCGAGCGCCTAGGTCTAGCGGCGCCGGCCGCCGCGTCGTCGGCGCTATCGGCTGGTGGTGGACTCCTGTCGTCTGGCACGTCGGGTGCTTGACTCTGGGAGCGGGTGAGCGGCATGATCCCACCGCTGCCACCAAAATGTTACGGTGTGGGATGCCACGGGGTGGCCACGGGCCCGCCCAGAGAAATATAGCAGCAGTACGGAGGAGAGCCGGCGAAGCACGACCGGCGGCGGCCAAGCTTTCTCGTTCTATCTCCCTCGTGCTAGAGCCGCGCGCTCGTCGCTCGCGCTCGCTCTCCGCCTCTTCTTTTATTCCCGTATCAGTATGTATGTATGTATGTATGTATGTATGTATGTATGTATGTATGTATGTATGTATGTATGTATGTATGTATGTATGTATGTATGTATGTATGTATGTATGTATGTATGTATGTATGTATGTATGTATGCATGTATGTATGTATGTATGTATGTATGTATGGATGGATGGATGGATGGATGGATGGATGGATGGATGGATGGATGGATGGATGGATGGATGGATGGATGGATGGATGGATGGATGGATGGATGGATGGATGGATGGATGGATGGATAAGGCTGAACTCGTTAAATCAGGTGGTGGTCGAAACCACTTAGCCATAACTTGTGAAATTTTACTCGTCTTGATTTCAGCCACCAACCTTCGCTTGGTTACTTCTAAGAAGGGCTTCAAATGGGCCTAGTTGGTTTGTAATCTTCGACATTGTTATTGCGCTACTCAAGGTTTACACAGACAAGAACGACACATACAGACAGGGCACTAACTATCATCTGATTTCATTGCGTGGGAAATTCGTTTTATATGAATTGTTAAGATGAAAATACACAAAAAGTAGCTTCATGGAAATGAGTAGTCTAATCTGCAGACAGGCATGCGTAGAGGACGGAGTCTTCACTTCTTTAAAAAGTTTATCTCTCGCTTCGTCAGTGCTACCGACGGGTCGCTTACGCAATTGCCTTCCTTCTCAGACGTCAAAGGGACTGTTGCCGTCTGATTCGGCGCATTCGAAGCTCGCAAAGCGCGGAATTGCGATGTCTTTTTTCACCCAGGCAGTGAAGAAGTCCTGTCATCACAAAGTTAGTGACAGCATCAACTTCCAAGCTAAACGCCTGAAAGCGGCGGGCTATCCCACACAGATGCTCGTATCAGTGGCTGACAGTGTTCTGAAGACAGTCGTGAAAGGGAAACAAAAGGACAAAAAAGAGCGGGACAAAAATAGGAGGCCGGTTGTATTGCTTTACGTACATGCCGTCTCGCATAGGCTTAAGAAAGTTGCAAAAAGGCATAATGTGGTAGTTGTGTTCTCTGCGCCAAACAGCGAAGTTTGTGCGCTAAATTGAACAACCCACCGCCAAGGAATAGTGAGAGCACCTGTGGGGTCAAACACGCGACCGAGTTTGTGGCATGTAACTCCGGAGTCGTGTACAAGATACCGTTATCATGTGGCAGGGAATATGTCGGCCAGACGGGACGATGACTGAATGAACGGCTCCGGGAGCATCGCAGGTTATGCGGCATGGCTCCCGCGTCGGGTAATCTGGCGGCGCATTGCTCCAAGTGAAAAAACTGCAAGCCGTTGCTTGATAGCACCGCTGTGATCCTGCGATCCCAAAATAAAATGCAAAGGGAGCTATATGAAGCATTTTGCATGACGTCTGAGAAGGAAGGCAATTGCGTACATCCCCAGGATTCTGGTCATGCGCCTCGAAAAACAGGTCGCGCCATCTCGTGACAGCCGGCGGCACGGCGGCGCGTAACTCAATACCGATGAAAAATAAAATTAATACCTCGTCGCGCATAAAAGTTAGAGAATAGCTCTCTCTTCAAGATGTGTAACTCTTCTTAAAGTTTATTTTATTAGAGTTTCATCAATGTAGCTTACATGCTGCGTTTACCATCAGCAATAAGCTGCGATAGTATGGAGCCTATGGCGAGGACCTGAAATATACACCACTTGACTTCATCTTATCGCTCACCACAGCCCTAATTTACAATATATCGACAAGCTCACGGAGCATCAGGTAGCGCAATGTCCTACCTTTAAAGAAATATAAAGTATATTACATTTTAATGAAGCAACAGATTTCATGCACTGTTTTTCTACTGCTCATGCATTCTCAGCATCGGCAAGAAGCGCGTGGCGCCCTCTCTCGGTGTTTCGGCAAGGAGCACGTCTTTGCTGCAGTGTCCCTGTTTTGGTAGTTTGCTTTGGG
Organism: Amblyomma americanum; assembly: GCF_052857255.1. Lineage (NCBI taxonomy): Eukaryota > Metazoa > Arthropoda > Arachnida > Ixodida > Ixodidae > Amblyomma > Amblyomma americanum. The sequence continues at coordinate 35,028,786 of NC_135500.1, read as the reverse complement.
AGGTTGAGCCGTGCTGTACGAATGCGCACTTTTATCAAAAGTGCCCCCATCTGAGTGAGGCTATGACCATGCGCTGCTACATAAAAAGCTACCAGAAAGCGCATGCCTTTATGAGGTATATAGAGGAAACTATAAGGAGACTCTTTTGCTCGACAGGTACACTTTTAATTAAGAGCGTACAGTGACCACACGGGCATTGGTGATAGTGGAATTGTATGCGCATTAACAGTGCAAAACAATCAAACTCCGAAACTACGGGAGAATGAAATTCCCGGACGTTAGTTCTTAGCGCTCTCTCACCGATACTTGTATATGGGTCTTGCACTGTGGATTAAAAATATCAAAATCGTGTATTAATGACTACATTTGAACAATAATATTATTAGGCTTATAGCAGACAGCTCTTCGAAAGTTTTGTCGATATGGAGAAAATGCAGCACGGATGCCTTGAAGTGAATGTTGTAAGTGCCAGCCGGCAAACCTGATGCTGCGTTTTATGGCAGTAGGTAATTTGTACAATGCAACAATTAGTAGTGTGGTAGTTCACAAAATTGTTTTCTAAGTTGGTAAAGTGCATCCCTAGATTCGATTGTTCGCCGTCGATAAGGGCTTTACCATTGCTGTAATCGATGCTAGTTTCGGCTATTAAATCAATGGTGTACGTATACTATGAACCGCTAACGAAGACTTCATAGAATGGCATGCTGGGAAGTATTCTGAAGACTGCGCCATCTGTTCGGCATGCAAGTAAATACGCCGTAACCCAGAGCAGCAATCAAGAGTCGAACATTAACCAAATGTTCTTGATTACGATTTAAATTTGCTGAGAAATGAACGGAAGTTATTGTGTTATAACACGAGGTTTCAAAGCTTACTGGGTTTCTCCAGCGCTGCGGCTGGGCTGTCCACCCAGCCCGCTTGTGCAATGTGGCAGTCGTATGATTAATTAGTGACAGGACGCTACGCGCGCACGGGCCTTAAATGCAGTGAATTTACCGTGTTGCGACTATGTGCAACAGCACTTATAGGTACTCTCGGACAAGTGGCGCGAACATATTTTTTTTTGCATATGGGGTGCAAGCCTACCCCCGCCTTTTTATTTTTTTTGCTGTAGCTCTCCTATGTACTTCTCGGTATCCTCTCTCTTTGCCTCAGAACTACGCCGAAACGCAACCGCTCAGTCAGCAAGCACGAGACAACCCTCACTAAGCTCTGCCAGGCTCTTTCCCCTTTTATACTACTGCCTAGTTCCTTACAGTAGTCAAGCAGCACTCAGAACGCGTCCACAAATTGGAAAATTGCACTAGAAAGCACATAATCACTTTGAAACACTAAACAAAAGCAATATGTTAAAAATCCTGCCTCAGGAAGAAAACATCAGTAACAAACAACTTTGAGGCGGATTCCTACGTTAGGGGCTTCGACTTAAGCCATCGGCGTTACCGTTGAGACTCCCCTTTTTGTAACGCACCTCAAAGGAATATTGTTGCAAAGCGAGGCTCCAGCGCAGGAGGCGGCCATTTTTGGGAGAGATGGTCTGCAGCCATTGGAGAGGGCAGTGATCCGTCTCAATGATAAACCTCGAGCCGGCTAGGTAGCATGACAATTTCTGAACGGCCCACACGAGACACGCACACTCTTTCTCGGTGGCGCTGTACGCCTGCTCACGACAGGTCAGCTTACGACTAGCATACAGGACGGGGTGTTCCACTTCTCCATTTTCCCTTTGGCACAGTACAACGCCCATGCCTCGCTCACTAGCATCGCACTGAACAACGAACCCTTTTGTGTAGTCTGGCGATCGTAGCACAGGCTGGCTTGTTAGGGCGCTCTTTAGGGCGCTGAAAGCTCTTTCCTTTGTCTCGCCCCAGACGACTGTTTGGGGCTCTGTTTTTCTTAGAGCATCTGTCAGGGGAGCCGCGATATCGGAGTACCTGGGGATGTACCTCTGATAGTAGCCGGCGACACCTAAGAACGACCGAATATCGGTCTTCGTGCGCGGTTGCGGGAAGTCTCGCACAGCGGCCACCTTTATTTCAGAGGGGCGGCGACGACCCTGTCCAATCACGTGACCGAGGTAGACAACCTCGGCCTGTGCTAATTGGCACTTGGGAGCCTTGACTGTCAAGCCCGCTTCGCGCAGGCGGGTTAGCACTGCCCGCAAGTGTGCCATATGCTCAGACCAGGATGCGGAGAATATCGCTACGTCGTCTAAATACGGTAAAGCGAATTCTTCCTGTCCCCGCAACACTTTGTCCATGAGGCTTGAAAAGCAGTATGGCGCGTTCTTCAAACCAAAACTCAAAATTTTAGGACGGAATGTTCCCATTGGTGAAATGAACGCCGCATACCTACTAGCCTCTTCTGTAAGTGGAACCTGCCAATAACCCCTGACAAGATCTAGGGTGGAAATAAACTGAGCGCTACTAACTTTCTCAAGGCGCTCCTCGATGTTAGGGATCGGATAAATTTGATCCTTAGTGATGGAATTCAGCCTGCGGTAGTCGACGCAAGGACGAGGTTCCTTGCCCGGTACCTCAACTAAAATCAAAGGGGAGGTATAATCACTCTCACCCGCCTCAATAACACCGAGCTGTAGCATTTTCTTTACCTCAGCCTCCATAATATCGCGCTGGCGGGGTGACACCCGGTACGCCTTGGATCGTACTGGCTCTGGGGAGGTAAGTTCTATATCATGAGTAAGGACAGATGTCCTACCAGGCCTCTCAGAGAACTGACCTTGAAACTCTTGTAAGAGTTGGTGTAGTTCGGTTTTCTGCTCAGCCGACAGCGGTGCATTAATGATTAAGTCACTAATGACCTGATCAGTGTCTTCCCTGTTCGTCACTGAGCCTAGTCCCGGAAGCTCGACCGGAAGCTCTTCTAACTTGCCCGTGTCGGGCATTTCCTCTCCAGTACCTGGTGCCTTCAACGCTACAGGCTCAATTTTATTCAGTTCGGACGTGCTCTGAATATCAGCTTGCTGCGCCTCCGACCCTTTCTCATTGTTCGACAACGTCGGCCCCGCAACTACCGCCTTTGCAGCGAGCTCCCGAACTCTCGATCTGGTTAAGGCCTGAACGCTAGCCTCACCAAACAAAAGCCCCTTCTCGCGCAGGAGGTGATCGGACCTGTTCGAAAATAGGTACGGGTACTGGGGGGGCAGCCTAGATGACACTACGGCCTCAGTCTCAAGTGCTCCGAAAGGTCCTTCAATAAGCACTTTTGCTACGGGCAGACACACGCTATCAGCTTCCATGGCTTGCTTGATCCATGCGCACTCGCCCGTGAACATATCGGGTTCTACGTAAGAGGGGTGAACTACATCCATTGTAGCTGCGGAATCACGAAGCACTCGGCACTCTTTCCCGTTCACGAGGAAGTCTCGCATGTAAGGCTCGAGAAGCTTCATGTTCTCGTCAGTGCTACATAATGACAAACACACGACTTCTCTTTTTGTTTCTGGACACTGCGCCGAAAAGTGACCCGGCTTCTGGCACGTATAACACACGCGCGCTTGCCTCGTCTCGAACCGCTTTCTGCGTTCGGCTTCGGCTGCCGCCGTCTCCTTACGTTCGGTCGGACTGCTTTCACTCGCATCCGCACTACGTGTGTCCCCCCTTGCTCTCATGGGTGTGAACTTCGGCCTCTCAGACTTGGAGCCAAATTCACCCTTTTGACCGTCCTTAGCTCCGCGAGCCCGACGCGTCACAAACTCCTCGGCTAGCTCGGCGGCTTTAGCCACTGTACTAACGTCTGGCCTATCCAAGACCCAGTACCGCACGTTCTCAGGTAACCGACTATAAAACTGTTCCAGCCCGAAACACTGCAGAATTTTCTCGTGGTCACCAAACGCTTTCTCTTCTTTGAGCCACTCCTGCATGTTTGACATAAGCCTGTAGCCAAACTCTGTATATGACTCACTTCTGCCTTTTTCATTTTCCCGAAACTTCCGACGGAACGCCTCCGCTGACAGCCTGTATTTTTTTTAGCAGACTCGATTTCACTTGGTCGAAATCCTCTGCCTCCTCTCTCTTCAAGCGAGCGACTACGTCGGCCGCCTCGCCGGGTAACAAAGTGAGCAAGCGCTGTGGCCACGTTTCCCGAGAGAACCCCTGCTTCTCGCACGTTCGCTCAAAGTTAACCAGGAACAAACCAATGTCCTCTCCAAGCTTAAACGGCCGCATCAGATCAGTCATTTTGAACGATACCCGTTCTCCTGCACCGTGTGCCTGACTTCCATTACGAGCGCGTTCCACCTCTACCTCGAGACGCTTCATTTCCAAAGCGTGTTGACGGTCGCGCTCTTCTTTCTCTTTTTGCTCTTTACGTTCGCGCTCCTGTTTCTCTTTTTGTTCTTTACGTTCGCGCTCGTCTTTCTCTTTTTCTTTTTGTTCTTTACGTTCGCGCTCCTCTTTTTGCTCCCTCTCCTCAATTGTCTCAAGGCATTCCGACAGCTCGTCATCCTCAGCCTCCAACTCAAGAACAGCCCTTAGCAGTTCTGGTTTTCTGAGTTTGTCTGAGACATCCAGACCCAACTCTCTTGCAAGCTCCAGCAATTTCGGTTTGCGCAACGACTTCAAATCCATGGCTGCTCCGAATGCTGCTTTCTCTACTGCCTACTATTGTCTTGCCGCTAACTAACCCGGCAGCAACGACAACCACAATTACCAGCTCTGTTTCTGACACTAACAAAAGCCTGGCAAAACTCAGAAGAAGAAAGTCCCGCACTCACCAAACCTCGCAGCCAAGAATTCAGCGCAGTCGTTCCGCTGCAGGCAACCAGTCATCACACAGGGCTCGTTGCACTGCTCCCGGATTGTCGTTGAGCTGCTCAGCATACAGTTGACCGCATATCTTCGCTGCTGGCCTCCGTTGTCGGGATCTCACCGCTGGCAACCAGTTGTTGCAAATGGGTTGCAAGCCCCAAGGGTAGCGTTGGCCTGGCGGCCTGGGGCAAAGCTGGAAACATCCGAAGGTCCCGGCAAAGGATGAGTCGACTGGCAACAGAACAACTTGTTTATTCTGGCATCGCAAAAGAGCAGCCGGTCAGGGCGACCACGTTACTCGAAGGAAGAAATCGAAGTCTCCTTGGCGTCCGGGGCAGCTCCCTTTATACCCACGGAGTCGAGGGCAAGAAGGAACGGCTTGGGAGGAGGCGCCCGATACGGCGACGCTCAGACATGTTCAGGCGTGACGTGCGCGTCCGCCGGGCCGGCGCCGGTCAGACCTCCTCGCCTCCCAGTTGGGGAGCTCCTCTCCCCGGCTGCCGCGCTTTGACAAGCGTGGGCACCAACATGCACACACACACACACGCACACACGACGACACGTGGCATTGAAACCTGCCTGGACGCGCTTGGCGGGAGGCGTTGCGGCAGCGATGAACGAAGCCGCGGCATCCGTTGCATCCGCGCCGGCTATACCGCGCGTCGTAGGCGAGACGTAACAGATCACATTGTCAGACAAGGCTCTCCCTCTCGGAGCGGGTTTCTTCTGGAGTGTGGTTCCTGTCAAACTGTCTATACCGTCGAGAACGCACCTTTCTTGATTTTCTTTTTCTGCTTTCCTTGCTACGCGCCGATTAAAAGCCAACAGCTCGTGTGCCGGTACGGAAGGCTCAAAGCTGTATTTTGGTGCTTTTGCCAGGATGTCCGCGATGTCTCTTGGCACATTCACATCGCCTAGAACCAGAGGTCCGCTCTTGTTCTGTTCCTTCCTAGGAACCTTTACACCGGTGTGTAGGGTCTTATTCAGTACGCAGCTCCATAAAACCTCCGTAGTTTGGGCAGCTTGATTTCTTAGGGATTGCAGCTTCTTCATGGCTATCCATTCCACATCTTCACTTAAGCACACCAAGTTTATCCAATCATGCAACAATCGCACTTGCCTCCAGATTTCCGCCCTTAAAACTTTGCTAATTCGCCTTGCGTGTCCTAAAGAAGGTTGAACACTTCCAAAAAGGGCGCTCACTTCAGCTGGTACAAGTTCTTTATTGAGACTAAACGCGATGAATCTTGCTCTGCCTGTGCAAAAGGCGATGGCGCTCACGATATTCACAGGGTAGGGCTTAACAGGTGGCACAAAAGAAAGGGCCCACTGAAGAAGAAAGTTCGTTTTACAGTACCTCTTGCTGGGCTAGTTGGTGTAACATTGTGTAACAAAAGTAAAACCAACGCAAATTTTTACACAAACCACACAGAAAGATTATACAGGACGGGCGCTGACTCCAACTATTTTTATTGAAAGCCACATGTTGCATATATATAGCCCGAAGAAGGTAAACGCATGCGCATTTCTTACATGATAAAAAAGGGAAAAAAAGGAAAAAGTAAAACAACACCAAGAAACACACACTCAAACCAAAGCTGCTCATTATCGCGTATTCTTTAGCAATCTCTGCACGCTTTCTCGTTCTGTTGCAGCCGTGTTTTATGGAAAAGCCTGAGGCATAGCTATACGGCAGTCTTGCAATAAAGAAAGTTGGCGCTGCTTGCGTGTGGTCTGTAGTGTTCACATAAGCATGTCTCTCTACGGTGACGAAGCTATAGGACTCGAAGATAAAAATCTAGCATGTGTTCTAGAACTCTTCGAGCACAAGTTGTAATTCAGGAAGAGTTCTGTTGGGGTTCAGGCCACAGATTTAAAACTTGGACCTGAGTGTTACTTTGTTGTCTGGGCTAGTGTACTGAATTCACAAAGAAAATTATTTGGTGATCCTAAACGTCTTCCTGGAGACCAGTGTCGAAGGCGCAACTAGGGTGTCTGCATCGGTAGAAGGGAGACAATTTTCGATTCTTTTTTCCATTCTTAGAAAATAAGAATGGTTAGCTTGGGCACACAAACATGTACATGGAACTATACTAAGAGAAGTGTTAACAACTTATAAAACCACGCTATCATGGCCGAGAGGTGAGACCCCATCGCTTTGTTCCCCTTCGCTTACTGCGTCCCCGAGCGGACTTCTCCTGGAGGCAGGAAGCGTTTGTGACGTCTGAACAACGTACCCTCGAGATTGCTGGAATTCTTGCTCTGTGAATACCGCATAGCAACAGAGGAAAGGCTGCAATGCATAACGAGGTCCCGTTAAACGGGAGAACAGAGGGGGTGGAGGAGTGTTTCCTAATCGGCTCCGTGGGGAAAGCACTTTTGCACATTCAGTTGCAATACCTTGACGTCGCGTTGTTTAGGCCGGTGGAAGGTCTTCCTGAAAGCACATGTGCACTCGGAACCGCTGTGAGCAATGTTCGAACAAGGTTACAAACTTGTTATCTTGTTCGGTGAGAATTTGTGCAAGAAAATGCGGCGTTTAAAAAAAAAGTAAAGGAAAGGATTGGCCGCGTCATGTGTGTGTACACAGGTTGAGTCATTCTCATGTACAGGTGTGTAACAGAGCGGCTTCCTGGCTAACAAAACTAGGAAGTGTGTCGCCGTGCACGCAAGCGTGACTTTCTTGAAGATAAGCGATTCATCCAGCATAAAATGTCTCTTTGTTTATGAGAACATGGCCTAATGTCGAATCGAAATGGTCGTGTTTCCTCGAGGTGTCCGCGTCGGAGGAAAACCGCGCCCCTGGTGGTGTTTGCGGCTAGGCGGGCAACCCAATTTAGGCCGGCTTCGTTCAATCGAACGCGCTAATTCTTTTAGATAACTATGCCCGCATCTTACAGTTAGTGCAGCGGCGCCGAAATCAAATTTTGCCACTAACACAATGATCAGCGTCGCTGCTTTGGCAGGATTTCTCGCTTAGCAGTGCTTGCCCCTCGTTGATGACATTTAGCTTTAGCATTGAGCGATACCGCACGTCGCTTTTTTGCTTTATGTATCTCCAGCTGAACGCCGACGCGTCGCGGCGCTCTCTGCCTCGCAAATTTTGTCGAAAAAAGCATCCCAGTCTTACAGCTTCCCGATCTTTTATTATTTTTTTAAACAATGACCGTAATGAGCTTCCGAATACAGTTTTAGCGCAGAAATTCATCCAGCTCCCACATTCAGCAGACTGAAGCGAAACCTTCCGAAATTCGTTTGACGGTACTAAAACAAAGGAAACTTTGCAACCACGAGCGCAGAGAGGGATTGTGACCAACGCCGCCAAAAATGGGCATTCTTTGTTTCTGTACGCTTCACACCACTGAGCCGCAGTCGTGGCATCCCGCGCTATGATAAAGTGCTTGTTGGTAGGAGTTACCGATATCGTCGTCATCATCATCTTTCATCGCTTCGTTCTCTGGTTCGCAAGGATCGTGCCGTGAAAGCGTACGAGTGATTAACGACAAAGTAAGACTCGTCTTTGTCACCCACAGCAGCTTTTATGTAGCCGTAAAAATTAAAGGCGACAAGCGGACCATTCCTTGTGTGATGTGCATACTTGCAGTAGTTTTAAGAGCGTGAGCTCTTACTCATCACGTTTCTCGATTTCTTAGGGTGTGCTACCAACTCCCTTCAGTGTGCAATTTTCTAAGTCCGAGGAATTCAAGATGGCAGCCTCCTTAGTAAATCAATTCTGCAACCAATTTTGCAATTGACTGGCAACATCATGAGTATATCGAATTGGTGATTGATTGGTTACATCAATTATAAATGCAAGAAGTCAAATTTGTATTTCCATTGATGTCCCCACACTTTAATACTCATTCACATCAATTCTAGTAAACCACACAGCTAAAGCGCGAACTCCAAGGGCCCTTCGTTGGCGTACGCGCTCAGCGTCGGCGCTCTTTATGTACGCCAAAACCGGCCTGCGCATGCCCACTGCAGAAGACGCTAGCGATTCTCGGCGAGGCGCCGATATCTGTCCGTGCTAGCGAGCCATCGCCAGGAACATGGAAATGCATGCCCCTTTTCAACGCCAGTTCCCGCGTACACCAAGAGCGCTGACGCTGGATGCGTACGCCTAGGAAGGGCCTTTGGAGTTGGCACTTAAAGCTGGTTACTTCAACGTCTTCCAGACAGTGACGGGCCGGCATATTTTTTGACAGATGACCGCTCAACATCGGACAAAGACGGCGCGGATATGCCGCGTTAGCCGCGACTCGACTGTTTTCCTTTTCTTGCAACCCAGCCAAGGAAATGAGTAGGGGAGCCACACAGTCTGTCCCCCTTGAACACGCTTGGTGAGAAAAGAAAAAAAGAAACAGAAATGCAAAGCCGCCCCTTAACCCCCCCCCCCCCCCCCTCCCCCGCTTGGCTCGGGAACCCCCCGGTGTGAGGGGACGACACACGAAGTGGACAATGCGCGAAGCTTATCGGCGTCTCTCTCCCAAACCAGGGAGGGAGAATGTAAGAGAAGGAGGAGACGCTCAACTTCATGCGGCGCGTGGTGGCGGCTTTGCTAACTAGCGGCGCATGAACCAGAATCCTGGCCATGAAGCGACCCGTTGGTAGCGCTGACGAAGCGAGAGATAAACTTTTTAAAGAAGTGAAAAGACTCCGTCGTCTACGCATGCCTGTCAGCAGAATAAGATTAGACTACTCATCTCCATGAAGCTGCTTGTTTTTGTGTCTTTTCATCTTAACAATTCATATAAAACGAATTTCCCACGCAATAAAAAGTTTCTTTGTTTTTTTAGTCAAGTTGCGTGGTTGTGCAGTATGTTTCGCTCATGCTTATTTTGTGTTGTTACTCGTGCCATTTCATTTATATGCTGCCTCACCTGTAGCAATAAACCATTTGGTTGTTAGTCAGCGCTGGTATTTTGTGCTTCTCTTGTGTCTCGTCTTTGATTGCGCTGTTTTTCCAATTCGTAATGCACATTAAGGCAGTCCAAGGCAGATACGGAGAGCTTGCGCTTGCACACTTTGAAGAGTCTTGATATTTGTCTTTCTAATGGAACTGAATATCGGAAGACTGTACCGCATGTAGCCAAGAAATAGGGGACGGTACAGTTGTAGCATCGAGCGCACTGATGCGCCCCAGGACTTTCTTCCGAGGAAGGAGAGGACGTGGACAATAGCAATTAGTCTCTTTCTCATGTCGTAGATATGTGGACTCCACGAGAGGTTCCTGTCGATGACAACACCAAGGAATCTGTGGCTTCTCTCATAGGCAATGGCTTCGCCATTAATGCGAATGGTGTAACGTGACATTATTTTGCATGTGAACGCCACAAGTGAACACTTTTCGGTCGAAATGTTCAGGCCCTGCAAGCGAAGATAAGATGTCCATATCGATGCCGCCTTTTGAAGTCTTGAACGAACTTGAGGACGGGTCACCCCTGATGCCCAAATACACGCGGTCCCAAATACATCAAATACACGATGCCCAAATACACCAAATACAAACATTTTGGTGGCAGCGGTGGGATCATGCCGCTCACCCGCTCCCGGAATCAAGCACCCGACGTGCCAGACGACAGGAGTCCACCACCAGCCGATAGCGCCGACGACGCGGCGGCCGGCGCCGCTAGACCTAGCCGCTCGGAGGGGCTCGGCTCTTCGCAGCAGCCGGACGCCGGTGTTGAGCGCCTCCTGGATACAGTCACCCAACGGATGGACGCATGGGAGGCCCGTCTGACTGCCCAGGCTGGGGAGATGGAAGCTCTCCGGCGCGAACTCCGTCGCCTGGTGCCAGCCGAGCCGAGCACAGGTCAGGTGCCTTTGGGCGTCCCCGCCGCCGCTGTTTACGGCTCTGCCGTCGCTGGGCCTGCGGTCGTGGCCGCCAATGGCGTGCTCGGCGCGGGTGCGTCCTCGCCGCAGTGTTCGTTGGACGTTGTGGAATTGCCCACATTTGACGGCACCATCTCGTGGGATGCTTACCGCATCCAGCTGGACGGTATTGCGGCGGCGAGAGGCTGGGACGAGCAAATGAAGGCATGGATGCTCGTTGCAAAACTGAGGGGCCGCGCCACCGAGCTGCTGCAGAACGTGCCGCCCGACCAGCTGGGCTCTTACACTGTTCTGGCGGGCCTCCTCGCCGACCACTATGGTGCCTCAGGTCAACCCCGTGTGCAGTACCACCGCCTGCGAGCCCGCCGTCAAGAGCCCGGGGAGACGTACCAGGACCTCGCCGCCGCCATTGAGCGCCTGGCTCTGCAGTCGCTGCCGGGAGCGCCTCAGAACGCCGTGGCCCTGGTCGGCACCGAGGCGTTTGTCGACGCCATCCGACTCCCCGAGGTGCAGCGCTTGGTCCGCTCTGGCCGTCCTGATTCCGTCCGCGCCGCCATGGCGCTCGCCATCGAGGCGGAATTGACTTTGCTGGCCACGCGGGGGTCGCCACCGTCTGCCGAGCGCAGCGTCCGGGTGCAGGCTCCTCGGTCCGCAGCCCCAACTGCGGCCTCTATCCGACGCCTGCGTAACGACGTCCGCATGACCTGCTTCCGCTGCGGCCTGCGGGGACACTACGCGAGGGACTGTGCCGGCCCTCCAACGTCGGGAAACGATTCGGCGGAACTCCGGGGGCACCGTTCCGCCGTCCCCACACTCCTTCGTTCTCCGCGTCCCCTCCTTTCGTCGGCTCCGATTACCACTGATGCTCCTTACGTGCTCGTCGACGTCGCCCTGCTTGACCGGCACGTAAAGGCCTTGGTTGACACTGGAGCGGCTGTCAATGTACTGCACAAATCGTTTGTTGCTAACGCGCCCCACCTGCTTCTGCCAGCCGCCAAAACCCGGCTCTTAGCTTTTAACGGCACCCCTGTGGAGCAAGTCGGACGTGTCGTCGTCAACCTGACAGCACTCGGAAATACCATCTCCACCGAGTTTGTTGTCGCAGACAGCCCTATTTGGCCAGTGGTCCTCGGGTGCGGGTGGTGCCAGCAAGCCGGAGTCGTCCTTAATTTTACTAGAACCAAACCACGGGCGAGCCGAACTCTCTGTGGGCCGGGCTGGCTTAGCCGGGTTTCCAGCCTCGGTGTCGCCCGGTGGCAGTCCCTGGTGTCGGCGACCAAGCGTGCCTAAGCATCTCTGCGTGACCTCGCGACGAAGTGGCCGTGTCGAGTCAAGCCGTTCGACGTCACTACCGTGACTGTGGCGTCCGCCGTGACCCTGCCACCGGGTGCGGCAACGTGGGTGTATGCCAAGCTTGACAGTCCGGTCACAGCAGACGTGCTGTTCGAACCCATCCGGTGTTCAGCTCCAGGCCGTCAGATGACCTCCCCTCGAAGCCTTCTGCCTGTGCTCAAAGGAGAGGCCCACGTATTTATACTCAACATCAGCAGCGTACCTCTCGCGCTGACTCCCGGCACGCAATTGGGTACAGCCTCAGTTTTGGACCCCGGGTCACCAGTGGCGTCTCTGCAACCTGAAGCCCCGCCTCGCCACTCTCCAGCGCCGGCGATCCTATCATCGGAAGAATTTAACTTTGGACCCAGCCTGACCTGCGCGGAGCTCGCCTCTCTGAAGACCTTGCTGCTCGAGCATCGCAGTTGCCTTGCTCTCAGCGCCGGTGAACTCGGGTGCACTTCCTGGGCTCAACACCGGATCAACACCGAAAACCGCGGGCCCGTTCATCACCAACCTCGCCGTGTAGCGCCAGCCGAACGGAGAGTCATCCAGCAGCACTTGTGCGACATGCTTGACCAGGGAATCATTGCCCCTTCTTGTAGCCCTTGGTCCTCCCCTGTCGTCCTTGTGCGCAAGACGGATGGAACACTCCGCTTCTGCGTTGACTATCGGAAGCTAAATGCTATTACTAATTGCGACGTGTACCCGCTGCCTCGCCTCGACGATGCGCTTGACCGCCTGAAGGGGGCCCGTTATTTTTCCAAGCTAGATCTGCTCTCGGGCTACTGGCAGGTGCCTGTTCACCCCGATGATGCAGAAAAGACGGCTTTCGTGACTCCCGACGGCCTTTACCAGTTCAACCGTATGCCCTTCGGTTTCTCGAACGCTCCAGTCACCTTCCAGCGGCTCATGGACCGAGTCTTAGGCCATTTGAAGTGGACTATGGCGTTGGTCTACCTGGATGACGTAATTGTCTACGCGGCTACATTTGAAGAACACCAGAGACGCCTCAAACTCGTCCTCGAAGCCCTTACCTCTGCTGGGCTTCGCTTAAAACCAAAAAAATGTTTCTTCGGTTTCGCGGAGGTTACGTACTTGGGTCACGTTGTGAGCCGGCATGGCATCCGTCCCGACCCTGAAAAGCTAGAAGCGCTTACAGCTTACGAAGCTCCCACCACCGCCAAGGAGCTCAAAAGTTTCCTTGGATTTGCTTCGTATTTCCGTCGTTTCATTCCGGACTTTGCCAAGCGCAGCGCTCCATTGACCGCCCTGCTCAAGAAGAATGCACCGTGGAGTTGGACGCAGGCCCAACAGCTCGCGTTTCTTGACGTCAAGCACGCCCTCCTCGAGCCTCCTACATTGGCCCATTACGACGAATCGGCCCCCATCGTCCTCCACACGGATGCCAGCCAAGATGGGCTCGGCGCTGTCCTCCTGCAAGAAGACGAGTCTGGTGACCACAAAGTCCTAGCTTATGCCAGCCGCCAGCTTTCCGACGTTGAGCGCCGCCGCCACTCTTCAGAACTCGAGTGCCTCGCCGTTGTCTGGGCCGTCGAGAGGTTCCGTCCCTACCTGTACGGCCGTCACTTCACCATAGTCACGGACAATAGCGCTCTCACTTGGCTGCAGTCCGCCAAACATTTGAATGCCAAGATTGCACGCTGGTCCCTGCAACTTCAAGAGTACAATTTCACAATAGTGCATCGGCGCAGCTCTGCCCATCAAGATGCCGACTTCCTTTCTCGCCACCTTTGTTCCGTGACGGCTTTGACGGACCTGAGGACTGCACAAACGCAAGATCCCACCGCTGCCACCAAAATGTTACGGTGTGGGATGCCACGGGGTGGCCACGGGCCCGCCCAGAGAAATATAGCAGCAGTACGGAGGAGAGCCGGCGAAGCACGACCGGCGGCGGCCAAGCTTTTTCGTTCTATCTCCCTCGTGCTAGAGCCGCGCGCTCGCCGCTCGCGCTCGCTCTCCGCCTCTTCTTTTATTCCTGTATCAATATATCATCTGCATATACCGAGATCTGAGCAGATTGTGGCAATACGTGGACCAGGCCGATGAGAGCAAGGTTGAAGAGAACTGGGCTCAGCCCTCCACCCTGAGGGACTCCGCGCGAATTTCGGTGTAAGGACGTTGGTCCCTCCTCAGTAAGGACAAAAAACCTCTCTGATAAATAGCTGCGTATCCAGCTGAACGTGCGGCCTCCGATCTCAGCAGCTTCCATTGCGTCCAAAATGGCCTGATGCGTTACGTTGTCGCACGTGCACTTGATATCCAAAAACAATGCCACGGTCAATCTTTTCAAACTTTTGCTGTGTTGCACCGACGTTACAAGGTCAACCACGTTGTCGATAGAAGAGCGGCCCCGTCGGAATCCAGACATGAAGGTTGGATAAATCTGATATCGCTCCAAGTACCATTCCATGCGTCTGAGCAGCATTCTTTCCATGACTTTGCCGACGCAGCTGGCGAGTGCAATTGGGCGGTATGATGAAAGGTCGAGCTGTGATTTCCCCGGTTTAAGAAGTGGAACCAGACGACTGGTCTTTCAATCATGAGGAACTATGCCAGCAGTCCATGACTTGTTATAAGTGTCCAAAAGACCCCGTCGAGCTTTTTGGCCAGGGTTGGCAAGTGCGGAGTACGTCACACCATCGGGCCCTGGTGATGATGACCTTCTACAACAAGCCAGCACAGCATCAAGTTCTTCCATGGAGAATAGTGCATCCATCCGAGAATCCCGTGAGGGTGGAACATTGTTGCAGTGCAGCGTTGCGCCTGGATTCGGAGGGACAGTTATTCTTGCCCAGAAATCTTCGGCTATCTCAACCACACTGCGCTTTTGGTGGAGCGCTACTGATTTGAACGGGTAGCGCTGTTGAGGGGACGTGCGAAGACCCCGAATTACCCTCCAAATGCGTGACGAAGGCTTCCGTGGATCAAGTGTTTGGCAAAATCTCCTCCAGCGTTGTGTTTGCAGTGCCTGAATTCTGCGCTGAATCATCTTCTGTATGCGCCTGGCATCTCTTAGGTCTAGGCGCGACTTTGTTTGTCGGTATCTGTGCTCTGCCCTGCGCCGTTGTGATCGCAGTCGCTGCAATTCGAAGTCAAAATCGGTGTAGTTAGCGACAGGGTTAAAGGGGCAGGTGGCGTGTTTCATGGCCTCCTTAATTTTTTATTCAAGACCGGTAGAGAAGCCCTTTGTGAAAGCAGCCTCCATAAGTAATTTAAAAACTCTCCAGTCAGTGCGTGCTGGGGAAAATGTGTGAATGGCCGGTAATAATCAGATAGGTTGGCATATGGTCGCTGCCATGGGTTTCTACATTCGAAAACCACCGGACGCTGTTGGTAAGGCACTGTAAAACTAAAGTCAAGTCCAAGCAGCTGCCATAAGTCACCCCTCGAATATAGGCCAGGCTTCCGTCATTAAGGCACTGGAGGTCATGGTCAGAGGCGAAGGACACAAGCTGTCTTCCCCTAACGTCCATCCTAACGCCTACCCACATGGTGTGATGAGCATTGAAGTCACCCATAATGACCCATGGAGCAGGTGTAGCTGCCATCAAACCATTCAACGTTCTGGCGTTGAAACGACTTGATGCGCCAAGTACACCGCCAGTAGCGCAAACGTCACGTCTCGGCTCTTCACTGTCAGGCAAACGTACTGATTTCTTCGTTCGGTGGAACTGAATGTTGCACATACGTAAGTTCACGTCGAATGTAGACGATGACTTTGCTGGATCTGTTGAGCGCGGGTGATGCAAATGCCTCGTAAACGGATATTCGCAAAATTACCGGGGTCTTCGGTTCACAAATCACAAGAATGGGGAAGTGATTCTCGCAGACGTAGTGCCCTAAATCGGAAATCCGGGACTGGATTCCACGAGCATTCCATTGGAAAATGAAAGATTGCTTGACTTTCTTTTGAAAAGACAGGTCCGAAGGAGCCATGATGCCTTCTGTAGAGCCGCAAGAACTGGATGTAAAGCGTCCAGCACTTGAAGTGCGCTATTTGCTGCTGGCGTGCGTAGGCTGGAAAGCACAGCACGCATGGCATTCATTAGAGACGTTAGCATCGCAATCACTTGCATATCTGGGCCATGGTATTGATCGTGCCTATTGGCTGGATCAGTCGTAGGCGCTACACACTGCCCTGAGTGCGCCAACATTCCTGACACAGTAGGCGTAGAAGGCTTTGGCAGTGGTGGCCAAGTTGAATCTGAGGCAGCAGGTCCAGCCTCACCAAGCACCGGGCTCCCTTGGTTTGGTACGGTTTTTGGTGGAGGCGGACAAGCTGCAGTTGCGTTTGGGGCATTCTTCTCAAATATGACTGCTTTCTTTGGCGTCACACGACGTCGTCGCACCTTTGCGGCGGCTTCTTTGTGCGTAGAATGGTCTCGCACCATTTGCTTCAGTACCGCCCGCTCGGTCTTTAGACGGGGGCAGTCTTTCGAGGAAGAGTCATGAGGGCCGTGGCAGTTGGCGCACTTCAAGGTAGTCGCGCGGCAAACGTCACCGCTGTGTGACTCGGAGCATCGCGGGGCACACGATGGAGTTGATGCAGACGCCGCTCACGTGGCCGATTCCCATGCACTCCCTGCATTGAAGTGGCTTAGACACAAAAGGTCGAACAGGATGACGAAAGTGTCCAACCTTCACGTACGATGGTATGCAGTCACCCTTGAAGGTCAGCTTGATGCATGTAGATCTTCCTAACCGCTGAACTTGAATGATGGAAATGCCGTTGGTTGCCGGCTTGATCAACACGGGTAAATCAGCGTCACAGATGGCGATGTCAACGTTGTAGATTACGCCAGCCGTAGTGCCGCTGTCCTGGAGAATAAGGGGGCGTACACTGATGCTGCCGAGTTTGGTGATTGCGGTTAAACTCTCTAGTGCACTTCGCTGCACCACATCAATGGCAATGACGTTTTTGAACGGGTTGATTCTGACATCTTTAATGCCTCCCGGTGCGAGGCTCTCCAGATAAATAGAGATGACTTGTCTGTTCAGGAGGTTCAAGTTGTCCGTTGAGTTCAACGGCACAAAAAAGGCTGTATGCTCCGAGGAACTTCGCGCCGTGATGGTCGTTGGCGTTCTTGAGGAGGACACCGTTGACGTGCTCGATGAGGACGATTAGGCTTGTCTACGCAGTCTTCGCTTGGCCTTCTTGCCAACAACCGGTATGAAACCGTCGTCGGCCGAGGACGAGGAGTCTTCACTTGGCACCGAGTACACAAGAGTGCCCTGGCTGCTCGAGTCACTCTGGCGGTGCAGGCGCTTCCTCTGGGCGGCTGCTGCCGACCTACCGGGTTCCAATAGAGGCCCAGCAGCCTCCACTTCCATAGCCTTGGTAAAAAGGGAGCGGCGCCTCCCAGATTGTAGCACAAATTAACAAAAAACTGCAGAGACGTGAAGGCAGCGTTCTGATACAGAACTTCGTGGTCTTCTCCCAGTTTAGCTCTGGTTAAACCTGCGGTAAGGCAATAGCTACAGCTGGCCGAGTAGAACTTGCTCAGTTGAATTGCAAAGTCAGTCTTTCGCCGTTCCGTTTCACTGGGCGTTCCTTCTGAGTTATCTTCGTCCACTTGACACGGCGAATGTGCACAGCTGTGGCAGCTCGGTTTCACCGGTGAGCCGCACCGCCGGCTGCTGCAGCTGCTCCGCACCACGCGGCTGGCCACGTGACCAACCACGTGGCGAACCACGTGATCAGCCGCGCCGCCGGCCGCTGCTCCGCACCACGCGACCAACCACGTGACAGCGTGGCGGCGCCGCCACAGCCACGCCTCCGCCACGCTGGAGGCTCGAAATGCTACCATAATGTAGCTATCGCTACAAAAAAAAAAGCTGCTGCTTCTTGCGGGCGGCATAGGCACAGGAGTGGTCCAATGGGCCGGAAGTCACTTGATCTGTATGGTCACCAGAAACTCGAACACAGGGGGGCAGGCCTCTAGGCGAAAGTTGAGAAAGGCCTGCACGTTCAAAACAGATGATAGACAAGAAATGGGGCGGGTGCTGCAAAGGGAAACAACGTCGATCAGTGCATCCATTTGTTGCGGCAACCGCTACCGGCGTTCTTAGCGCCTGTAAGTACTGTAGTCGCCTGTGAGCCTCAGCCAGCCATTCGACACCTGCGAGTAAATAAATCTGCAGTCGTTTCAATGATCATACGGTGCCACTGTACCTTACATACCCATCGACGGGCAAACTGCTGGCATAGCACATTTTCTTGGCGGCATCTCGATTATATGCAGAAGTTTTTGTAGTGACAGCTACATTACGGTAGCATTTCGAGCCTTCAGCGTGGCGGCGCTGTGGCTTTGCCGCCACCCTGTGGCTGTGCCGCCACTCCATGGCCGCGGCGCCACGCTTTCACGTGGTTCGGCACGTAGTTGCTCACGCGACCAGCCACGTGGTGCGGAGATGCTGCTGCTGCCGGCGGCGCGGCGCGGCGCGCCGGTGAAACCCAGTTGCCACAGCTGTGCGCATGCGCCGTGTCAAGTGGGACGAAAATGAAAAAGGAACGACCAGCCAGAGGGAGCGGCGGAAGACTGACTTTGCATTTCAACTGAGAAAGTTCCACTCGGCCAGCTGTAGCCGTGGCGTCACTCCAGGTTTAACCAGAGCTAAACCACCGCCAATTTTTTTTATACAGTCATTTTGTAATGGCTCCAGAGTTGCGTATTCAATCCATATTTTTTCTTTGTTCCTTGAAGCGATTATTCTGCCGAAGCCTTAATACTTTTCTTCCTACTTATACAGCGCTTATATAGCGCTAGTGTGTGTCGTTTCTTCGTGTTTTCCGCGTTTCATCGCGCTGTTTCTAAGTACCATGCATTACCAACTAGCCCAGAACCTTGCTCTTCTGACTTTTCTTCGTCTGAGCAGTGGCTGAGTCTTGCCTCATAACTGTAATAGACGTGCTAAAACCGAGACACCGCCCGGTATAGCACCGACTTCGAGATTCTTAAAAAATTATCTTTCTGCAACGCAACTTTCTCTAATCCCACCTGTAGCATTCAACACCTCAACTCAACTGCCTCCACGAAAACTGAGTGCACGATTCGCTGTAGCCACAGTTGCAAGTTTCTGTGCTTTAATCACCTACCTCACTTTGTCGCTCAAAGCGCTCATGAAGTGGCATAAGAATCCTTCCTTGCTCATTGCAGTGCAACCATCCATCCGAAAAATTTTGATCGCCGCAAGGAAATTTGAAAAGCACTCATGCTACGCAGCAGACTGTGCGCTCGCGCGCTCGCGCCAATCCTCCTTCAACTGTCCCGCGACGTTGCTGCACTGAGGCGCCACTTTGCTGAAAATAGCGAAAAAGATGGCTAAACTTTGACTTACACGTGTGCGCGGTATGGCAACACTATACCTTTTGCGGTATCAAGTTTTATAGTTATCAAGGGCCTAACTAACACCCATTTCAGGACGAAGGCCTCTCCCTTATGACTCCCATTATTAACCCAGTCTTGTGCAAACTGCGGCCCCCGTATTCCCCCAAAAGCATTCAATCTCATCTTCCCAACTGACCCTTTCACCGTATGTTTTCTTCCCTTCTCACTGCTCGGCGAAGTGTACTATCGTTTCCTTGTTAATGCATTGGCATTAGAAGGGTCTGTGCAAGCGGAAATGGCGACCGCCGTCACGCGTGAAGTATGACGTGGGGCGGTGGCTGGCTACCTCGGATATAACGCACCTAAGTATGCCGCCTTGGTTATAACGAACTTTCGTGCGTCGGCCTCGGGCATAACGAGCTTTGTGTGTCAACCTCTAATGCAACGAACCTCAGTATACCACCACCGCCAACTGCTAACGGATACAAACGATCCACCGAGGATAGCCTGAGAGTATTCATTTTGTAGTGATGGTAGCATTTCGAGCCTTCAGCGTGGCAGCTCCAGAGCGGGGGCGGCGCCGCCACCCTGTGGCTGCTCCGCCCCGCTGTCACGTGGTTGGTGAAGTGGTGCGGAGCAGCTGCCGGCGGCGCGGCGCCGTTGCTCATCACGTGGTTCGTCACGTGACCAGCCACGTGGTGCGGAGCAGCTGCTGCTGGCGGCGCGGTGCGCCGGCGAAACCGAGCTGCCACAGCTCTGCGCATCCGCCATGTCAAGTGGGACGGAGATGAAGGAACGCCCAGCGAAACAGAGCAGCGAAAGACTGAGTTGAGTTGAGTTGAGGTGTTGAATGCTACAGGTGGAGTTAGCCTTGCTTTATCTGACGGCAATTGCTCCACCGTAGCGTTCCTTCTATATTAGCAATGCCGCAACTACCCCGCTATGCGCAATCTCTTATAATAGCACACATTCTCTCCCGCAGTCACTATCTATGCACACAATCAATCCACACAGTCCACATCACAGTCCACTCCAGAAGTCACCATCTATGCACATATTCAGTCACAGTAGAACATAGGCCATTTTAGTGCCACAATCCATACACACATTCACTCACAGTATAAAGTAGTCCACTCCGGAAGACACCATCTAGGCAAACATTCAATCACAGTAGGCCATAGTCCATTCCTGCTGTCACCATTTAGAAACAAGATCCGTGTTCTGCAGAAATGTTAAAAGAAGGTGTGCAGCCTCCCTTCTGCATGTCTGGTTTCCACTCGGGTAGACAATGCCCTGCACTGGGCTGTGACGGGTTCCTGTCTTCTTGAAGGAAGCGAACATCACATGCCTTTCCGCGTTGTACTCTGGGCAGAACATAATATAATGTTCGATATCCCCGCACACACCACTTAAAGAGCAGAGCGGAGACGATGCTATGCCCGTCTTATGCATCCATGCAGGAGTGCGAGCAGAGGCCCCTGAGAATTCGATGTAGAAAGGTCGCCTGAGATCTTCTCAGTCCCTTGGTCACACATTGCTTGTGGGACGCACTCCACAGGTTACTGAAGTGACCGAGCACCGTTTTCCTGCAGAGACTTCTCTACTTTTTTATGGAATCCTTGAGAGAGCTTTATGGGTGAGCCTGTCTGCCACCTCATTACCCTTGACTCCTATGAGAGAGGGCACCCATTGGAAATGTAGAGTAAAGCTTCTGCTGTGCAGATTCTGCACCAAGCGCAGAGAGCTTAGAGACAAGGTGTCAGTAAGGAATCCGCGCTCTAACCTCTGAAGAACAGATTTTGAATCAGTTTGGATGACAAAAGGTTGAGCCGGACAAGATCCTAACTTCCGTAAAGCCGCCTCAATAGCAACACTTTCAGCCGTTGTAGAGGATACGACAGCAGTAAAGCGTACGGACCACTTACAGTCCAAAGAAAAAATGTAAAAAGCCGCTGCGCTAGCTTGTTTGACCTTGTCCACAGAACCATCCGTGAAAATTTAAAGATGGCAGGCATACTTTGTTTCCAAGTGTTCCAGTACAAGCGAACGCGTTGCTGCCAAAAGAGAGCTGCGCTTTGCGCTCACATGGGGAATTGTGACCTTACAGTCGAGGGTCGAAAAAGACCAAGGGGGTTTCAACCGTTTCCTTTGCCTTCGGACATTAATGCCTAAAAAACTAAGAGTATTGAGTGCCAAGTAAGCCTTCGACTCATACCTCTTGCAGAGCCGTTGGAGAAGGGATAGCCCAGCTACAGTCTCTCCTAAGCGACTTCGCAAGTCAACTGAACAAGTTCTACTCGGCCAGCTATAGCTATCGCGTCACTGCAGGTTTAACCAGATCTAAACCACCGCCAATTTTTTTTGTAATATACAGGTATGGCGTTGGCGAAAATAATGAAGCGCCGACCAAAAGGTGTTGTCAAGATGGAAGGACGTTTCGACTTCCACACGGAAGTCTTGTTCACTGATGGAAAAATTTCGCACACAAAGCTTAAGTACGTTGTGCTAATCGTCGCAGGCATGTAGCATACGAGGGCGGTAGATTGCCGATGTTACGGTTGAGCGTCTGATCTGTTGTCTGGATGGCGAAGCCTAAGCCCAGAATTGTTTTGTCAGTAGCCGAAACGTGTGTCAGTCCACGAAGCCTAAGCCAAGAATTGTTGTGTCAGTAGCCGAAACGTGTGTCAGTCCGCATACGTACGTGGCCCAACAATTAAAACACAGGTCTTTTCAAAGAAAAAATCTGAACAACCTTTTGTATGGGGCACTTTAATGCTGAAGAATACAAGCCCACATTATAGCGGACAGTGTTTAATCAATATCAGGAATGTACCGCCTGTTCCTATGAAAAGCTAAGTTATTGGCCGTTTTAATTCGGTTGATAAGGAATTTCATGTGGAAGGGGCGGTTTGTATGGTAAGTTCTTATCAGTAAACATTATTTCCATTTCAGCGTCTTGTGTGTGTGATCTTTGCAGTCCATCGTCATTACGCGATTCAGATCTCAGGAATGCATACGCACGAGCTAGCTCTACGACATCGCTTTGCAAAGAATGCCATATTGAAAACAAACTTAGGGCATGTCATTCGCGTAACATTCCAAAGTTTATGTCAGTGGTCTCTCGTGCTGTGGCTAATGATCTGAAATATAATTGCGAATAAGGAGCTATTCTGACATAGTATATTACATCTATTAACGCTATTTAGATTTCTGAGGGTAAAGTGAGTCACTCGTTCACTAGTATATAGCGGTGCGCTACGCGTTTGTTGATCAGTCTCGCCATGGAAGTTACCGACGAAGAGTCTATATCTTAATCTATTTGCTCTACTGCTTCGGAACAGTTAAATTCTAAGCTTGCTCCCCGCCGCAGCTAGAAGGGCGCCGCTCGTCGCGTGTGCCGTGGCCCCCGAGCCGGCGCCGCGCCTAGCAGGTGGTCTCTGCGTTGACATGACGACCTCCTCGCCTTGCGCTCGCTCCGTGGAGGCTTCACTGGGATATATATAGCTGTGCGCTGCGCGATAGTTGATCAGTCTCGCCATGGAAGTTACCGACGAAGAGTCTGTATCTTAATCTATTTGCTCTACTGCTTCGGAACAGTTAAATTCTAAGCTTGCTCCCCGCCGCAGCTAGAAGGGCGCCGCTCGTCGCGTGTGCCGTGGCCTCCGAGCCGGCGCCGCGCCTAGCAGGTGGTCTCTGCGTTGATGTGACGACCTCCTCGCCTTGCGCTCGCTCCGTGGAGGCTTCACTGGGATATATATAGCGGTGCGCTACGCGTTAGTTGATCAGTCTCGCCATGGAAGTTACCGACGCAGAGTCTATATCTTAATCTATTTGCTCTACTGCTTCGGAACAGTTAAATTCTAAGCTTGCTCCCCGCCGCAGCTAGAAGGGCGCCGCTCGACGCGTGTGCCGTGGCCCCCGAGCCGGCGCCGCGCCTAGCAGGTTGTCTCTGCGTTGATGTGACGACCTCCTCGCCTTGCGCTCGCTCCGTGGAGGCTTCACTGGGATATATATAGCGGTGCGCTACGCGTTAGTTGATCAGTCTCGCCATGGAAGTTACCGACGAAGAGTCTATATCTTAATCTATTTGCTCTTCTGCTTCGGAACAGTTAAATTCTAAGCTTGCTCCCCGCCGCAGCTAGAAGGGCTCCGCTCGTCACGTGTGCCGTGGCCCCCGAGCCGGCGCCGCGCCTAGCAGGTGGTCTCTGCGTTGATATGACGACCTCCTCGCCTTCCGCTCGCTCCGTGGAGGCTTCACTGGGATATATATAGCGGTGCGCTACGCGTTAGTTGATCAGTCTCGCCATGAAAATTACCGACGAAGAGTCTATATCTTAATCTATTTGCTCTACTGCTATAGTGCCTAGAATATACTGGCTAGTGTGCCGACCGTGGCCTTCCTGGTGGCACCGCGAGCGATGAATGCCGACTGCCGCCGCATGGAGCGCTGCAAGTCGGGAGGGTGCCGCCGAGCCACAACGCTCTCGCAACATCGGCAAGAGGTCTAGTGCATTTTTGCTTTCGTTCAGCTGTAATCGACCAAAGCTGTCATAGAGGCAGCTGACTATAGGTTTCAGGGTTTGTTTTGAGTCTCTGTCGAGGAGCTGCACATTTAGCACTTGTCGCTTGCGCGAAAGCTGCTGTGAAATTCAGCACAACTTCGTGTTCCGAAACACGAAATTTGTGCTGTACATAGATATCTTTTATATATATATGAAGTACTTTTTCGGTAACATTTTCTCTAATAAAGCAGGCGAAGCGCTTCGGTTAATTTTATTGGATTATATTTAGGTGTTCTCGCTGTGTGCGTACTACATTTGCGAACGAGTAAACACATGCAATGTGAATAACGCAGGAAACACAGTCGTGCAACACTCGTTTTTATCGCGTGCAATATCAATCGCGGACATGTTACAGAAGTACAGCAAGCAGGGCCCATATGTGCACATGAGAAGCATTTATTGGCAGCGACGCAGTTTTAGAAACTTATGCCACTGCATTTGCGCTTCCCTCTCTTTGTTGAGGCCCTTGACAAAAAAACGAAACCTTAAGAGAACATAAACCTTTAAAACGGTAGATAAAACTGCCTTTTCATGCTCTGAGCAGCCGAGTTGAGGAAAAGACAGTGTCTGTAGCTGACTCGAAAATTCAACTAAACTCATTTCATGGAGCTTGTTTTTACTAAAAAACACAGTAAAGGCATCTTCCATGGCCTTTACAGCAGTTGACATGCTCTGGATGGGGTACACTAGGCCCCCATTGTCAAAATGGCTAGTAAAGTACGAAGCGGCGTCGGCACTTGCTTCAGCTTTGCTTACACATAGGCAGCCTGCACACTGTGGACAACAGTTCTTAGCAATGATCTTCCTTGCCACGTAGCCTGTAGCGTAGTAGATCAAAGCACTGTGGCTCTTCTTCTCTATGCACGATGCATGGTCACTGCTAGACACGACAGCTTGAACTACATCTTCAGCTTCACTGACGTTTCCGTGGTCAAGAAGGTCATCTATTTTGTCTGAAAGGAACTTACTCGTAGTTTCACACACCTCCTTTGGGCTCAGCAGTACTTTGATTACGTCTGCGGTGCAGTTCACTCCTCTAGGTGGCTTTGTAGAATGCGAGTAAATTCACAGTCATCAGAAACTGTGACACTGTCGGATGGTCGTTACAGCCAGACGACTGTCTAATTATACCAAAAAGGTTTTCAAGCTTATCCTGGCTTAATCTGGATGTTAAAAGATACTTGAAACCCACAGTCGACGTCAGGTAGGACAACAAGCCAAGTGTACTCTTGATGGTAACCCTTAGCCCAGCAGACGTGCTTTCTGCAAGAAAACCACCACCAGCTGGTTTTGCAGTTTGCTCCCATTCCTGCAGATACTCTAGGAAGCCTTTCAGAAATTGCACATTTGGACTGCCAGGCTTGAGTGCCTTCTCGCTTGTTCGTGATGTCATAACACGAATCAGGTGATTCATTTCTTTTACGAAATCTACTGTCGGCTGCACGGTCCTATGTGAGGCTTCAATGTGTTCTCTATAAATGAAAAGTCCTTTGATGACCTGGTCGCTGAAGAGCTGAAATGCGATGTCCACTTTCATTTTTTCAAAGCAGTTTGACTTAAGGTGTGCATTTGTCAGGCTTGGCATAACTTTCAGTGTAACATTTTCTCGATCCGCTTCGAAGGCTGCTAGTACAATACCAATGTGAACATGCCCAGCTGGTGTCAGGTATCCTTTTCCAAAAAATCCATTTCTCACATTCTTCAAAAGGTGTGGAAAATCTGACAAAAAATAGAGCTGCCTTTTAGGATCCACTGGGTGTTTGGTGCTGCTCCGAACGCGGCTTGGAGAACCTTTGAAAAAAACAACAACTTGCGATCAGTTTCTTCATCACAATATTTAAACATTAGAAACATGAAATCTGCACTAGCACCAGGCACAGTCTAAACAATCTTGCATTTTGCGTGAAATTACAGCCTTACCCTGTATTCCAAACAGCCGCCACATGCTCCTATTCCAGCTGGCGCCTCCCGTGTTATGCAATCCACGAACAGATCAGCCTTTTCCGCAAGGACGGTGGTTTCCAAAATGATTTTCGCCAGCGTTGGGGCCTTCACACTGCCCTTTGAGGCAAAAACACCGAGGATTTGTGTCCATTTTCCTGCGGAAAGGTAATCTCTCACAAATGTACGTGCGTTTTACGTATAAAGTTGCGAACTGTAACCAAGAGAAGAAAAAAAGTTTACCAGTAAATGGCTGAACCAGCACAATCACCCCAAGGTCCGCCAGCACATTCTTCTGGTCAGCAGGTGTATGACCTCCAATGTCAACAAAGCCTTCAATATCACCTGAATTGTAAAAAAAGCACAGGAAAAACACCTTGTTTTATGCGCAGACATCTCTCAACACAGATCAGAATATGGCAAAGGTGCTAAACCAGCATAAAAAGAAACACGTGCTAAAAGACTTGACGATCGAATATTACCAGAGCACTGCACGGCTCGAGCAATATTGTAGTGCTTAGCAGAACATCGTATTTTTCTCATACTGTACAAGCTCGCTGATTCGTGCTTCAAAGGACCGGAAAAAATGTTCGCATAGTCTGAAATTATGTTCGAACTATCGAATGACCCCGAAAAAAAAACTGACCAGAACCGCTTGCATCGCGGTAAATTTATTTGGTGAAAGACTTCGCAGTAGTTGCTTGTTATTTTAGATGAGAACAGCGCAACAATCACTATTTTTAGCGGTGGAGCTCTGCCGCTAGTGCATCGCACGCCGCAAGCGCGGAAGATTCACGGGCGATGAATACGGCATTGCTCAGCAGCTCCGAAGCGGCAAGAAAAAAATGTGGATAGGGAAGATTAGCGAAACAGCCAACCAACGCTATAAACGGCGCGTAGCTGGGTTTGGCTGGCTGGCTAGTGCGGTTGGGCGTACGTTTCAGAAAAGCAAAATCGAAACTATCAGTGTGTCCGCTCTTATAGATGAGGCCGTCCGTCCGCCATCACGCCTGCCGTTCAGCGCAAGTCAGAGGTGCGCGAATGATTCTGCAGCACAGAACTCAGCTTTGAGGGGGGCTATTTGGACGACCACTTGCCGAACCGATACCTGTATGTACACAACCTCCTTTGGGAGCCCGTTCTAATTAACCGGTGCGAGACCCGTAGCTTCCGAAACAGCGAGCGTGCAACGCCATAGACTTGCAGAGCGTTGGCCGGGACCGCGCCGGCAGTTCGAATTATGCGGATTTTCGCATTGCGGGGTTTGAATCAAAGAGCTTTTACCGTATACACAGAACGGTCCAAGAATTCATTGCAGCTATACTCACCAGCTGATTTCACATTTAGGTGCTCCCAAAGCTTTATTTCGTCAATGACGAGTCCACCGTGACGACTGTAAGCATCCATGGTCTTTGTTTTTTTCATTTAGGGCATCGAAGACCTTTGTACTGAGGCCAAAGCCACCCTTGAAGCGCTGTAGGTACTTTTTCAGGCAAGTTCGCCCTGGCAGAACCATAATAGACTGTCTGCGGAGATGCTCATACAACTTCGGGCTTCGCATCCTCATCAGCATACATTCTAAAATCCACTCATCATCGTATCGCATTCCCTTGTGTGGTTTTCGCCTTGCAGCAAGGAAACAACTCTTTACAACCAGCTGCTGCTTTGAGGGAAGAGATTTAATTTTGCTGTTAAATGTCTCTTCACTAAGAGCCTCATTTCGCTCTTTCATGTGAGCCACCTGTCTAATTGCATTTGCCAATCTTTTCTTGGCTCTTGACAGGCTTCGAGAAATGTTCCTGCACTGTTTCTTTTCATCAGATTTTCTGGCAATTTCACTTGTGCTTTGCTTTTTTCTGCACGCTTGGTTTTGAGCCAGAATCCTTTGGTACTTGCAGAAAGCGCAAGATTCACCTTCAGACCTCACAGATAATGAACACTTCTCAGAAAAAATTATGCCTTTGTAGGAGGTGTGCTTTCCTGAGGCCGGCTTTATGCCGCATCCATCACAAAGATTTCTCAAGGCAACTTCCTTGATCAAAGTTTCGACCTCTTCGCAAGTTGTGACGATGTGTTTTGACTTTTCCCTTCCCCTGAGGTAAACCGTGGCTACCACTGATTGTCCATCAAGTAATGGCTTTGCAAATGCTACCATCTTTTCAATGAAGAGGTTAGCGAACTTACTTTTTTCAGCCTCACAATAGGCGTACGCTAATGAATCGACTGTCACGGATGGCACTTTCATCCATGTCACTGGAATAGCGACGTTGAAGAATGGATGGAGACGATCGTTGGTTGTTCGTGGTCGTTCGTCACCAGCATTTTGCGCTTCCTTCTGCAGAAACACAGCGTGGGGTGGTGCACTTTTCAGTTACTGCAGCTCCGCTGTTGGTGTCAGATGCTTCCATGCTCACCGATTCAGCATTATCAATGCCTGAGCACAACTCGGAGGATTCCGACGCAGCACGCCTGTGACGCTTGCTGGAGGCTCTTGCTGGCACAGATTTCTAGTTTTTCTTTTAGCTGACACTTTACGCAGAATGTGTTCTGGTTAATGCGTGAATATCGAAGGCACGGCGTCGGGTTTCAGGCGCGGTTTATCGCGGGGAAGCTCGCTGGTAACACCATTTACGCTGACACTGAATGTGCGCTCGATACAACTGCTCTCAAAATGTTTGTCGCAAACCACAGCAGCTGGCGTCAGCCTTTTGTCCTCTCTTTTGATGTTTCTTTCCCATTCTGCAAGCCGAGTAGCATCAGATGGTGCAGTAAACATGGAAACACGTTCCTTGTTCGAGCGGTAACCGCTTTTACACATTGGCACAAAGCAAGTCTTCTCTTTGCACTGTCGCTTTGGCTTTGACATCTTTTTTGTGCAGTCACATGTAGCTCGTTTAGTCGTGGACACGAGAAAAAAACAATCGAGAGCTCAGTGCATGATTTGACTACACGGTGAAAGCACGCAGAACGGATACACGCACGCACAGAACGCGCGCACAAAACCGACGAAATCACCACAGAACTGCTCGGAGGAGCGGATGCGTCGACTTTCATGTGCAAGGAGCCACACAGGACAACATACACTGCACCTCAGTCAACAAAATTTCTTGCACAAGCAGGTTAATCGCGCACACACAAGACCAGGTCGCTGCCTTCCGAAGCGAGAAAACCGCGTCGTCTGCGGCGGCAGCACCCTCCCGACAAGCAGCGCCCTCTGCCGCCATCGATGGGCTTTCATTGCAAACGGTGCCACCTGCTCCCATTGCGCAGCGCTGGCGCTAGGCACACTAGCCAGTATATTCTAGGCACTATACTACTGCTTCGGAACATTTAAATTCTAAGCTTGCTCCCCGCCGCAGCTAGAAGGGCGGCGCTCGTCGCGTGTGCCGTGGCGCCCGAGCCGGCGCCGCGCCTAGCAGGTGGTCTCTGCGTTGATATGACGACCTCCTCGCCTTGCGCTCGCTCCGTGGAGGCTTCACTGGTATATACAGTATTGTGCGTTTTTATCGCTGACACATTCAAAAATTTCCCCGCCTCAACCGCTGGCTCGTTTGCGGTGAAACTGCACACAGAGCTTGCGTATTATAGTAACTTTTGTATCGTAGCAAGTTTGACAATGGTACTTACTTAGTTCAGGCGCACATGATGCGAAAACGTAAGCGTCTACGAGAGATCGGCGAGCCAAAATAATAATAATAATAATAATAATAATAATAATTGGTTTTTGGGGAAAGGAAAATGGCGCAGTATCTGTCTCATATATCGTTGGACACCTGAACCGCGCCGTCAGGGAAGGAATAAAGGAGGGAGTGAAAGAAGAAAGGAAGAGGTGCCGTAGTGGAGGGCTCCGGAATAAATTCGACCACCTGGGGTTCTTTAACGTGCACTGACATCGCACAGCACACGGGCGCCTTTGCGTTTTTCTCCATAAAAACGCAGCCGCCGCGGTCGGGTTCGAACCCGGGAACTCCGGATCAGTAGTCGAGCGCCCTAACCACTGAGCCACCGCGGCGGGTCAAAAACCCGCAGACGACGCTTTTTCGCTGAGAACCGGCAGTGGCGCCATCTGTTTGCATTAGCGCAAAGCGTCACGACTAGGCCGCCGAGGCGAGCGTTGCAAGGAGCCCGGGCTCGCCTCTTTAAATCAGTTGTTTTGATATTTTTCCGCTCAATTAGCCGAAAATGTTGTAAGCGCTTCAGTTGAAGCAGACGCAAATGCCGAAAGGCATATTCAAAGGTGCCCCGCCGCGGTGGCTCAGTGGTTAGGGCGCTCGACTACTGATCCGGAGTTCCCGGGATCGAACCCGACCGCGGCGGCTGCGTTTTTATGGAGGAAAAACGCCAAGGCGCTCGTGTGCTGTGCGATGTCAGTGCACGTTAAAGATCCCCAGGTGGTCGAAATTATTCCGGAGCCCTCCACTACGGCACCTCTCTTCCTTTCTTCTTCCAGTCCCTCCTTCACCCTTTCCTTACGGCGCGGTTCAGGAGTCCAACGATATATGAGACAGATACTGCGCCATTTCCTTTCCCACCAAAACCAATTATTATTATTATTATATATATATGCCCCGCCGCGGTGGCTCAGTGGTTAGGGCGCTCGACTACTGATCCGGAGTTCCCGGGTTCGAACCCCACCGCGGCGGCTGCGCCTTTATGGAGGAAAAACGCTAAGGCGCCCGTGTGCTGTGCGATGTCAGTGCACGTTAAAGATCCCCAGGTGGTCGAAATTATTCCGGAGCCCTCCACTACGGCACCTCTCTTCCTTTCTTCTTTCACTCACTCCTTTACCCTTCCCTTACGGCGCGGTTCAGGTGTCCAACGATATATGAGACAGATACTGCGCCATTTCCTTTCCCCCCAAAAAACCAATTATTATTATTATTATTATTATTATTATTATTATTATTATTATTATTATTATTATTATTATTATATATTCAAAGGGCCCGCGCTCCTTGCAACGCTCGCCTCGGCGGCCTAGTCGTGACGCTCTGCGCTACCGCAAACAGATGGCGCCACTGCCGGTTCTCAGCGAGAAAGCGTCGTCTGCGGGTTTTGGCTCGCCGATCTCTCCTAGACGCTTACGTTTTCGCATCATGTGCGCCTGAACTAAGTAAGTACTATGTCAAACTTGCTGCGATACAAAAGTTACCATAATACGCAAGCTCTGTGTGCAGTTTCACCGCAAACGAGCCAGCGGTTGAGGCGGAGAAATTTTTGAAAGTGTCAGCGTTAAAAACGCACAATACTGTATATAGCGGTGCGCTACGCGTTAGTTGATCAGTATCGCCATGGAAGTTACCGACGAAGAGTCTATATCTTAATCTATTTGCTCTACTGCTTCGGAACAGTTAAATTCTTAGCTTGCTCCCCGCCGCAGCTAGAAGGGCGCCGCTCGTCGCGTGTGCCGTGGCGCCCGAGCCGGCGCCACGCCTAGCAGGTGGTCTCTGCGTTGATATGACGACCTCCTCGCCTTGCGCTCGCTCCGTGGAGGCTTCACTGGGATATATATAGCGGTGCGCTACGCGTTAGTTGATCAGTCTCGCCATGGAAGTTACCGACGAAGAGTCTATATCTTAATCTATTTGCTCTACTGCTTCGGAACGGTTAAATTCTTAGCTTGCTCCACGCCGCAGCTAGAAGGGCGCCGCTCGTCGCGTGTGCTGTGGCCCCCGAGCTGGCGCCGCGCCTAGCAGGTGGTCTCTGCGTTGATATGACGACCTCCTCGCCTAGCGCTCGCTCAGTGGAGGCTTCACTGGGATATATATAGCGGTGCGCCACGCGTTAGTTGATCAGTCTCGCCATGGAAGTTACCGACGAAGAGTTTATATCTGAATCTAGTTGCTCTACTGCTTCGGAACAGTTAAATTCTAAGCTTGCTCCACGCCGCAGCTAGAAGGACGCCGCTCGTCGCGTGTGCTGTGGCCCCCGAGCTGGCGCCGCGCCTAGCAGGTGGTCTCTGCGTTCATATGACGACCTCCTCGCCTAGCGCTCGCTCAGTGGAGGCTTCACTGGGATATATATAGCGGTGCGCCACGCGTTAGTTGATCAGTCTCGCCATGGAAGTTACCGACGAAGAGTCTAT
Source organism: Amblyomma americanum (assembly GCF_052857255.1). NCBI lineage: Eukaryota > Metazoa > Arthropoda > Arachnida > Ixodida > Ixodidae > Amblyomma > Amblyomma americanum. The sequence continues at coordinate 34,996,910 of NC_135500.1, read as the reverse complement.
ATCTTAATCTATTTGCTCTACTGCTTCGGAACGGTTAAATTCTTAGCTTGCTCCACGCCGCAGCTAGAAGGGCACCACTCGTCGCGTGTGCCGTGGCCCCCGAGCTGGCGCCGCGCCTAGCAGGTGGTCTCTGCGTTGATATGACGACCTCCTCGCCTTGCGCTCGCTCCGTGGAGGCTTCACTGGTATATATATAGCGGTGCGCTACGCGTTAGTTGATCAGTCTCGCCAAGGAAGTTACCGACGAAGAGTCTATATCTTAATCTATTTGCTCTACTGCTTCGGAACGGTTAAATTCTTAGCTTGCTCCACGCCGCAGCTAGAAGGGCGCCGCTCGTCGCGTGTGCTGTGGCCCCCGAGCTGGCGCCGCGCCTAGCAGGTGGTCTCTGCGTTGATATGACGACCTCCTCGCCTTGCGCTCGCTCCGTGGAGGCTTCACTGGTATATATATAGCGGTGCGCTACGCGTTAGTTGATCAGTCTCGCCATGGAAGTTACCGACGAAGAGTTTATATCTGAATCTAGTTGCTCTACTGCTTCGGAACAGTTAAATTCTAAGCTTGCTCCCCGCCGCAGCTAGAAGGGCGCCGCTCGTCGCGTGTGCTGTGGCCCCCGAGCCGGCGCCGCGCCTAGCAGGTGGTCTCTGCGTTGATATGACGACCTCCTGGCCTTGCGCTCGCTCCGTGGAGGCTTCACTGGTATATAGCGGTGCGCTACGCGTTGGTTGATCAGTCTCGCCATCGAAGTTACCGACGGAGAGTCTATATCTGAATCTAGTTGCTCTACTGCTTCGGAACAGTTAAATTCTAAGCTTGCTCCCCGCCGCAGCTAGAAGGGCGCCGCTCGTCGCGTGTGCCGTGGCGCCCGAGCCGGCGCCGCGCCTAGCAGGTGGTCTCTGCGTTGATATGACGACCTCCTCGCCTTGCGCTCGCTCCGTGGAGGCTTCACTGGTATATAGCGGTGCGCTACGCGTTGGTTGATCAGTCTCGCCATGGAAGTTACCGACGGATAGTCTATATCTGAATCTAGTTGCTCTACTGCTTCGGAACAGTTAAATTCTAAGCTTGCTCCCCGCCGCAGCTAGAAGGGCGCCGCTCGTCGCGTGTGCCGTGGCGCCCGAGCCGGCGCCGCGCCTAGCAGGTGGTCTCTGCGTTGATATGACGACCTCCTCGCCTTGCGCTCGCTCCGTGGAGGCTTCACTGGTATATAGCGGTGCGCTACGCGTTGGTTGATCAGTCTCGCCATGGAAGTTACCGACGGAGAGTCTATATCTGAATCTAGTTGCTCTACTGCTTCGGAACAGTTAAATTCTAAGCTTGCTCCCCGCCGCAGCTAGAAGGGCGCCGCTCGTCGCGTGTGCCGTGGCGCCCGAGCCGGCGCCGCGCCTAGCAGGTGGTCTCTGCGTTGATATGACGACCTCCTCGCCTTGCGCTCGCTCCGTGGAGGCTTCACTGGTATATAGCGGTGCGCTACGCGTTGGTTGATCAGTCTCGCCATGGAAGTTACAGACGAAGAGTCTATATCTGAATCAAGTTGCTCTACTGCTTCGGAACAGTTAAATTCTAAGCTTGCTCCCCGCCGCAGCTAGAAGGGCGCCGCTCGTCGCGTGTGCCGTGGCGCCCGAGCCGGCGCCGCGCCTAGCAGGTGGTCTCTGCGTTGATATGACGACCTCCTCGCCTTGCGCTCGCTCCGTGGAGGCTTCACTGGTATATAGCGGTGCGCTACGCGTTGGTTGATCAGTCTCGCCATGGAAGTTACCGACGAAGAGTCTATATCTGAATCTAGTTGCTCTACTGCTTCGGAACGGTTAAATTCTAAGCTTGCTCCCCGCCGCAGCTAGAAGGGCGCCGCTCGTCGCGTGTGCCGTGGCGCCCGAGCCGGCGCCGCGCCTAGCAGGTGGTCTCTGCGTTGATATGACGACCTCCTCGCCTTGCGCTCGCTCCGTGGAGGCTTCACTGGTATATAGCGGTGCGCTACGCGTTGGTTGATCAGTCTCGCCATGGAAGTTACCGACGAAGAGTCTATATCTGAATCTAGTTGCTCTACTGCTTCGGAACAGTTAAATTCTAAGCTTGCTCCCCGCCGCAGCTAGAAGGGCGCCGCTCGTCGCGTGTGCCGTGGCGCCCGAGCCGGCGCCGCGCCTAGCAGGTGGTCTCTGCGTTGATATGACGACCTCCTCGCCTTGCGCTCGCTCCGTGGAGGCTTCACTGGTATATAGCGGTGCGCTACGCGTTGGTTGATCAGTCTCGCCATGGAAGTTACCGACGAAGAGTCTATATCTGAATCTAGTTGCTCTACTGCTTCGGAACAGTTAAATTCTTAGGTTGCTCACCGCCGCAGCTAGAAGGGCGCCGCTCGTCGCGTGTGCCGTGGCGCCCGAGCCGGCGCCGCGCCTAGCAGGTGGTCTCTGCGTTGATATGACGACCTCCTCGCCTTGCGCTCGCTCCGTGGAGGCTTCACTGGTATATAGCGGTGCGCTACGCGTTGGTTGATCAGTCTCGCCATGGAAGTTACCGACGAAGAGTCTATATCTGAATCTAGTTGCTCTACTGCTTCGGAACAGTTAAATTCTAAGCTTGCTCCCCGCCGCAGCTAGAAGGGCGCCGCTCGTCGCGTGTGCCGTGGCGTCCGAGCCGGCGCCGCGCCTAGCAGGTGGTCTCTGCGTTGATATGACGACCTCCTCGCCTTGCGCTCGCTCCGTGGAGGCTTCACTGGTATATAGCGGTGCGCTACGCGTTGGTTGATCAGTCTCGCCATGGAAGTTACAGACGAAGAGTCTATATGTGAATCTAGTGGCTCTACTGCTTCGGAACGGTTAAATTCTTAGCTTGCTCCACGCCGCAGCTAGAAGGGCGCCGCTCGTCGCGTGTGCTGTGGCCCCCGAGCTGGCGCCGCGCCTAGCAGGTGGTCTCTGCGTTGATATGACGACCTCCTCGCCTTGCGCTCGCTCCGTGGAGGCTTCACTGGTATATAGCGGTGCGCTACGCGTTGGTTGATCAGTCTCGCCATGGAAGTTACAGACGAAGAGTCTATATCTGAATCAAGTTGCTCTACTGCTTCGGAACAGTTAAATTCTAAGCTTGCTCCCCGCCGCAGCTAGAAGGGCGCCGCTCGTCGCGTGTGCCGTGGCGCCCGAGCCGGCGCCGCGCCTAGCAGGTGGTCTCTGCGTTGATATGACGACCTCCTCGCCTTGCGCTCGCTCCGTGGAGGCTTCACTGGTATATAGCGGTGCGCTACGCGTTGGTTGATCAGTCTCGCCATGGAAGTTACCGACGAAGAGTCTATATCTGAATCTAGTTGCTCTACTGCTTCGGAACAGTTAAATTCTAAGCTTGCTCCCCGCCGCAGCTAGAAGGGCGCCGCTCGTCGCGTGTGCCGTGGCGCCCGAGCCGGCGCCGCGCCTAGCAGGTGGTCTCTGCGTTGATATGACGACCTCCTCGCCTTGCGCTCGCTCCGTGGAGGCTTCACTGGTATATAGCGGTGCGCTACGCGTTGGTTGATCAGTCTCGCCATGGAAGTTACAGACGAAGAGTCTATATGTGAATCTAGTGGCTCTACTGCTTCGGAACGGTTAAATTCTTAGCTTGCTCCACGCCGCAGCTAGAAGGGCGCCGCTCGTCGCGTGTGCTGTGGCCCCCGAGCTGGCGCCGCGCCTAGCAGGTGGTCTCTGCGTTGATATGACGACCTCCTCGCCTTGCGCTCGCTCCGTGGAGGCTTCACTGGTATATAGCGGTGCGCCACGCGTTAGTTGATCAGACTCGCCATGGAAGTTACCGACGAAGAGTTTATATCTGAATCTAGTTGCTCTACTGATTCGGAACAGTTAAATTCTAAGCTTGCTCCCCGCCGCAGCTAGAAGGGCGCCGCTCGTCGCGTGTGCCGTGGCGCCCGAGCCGGCGCCGCGCCTAGCAGGTGGTCTCTGCGTTGATATGACGACCTCCTCGCCTTGCGCTCGCTCCGTGGAGGCTTCACTGGTGTATAGCGGTGCGCTACGCGTTGGTTGATCAGTCTCGCCATGGAAGTTACCGACGAAGAGTCTATATCTGAATCTAGTTGCTCTACTGCTTCGGAACAGTTAAATTCTAAGCTTGCTCCCCGCCGCAGCTAGAAGGGCGCCGCTCGTCGCGTGTGCCGTGGCGCCCGAGCCGGCGCCGCACCTAGCAGGTGGTCTCTGCGTTGATATGACGACCTCCTCGCCTTGCGCTCGCTCCGTGGAGGCTTCACTGGTATATAGCGGTGCGCTACGCGTTGGTTGATCAGTCTCGCCATGGAAGTTACAGACGAAGAGTCTATATCTGAATCTAGTGGCTCTACTGCTTCGGAACGGTTAAATTATTAGCTTGCTCCACGCCGCAGCTAGAAGGGCGCCGCTCGTCGCGTGTGCCGTGGCGCCCGAGCCGGCGCCGCGCCTAGCAGGTGGTCTCTGCGTTGATATGACGACCTCCTCGCCTTGCGCTCGCTCCGTGGAGGCTTCACTGGTATATAGCGGTGCGCCACGCGTTAGTTGATCAGACTCGCCATGGAAGTTACCGACGAAGAGTTTATATCTGAATCTAGTTGCTCTACTGCTTCGGAACAGTTAAATTCTAAGCTTGCTCCCCGCCGCAGCGAGAAGGGCGCCGCTCGTCGCGTGTGCCGTGGCGCCCGAGCCGGCGCCGCGCCTAGCAGGTGGTCTCTGCGTTGATATGAAGACCTCCTCGCCTTGCGCTCGCTCCGTGGAGGCTTCACTGGTATATAGCGGTGCGCTACGCGTTGGTTGATCAGTCTCGCCGTGGAAGTTACCGATGGAGAGTCTATATCTGAATCTAGTGGCTCTACTGCTTCGGAACGGTTAAATTCTTAGCTTGCTCCACGCCGCAGCTAGAAGGGCGCCGCTCGTCGCGTGTGCTGTGGCCCCCGAGCTGGCGCCGCGCCTAGCAGGTGGTCTCTGCGTTGATATGACGACCTCCTCGCCTTGCGCTCGCTCCGTGGAGGCTTCACTGGGATATATAGCGGTGCGCTACGCGTTGGTTGATCAGTCTCGCCATGGAAGTTACCGACGGAGAGTCTATATCTGAATCTAGTTGCTCTACTGCTTCGGAACAGTTAAATTCTAAGCTTGCTCCCCGCCGCAGCTAGAAGGGCGCCGCTCGTCGCGTGTGCCGTGGCGCCCGAGCCGGCGCCGCGCCTAGCAGGTGGTCTCTGCATTGATATGACGACCTCCTCGCCTTGCGCTCGCTCCGTGGAGGCTTCACTGGTATATAGCGGTGCGCTACGCGTTGGTTGATCAGTTTCGCCATGGAAGTTACCGACGGAGAGTCTATATCTGAATCTAGTTGCTCTACTGCTTCGGAACAGTTAAATTCTAAGCTTGCTCCCCGCCGCAGCTAGAAGGGCACCGCTCGTCGCGTGTGCCGTGGCGCCCGAGCCGGCGCCGCGCCTAGCAGGTGGTCTCTGCGTTGAATGAAGACCTCCTCGCCTTGCGCTCGCTCCGTGGAGGCTTCACTGGTATATAGCGGTGCGCTACGCGTTGGTTGATCAGTTTCGCCATGGAAGTTACCGACGGAGAGTCTATATCTGAATCTAGTTGCTCTACTGTTTCGGAACAGTTAAATTCTAAGCTTGCTCCCCGCCGCAGCTAGAAGGGCGCCGCTCGTCGCGTGTGCCGTGGCGCCCGAGCCGGCGCCGCGCCAAGCAGGTGGTCTCTGCGTTGATATGACGACCTCCTCGCCTTGCGCTCGCTCCGTGGAGGCTTCACTGGTATATAGCGGTGCGCTACGCGTTGGTTGATCAGTCTCGCCATGGAAGTTACCGACGAAGAGTCTATATCTGAATCTAGTGGCTCTACTGCTTCGGAACAGTTAAATTCTCAGCTTGCTCCCCGCCGCAGCTAGAAGGGCGCCGCTCGTCGCGTGTGCCGTGGCGCCCGAGCCGGCGCCGCGCCTAGCAGGTGGTCTCTGCGTTGATATGACGACCTCCTCGCCTTGCGCTCGCTCCGTGGAGGCTTCACTGGGATATATAGCGGTGCGCTACGCGTTGGTTGATCAGTCTCGCCATGGAAGTTACCGACGGAGAGTCTATATCTGAATCTAGTTGCTCTACTGCTTCGGAACAGTTAAATTCTAAGCTTGCTCCCCGCCGCAGCTAGAAGGGCGCCGCTCGTCGCGTGTGCCGTGGCGCCCGAGCCGGCGCCGCGCCTAGCAGGTGGTCTCTGCGTTGATATGACGACCTCCTCGCCTTGCGCTCGCTCCGTGGAGGCTTCACTGGTATATAGCGGTGCGCTACGCGTTGGTTGATCAGTCTCGCCATGGAAGTTACCGACGGAGAGTCTATATCTGAATCTAGTTGCTCTACTGCTTCGGAACAGTTAAATTCTAAGCTTGCTCCCCGCCGCAGCTAGAAGGGCGCCGCTCGTCGCGTGTGCCGTGGCGCCCGAGCCGGCGCCGCGCCTAGCAGGTGGTCTCTGCGTTGATATGACGACCTCCTCGCCTTGCGCTCGCTCCGTGGAGGCTTCACTGGTATATAGCGGTGCGCTACGCGTTGGTTGATCAGTCTCGCCATGGAAGTTACAGACGAAGAGTCTATATCTGAATCAAGTTGCTCTACTGCTTCGGAACAGTTAAATTCTAAGCTTGCTCCCCGCCGCAGCTAGAAGGGCGCCGCTCGTCGCGTGTGCCGTGGCGCCCGAGCCGGCGCCGCGCCTAGCAGGTGGTCTCTGCGTTGATATGACGACCTCCTCGCCTTGCGCTCGCTCCGTGGAGGCTTCACTGGTATATAGCGGTGCGCTACGCGTTGGTTGATCAGTCTCGCCATGGAAGTTACCGACGAAGAGTCTATATCTGAATCTAGTTGCTCTACTGCTTCGGAACAGTTAAATTCTAAGCTTGCTCCCCGCCGCAGCTAGAAGGGCGCCGCTCGTCGCGTGTGCCGTGGCGCCCGAGCCGGCGCCGCGCCTAGCAGGTGGTCTCTGCGTTGATATGACGACCTCCTCGCCTTGCGCTCGCTCCGTGGAGGCTTCACTGGTATATAGCGGTGCGCTACGCGTTGGTTGATCAGTCTCGCCATGGAAGTTACAGACGAAGAGTCTATATCTGAATCAAGTTGCTCTACTGCTTCGGAACAGTTAAATTCTAAGCTTGCTCCCCGCCGCAGCTAGAAGGGCGCCGCTCGTCGCGTGTGCCGTGGCGCCCGAGCCGGCGCCGCGCCTAGCAGGTGGTCTCTGCGTTGATATGACGACCTCCTCGCCTTGCGCTCGCTCCGTGGAGGCTTCACTGGTATATAGCGGTGCGCTACGCGTTGGTTGATCAGTCTCGCCATGGAAGTTACCGACGAAGAGTCTATATCTGAATCTAGTTGCTCTACTGCTTCGGAACAGTTAAATTCTAAGCTTGCTCCCCGCCGCAGCTAGAAGGGCGCCGCTCGTCGCGTGTGCCGTGGCGCCCGAGCCGGCGCCGCGCCTAGCAGGTGGTCTCTGCGTTGATATGACGACCTCCTCGCCTTGTGCTCGCTCCGTGGAGGCTTCACTGGTATATAGCGGTGCGCTACGCGTTGGTTGATCAGTCTCGCCATGGAAGTTACAGACGAAGAGTCTATATCTGAATCTAGTGGCTCTACTGCTTCGGAACGGTTAAATTCTTAGCTTGCTCCACGCCGCAGCTAGAAGGGCGCCGCTCGTCGCGTGTGCTGTGGCCCCCGAGCTGGCGCCGCGCCTAGCAGGTAGTCTCTGCGTGAATATGACGACCTCCTCGCCTTGCGCTCGCCCCGTGGAGGCTTCACTGGTATATAGCGGTGCGCTACGAGTTGGTTGATCAGTCTCGCCATGGAAGTTACCGACGAAGAGTCTATATCTGAATCTAGTTGCTCTACTACTTCGGAACAGTTAAATTCTAAGCTTGCTCCCCGCCGCAGCTAGAAGGGCGCCGCTCGTCGCGTGTGCCGTGGCGCCCGAGCCGGCGCCGCACCTAGCAGGTGGTCTCTGCGTTGATATGACGACCTCCTCGCCTTGCGCTCGCTTCGTGGAGGCTTCACTGGTATATAGCGGTGCGCTACGCGTTGGTTGATCAGTCTCGCCATGGAAGTTACCGACGAAGAGTCTATATCTGAATCTAGTTGCTCTACTGCTTCGGAACAGTTAAATTCTAAGCTCGCTCCCCGCCGCAGCTAGAAGGGCGCCGCTCGTCGCGTGTGCCGTGGCGCCCGAGCCGGCGCCGCGCCTAGCAGGTAGTCTCTGCGTGAATATGACGACCTCCTCGCCTTGCGCTCGCTCCGTGGAGGCTTCACTGGTATATAGCGGTGCGCTACGCGTTGGTTGATCAGTCTCGCCATGGAAGTTACCGACGAAGAGTCTATATCTGAATCTAGTTGCTCTACTGCTTCGGAACAGTTAAATTCTAAGCTTGCTCCCCGCCGCAGCTAGAAGGGCGCCGCTCGTCGCGTGTGCCGTGGCGCCCGAGCCGGCGCCGCACCTAGCAGGTGGTCTCTGCGTGAATATGACGACCTCCTCGCCTTGCGCTCGCTCCGTGGAGGCTTCACTGGTATATAGCGGTGCGCTACGCGTTGGTTGATCAGTCTCGCCATGGAAGTTACCGACGAAGAGTCTATATCTGAATCTAGTTGCTCTACTGCTTCGGAACAGTTAAATTCTAAGCTTGCTCCCCGCCGCGGCTAGAAGGGCGCCGCTCGTCGCGTGTGCCGTGGCGCCCGAGCCGGCGCCGCGCCTAGCAGGTAGTCTCTGCGTGAATATGACGACCTCCTCGCCTTGCGCTCGCTCCGTGGAGGCTTCACTGGTATATAGCGGTGCGCTACGCGTTGGTTGATCAGTCTCGCCATGGAAGTTACCGACGAAGAGTCTATATCTGAATCTAGTTGCTCTACTGCTTCGGAACAGTTAAATTCTAAGCTTGCTCCCCGCCGCAGCTAGAAGGGCGCCGCTCGTCGCGTGTGCCGTGGCGCCCGAGCCGGCGCCGCACCTAGCAGGTGGTCTCTGCGTGAATATGACGACCTCCTCGCCTTGCGCTCGCTCCGTGGAGGCTTCACTGGTATATAGCGGTGCGCTACGCGTTGGTTGATCAGTCTCGCCATGGAAGTTACCGACGAAGAGTCTATATCTGAATCTAGTTGCTCTACTGCTTCGGAACAGTTAAATTCTAAGCTTGCTCCCCGCCGCAGCTAGAAGGGCGCCGCTCGTCGCGTGTGCCGTGGCGCCCGAGCCGGCGCCGCGCCTAGCAGGTAGTCTCTGCGTGAATATGACGACCTCCTCGCCTTGCGCTCGCTCCGTGGAGGCTTCACTGGTATATAGCGGTGCGCTACGCGTTGGTTGATCAGTCTCGCCATGGAAGTTACCGACGAAGAGTCTATATCTGAATCTAGTTGCTCTACTGCTTCGGAACAGTTAAATTCTAAGCTTGCTCCCCGCCGCAGCTAGAAGGGCGCCGCTCGTCGCGTGTGCCGTGGCGCCCGAGCCGGCGCCGCACCTAGCAGGTGGTCTCTGCGTTGATATGACGACCTCCTCGCCTTGCGCTCGCTCCGTGGAGGCTTCACTGGTATATAGCGGTGCGCTACGCGTTGGTTGATCAGTCTCGCCATGGAAGTTACCGACGGAGAGTCTATATCTGAATCTAGTTGCTCTACTGCTTCGGAACAGTTAAATTCTAAGCTTGCTCCCCGCCGCAGCTAGAAGGGCGCCGCTCGTCGCGTGTGCCGTGGCGCCCGAGCCGGCGCCGCGCCTAGCAGGTGGTCTCTGCGTTGATATGACGACCTCCTCGCCTTGCGCTCGCTCCGTGGAGGCTTCACTGGTATATAGCGGTGCGCTACGCGTTGGTTGATCAGTCTCGCCATGGAAGTTACCGACGGAGAGTCTATATCTGAATCTAGTTGCTCTACTGCTTCGGAACAGTTAAATTCTAAGCTTGCTCCCCGCCGCAGCTAGAAGGGCGCCGCTCGTCGCGTGTGCCGTGGCGCCCGAGCCGGCGCCGCGCCTAGCAGGTAGTCTCTGCGTGAATATGACGACCTCCTCGCCTTGCGCTCGCTCCGTGGAGGCTTCACTGGTATATAGCGGTGCGCTACGCGTTGGTTGATCAGTCTCGCCATGGAAGTTACCGACGGAGAGTCTATATCTGAATCTAGTTGCTCTACTGCTTCGGAACAGTTAAATTCTAAGCTTGCTCCCCGCCGCAGCTAGAAGGGCGCCGCTCGTCGCGTGTGCCGTGGCGCCCGAGCCGGCGCCGCGCCTAGTAGGTGGTCTCTGCGTTGATATGACGACCTCCTCGCCTTGCGCTCGCTCCGTGGAGGCTTCACTGGGATATATAGCGGTGCGCTACGCGTTGGTTGATCAGTCTCGCCATGGAAGTTACCGACGGAGAGTCTATATCTGAATCTAGTTGCTCTACTGCTTCGGAACAGTTAAATTCTAAGCTTGCTCCCCGCCGCAGCTAGAAGGGCGCCGCTCGTCGCGTGTGCCGTGGCGCCCGAGCCGGCGCCGCGCCTAGCAGGTAGTCTCTGCGTGAATATGACGACCTCCTCGCCTTGCGCTCGCTCCGTGGAGGCTTCACTGGTATATAGCGGTGCGCTACGCGTTGGTTGATCAGTCTCGCCATGGAAGTTACCGACGGAGAGTCTATATCTGAATCTAGTTGCTCTACTGCTTCGGAACAGTTAAATTCTAAGCTTGCTCCCCGCCGCAGCTAGAAGGGCGCCGCTCGTCGCGTGTGCCGTGGCGCCCGAGCCGGCGCCGCGCCTAGTAGGTGGTCTCTGCGTTGATATGACGACCTCCTCGCCTTGCGCTCGCTCCGTGGAGGCTTCACTGGTATATAGCGGTGCGCTACGCGTTGGTTGATCAGTCTCGCCATGGAAGTTACCGACGGAGAGTCTATATCTGAATCTAGTTGCTCTACTGCTTCGGAACAGTTAAATTCTAAGCTTGCTCCCCGCCGCAGCTAGAAGGGCGCCGCTCGTCGCGTGTGCCGTGGCGCCCGAGCCGGCGCCGCGCCTAGTAGGTGGTCTCTGCGTTGATATGACGACCTCCTCGCCTTGCGCTCGCTCCGTGGAGGCTTCACTGGTATATAGCGGTGCGCTACGCGTTGGTTGATCAGTCTCGCCATGGAAGTTACCGACGGAGAGTCTATATCTGAATCTAGTTGCTCTACTGCTTCGGAACAGTTAAATTCTAAGCTTGCTCCCCGCCGCAGCTAGAAGGGCGCCGCTCGTCGCGTGTGCCGTGGCGCCCGAGCCGGCGCCGCGCCTAGCAGGTGGTCTCTGCGTTGATATGACGACCTCCTCGCCTTGCGCTCGCTCCGTGGAGGCTTCACTGGTATATAGCGGTGCGCTACGCGTTGGTTGATCAGTCTCGCCATGGAAGTTACCGACGGAGAGTCTATATCTGAATCTAGTTGCTCTACTGCTTCGGAACAGTTAAATTCTAAGCTTGCTCACCGCCGCAGCTAGAAGGGCGCCGCTCGTCGCGTGTGCCGTGGCGCCCGAGCCGGCGCCGCGCCTAGCAGGTGGTCTCTGCGTTGATATGACGACCTCCTCGCCTTGCGCTCGCTCCGTGGAGGCTTCACTGGTATATAGCGGTGCGCTACGCGTTGGTTGATCAGTCTCGCCATGGAAGTTACCGACGGAGAGTCTATATCTGAATCTAGTTGCTCTACTGCTTCGGAACAGTTAAATTCTAAGCTTGCTCCCCGCCGCAGCTAGAAGGGCGCCGCTCGTCGCGTGTGCCGTGGCGCCCGAGCCGGCGCCGCGCCTAGTAGGTGGTCTCTGCGTTGATATGACGACCTCCTCGCCTTGCGCTCGCTCCGTGGAGGCTTCACTGGGATATATAGCGGTGCGCTACGCGTTGGTTGATCAGTATCGCAATGGAAGTTACCGACGAAGAGTCTATATCTGAATCTAGTTGCTCTACTGCTTCGGAACAGTTAAATTCTAAGGCGAAAGCTAAGCAAGCTTTCGCAATTCAACCAGCTTTAACCAGAGCTCAACCACAGCCAAAATTTTTTCATGGACGCTCGGCGTGTCATCCCTTGCGAGCGGTGGTAAAGCCACGAGGACCAGATGGAGTGGCTGTAGCAAACGCAGTGTTCCAGCGCGCACTTCAGCCGGGAGCCAGATTTTTCGCCTTGATAGCGGATGCCTTAAAGCCCGCGTCCGGAGCGTTGATAACTGTTACCACAGGAAGTTTTGCGAAGTTCGTTTTAGGTTCAGAGTCATATTCTCCCTTTGATTCGACGCGGTTCCAACTAGATGTTCGCCTATGTTTTGCTAAGAATTGGAGCTAAAGGCATTTTGTGCTTTAATATTTAAAACAGATAAGTACCGCTTGCATTTAAGCCGAGAATTTGCAGTTTGCCGCATAGAGGGAGGTGTCGCCCCCTGGGCAGCTCTAGGAGCAACGTTATATCGATTTCGTAGCTCGAGCGTTTTCCGCCAGGGAACGATCAGTTAATCCATTTTCTGTAGGTGCGGAAGTCGCTGGATGGCGTTGTGTTGCGGGCATAATATGTTCTCGGCAATAGATGCGATATTGCCTCCTCCACCGGTAGTAGTTTTTCAACGGGTAATTCCAGAGGAGGCATATACAGGAAAACTGCGCAAAATAGCACAGGACTGGAGGGAGAAGCACGCACACACACACGAGCGCGAACTTGACACTGTATTTTCAGAAACGATACACGGCCTTAAGAAGCAGAAAGGGCGCAAGCGTCCTGTGTTATTTTGCGCAGAGTTTTCCTGAGTTTGTCGCTACACCAACTGGCCCAACGTTCTACCATATTAATCCACAGGTGGAACAACCTTTTTTTTGTTACGGTCTCAATTCTGACTGATAGGTTCACTGGATTAAAGTGTTCGACTTGTATTTTTAACGACTCAAAATACTTCAACCTAGCACGACGACCGAACAGAACCCTCAGCCGACACATAAAGCAACTGTCACGTTTCCTGGGAAAATCATTGTCGTATATGCGCCTTTTTTATCGCCATGCTTAGCATAATACTTTTGTTTTGCATTCCATCTGCTCTATTTGTTACTTTATGACAGTAGGTTTCAAAAGATTACGGAAAATTATAACCTCAATATTTAAACCTTTGCCTCTTGTGTCGTTTTAACTCGTGTATTCGCGCCTTTTTTCTGTTTATGTAAGTTTTGTTTCTAAACAGGTATCCCAATCTGGCAGTGTTTACAATAACCTTAATATATTTTTCTGGCTGCGTTACTGCTGTGGTTTTAGGATTTTTAATATGTTTTTCTTCTGCTTTATTTCGCAGTCCTCTTTCTGTAATACGCTGCCCTGTGTGAGTCTAAACTTATTTAAATAAATAAATAATTGGACGGACGACCGCACAATTCGACGTGAGAAACGTGCATAAACAGTGGTGATTATGCCTGAATGCTTTTTTGATCACTTTTGGAAGTGATACTTTTGCTTTTGGTGGGCTGCCAATTTTGGCGCATCGAAATGCTCGAACTTGCGTCAAATCATTCCGAAATTCTCTTTTGTGGGTTACTTGAACTTGCCACAGTGATACATTCGCCTTTGACTGACAAGCTCACTTGGGCTTGCCTCAGTGTTTTCGCGAATAATGGCTAACCGTAATGCTTGCCGCTGTCGTTTGTCTAGATATTAATGTCCCGCCCGCATCCGTGTAAGCTGATTTAACCGTTTTCCGCCCATTAATTTGACGGACGCTTCGTTTTAGACTTATCCGTCAAATGGTGTTTCATGGGCAGGATTCCGATTCATCGGCAGGATCATAGCTTCATGACCAGTACACGGCCTTGAGACAGAGAGTCATCGCCGCTGCCCCGCCTCTCGATTGACGTAATCGCTTACACGAGCGCCGCCAGACGACAATTGCTGAGGGCGCGGTGTCTTTTCCCTCCATTTCGCCCTCACCCTTCACTATTGGCGCTACTTCCGGCTCTCGAGTGAGGGATCGTATGGCGGGAGTGCTGCCAGACGTGAACTGCTCACTGGCACAGCTCAGCTCTTTTGCCTTATTCCCCTCACTATCACCGCCGCATCGGGCTCTCGAGGAACTTTATCGCTGACAAGAGTGCTGCCAAACGTTTAGTGCCCTTGCTATCTCGCTACTAGCTTTGTGCCTTACTCTCTTCATCGCTTAGTCGAGGCGCATGAGGCTTCACTGCACTCTGGCACCAAATTTCGGGGGAGAGGAGGGGGTGATGAAGCAGGACCTTCGCAACAAAATTACCTTCCGTCAGGATACAATTGCTGTGAAACTGCAGACCCAAGCGTTACTTTCAAAGTGGAAAGAATAGATACGGACTTTGTTTCACAAGTCCTCACTTGCGGCCGCAACTTGTGCTACGAAATGAGGGCCTGAACTATAACGGCGTCCTCCTCGAAGGAATGGTCTCATGGCTGCCTCGAGCCCTTTAGTGAGACGTTCACGACTGCTCGATTACCGGTATCAAAAGTGTAAGCCGATCGTGCACTGTTCGAACCATCCAAGTGCTTATTTATAGAGTCGACACCTGGTTATGGATTGACGTGCTGCTGTCATTTAGTCCGGAGGAACAGCGGGAAGATAAGAGCATCTGTGGGCATAAAATGGTTAAATGCGTACAGGATAAAGCAGCGGTCGGCGAGAAATGCATGTCTCTTCTCTCCCAGTACATATGAGAGGACTCTCGATGACAGCTATTAGGACAATATTCAAATGTAAAACATGACTATATTCACGCACCGCGGCGGTGGCTCAGTAGCGTTGGCCTTCGGCTACTGGTTCAAAGTTCACGGGTTGATCCCGAATATGCCGGCCGTATTCGGTGTGGTATGCAACGGCAGCCACGGTAAAGAACCCCAGGTGGCCTAAATTAATATGCGGCCGAAGCCGATGAGAAGCGTTCCGGACGCGGCGGAAGGTAGACATGCTTTGCGTGCGCTCCGCGAACTGTTCCTTTTTTCAACGGTTAAGAGTGCGCCTAGATACTGAGGATGACTGCAGTTGCTCTCCCTAGTGGTTCTGCTGTGTGTTGAGCAGTTTTTTGGAACCTCGGCTCCGTTTTTAGTGGACTTTTATCGGAACTCGTTGTAGCGGCGACCTAGACTACAGTATACGCGCCAGTGCCTGCAACGTCAGTGCTCGGCATTGAGCATGGCACAGTCGGACGCTTCTGCCAGCTCCCAGTCTGGATACAGCTACTTGAGACCGGCGAACGCCATGTTACAGGCGCTAGTTATGCTTCAACCCAGTGTCTCGGGGAACGAGAAGAGACCATGGGTGACGAAGACGGCATATTTACAACTTGGGAGCGTCGACGCCCCAGCAAGCGCCACAAGATGACCCGTGAAGACGGGATGAGTCGGCCCCGCTTTGCACTGGTAATGATGCCCACACAGAAGTTTAAGGCAAGAAACATTCCTCGCAATGCAATAGCCCAAGCTATAGGACTGATGGCACCTAAAGGTAAGTTAGCTGAGCTGGCAACGGCGCTGGGACGACGTCGCCAACAGCATCGTTGTCACAGTTTGTCACATCGTTGTCACAGTGGAAGGGCATGCAGATAAGATGATGGGTATAACTCGTCTCGCTTACAAAGATGGAAACGATATCATCGTTGTTCCAATTAATGTAGAACGCGTAACTTCTAAGCAGAACGCCGTGTGCGGTGTCATCCGCATCGACCCGCGAGTCGCCAATGAAAGGATATTTCAATGACTTCGCTGCGAACAAGCAGAAATCATCAAAGTACAGAAGATGAGCAAGTCTGATAAAGCTATCATCACATTTAATGCAGCTGCACTGCCAAAACTAGTCAAGTACTACATGGTGATTACTAGGGTAGAGGAATATCGGCCGAAGCGTATGGTTTGCTATAACTGCCATAACATTGGTCATAAAGCAAAGTACTGGCCCGAGGACAGTGTGCGCAAAGACTGCGGCTGCAGTCACACACCCGAGAAGTGCGATGATGAGCCATTTCGCGTCTCGTGCAAAAGATCGGGGCACATTGCGGAGAGCCGCGCTTGCCCCAGCAGAGTGCCGCCAACTCCTTCTGAGACACCGGCAACGGCTCCAGAGACGCCTGCGTCCGGAGAGGCATCGCATAAAGCAGGCGTTCGGTGGGATGACGTAGCAGCTGGGAAACACTCAATATTGTCTCGTAATAGTCAAGTTAATGTTGTACAAGAGAGTGACTTCGTCAACGCTCCTCGGCAGGAGATAGCGCAGCTGCGCGCAGAAATTCAGTCTCTAAAATCCCAGTCAACCAGGAAAAGTGATCGATCGCTGTCTTCGTTACGCAGCTCTGTCACAAGACCGAGCCGATCTAGAAGCGTGTGTAGAAACGTAAACAAAAAAAACGCGACAAGCAAAGCACCATTGGATACTGCGACTCAGCTCTCACAAATAGTAGCGCAAATCAAATACGAGGCCACACGTGAGATTCAAATAGAAATCAAGGTTCTTTAACAAGACTTCAAGTCTCAGTTTGCCGCACTCAAGCAAACATGAAGTTTTTGGCATCGCACGTTGAAATTCTCCTCAATAAGGAGCAGTGTGAAACTCCACACAAAAAGAAGGCCCAATCTCAACGACCGGCCCAAGCTGAACAACCCTCTTCATAATGGGGCTCGGGGAGACTACCGTTCTACAATGGAATTGTCGGAGCTTTCGCCAAAAAGGCCCTACCCTTAAATCTCGGATTAAAATGTGCAAACCCTTAGCCATCCTACTTCAAGAAACGACAGGGACGATGTACCTTTCCAGGGTACAGGGTGTTCACAGATCCTGCTGTAGAACATAAGGCAAAGGACACGAGTGAAATAATAGTAACTACTCAGGCTGCAGTCCTCATACGCACAGATTGCGAGGCGACGCAGATCCGCCCTTCTGGAGCCAGTAATTAATATCGAGAGGTCGTCATTGTAAAGACGAGGTCTCCGGGCCGTAAACCCATAATTTGGTGTCTGTTTACTGCAGGCCTCTTACCACACAGCTAAGAGTGGACAAATAGGAAGGGACTCAACAACTGATTGCAACCGATCACCACAGTCCAGTTATTGTTGGCTGTGACTTCAATGCCAAAAACGTTCTTTGGGGTCACTCCACAACCGACTGCAGAAGGCGTCGTCTCGAAGAAGCCATGGAGTTTTCTAACTTACGCCTTTGCAACGAGCCACATGTACCCACGCGTGTGTACCTCCATGCTAGACAAACCGACACTACACCGGACTTCACTCTTGCAACCTGTGGCGCGGTAAAACGCTGGGAAAATTTAGATACTACATAGAACAGTGATCACTTCCTCATTGCCATCCGTGTCAACAACAAACGGCTTCGAGCAAAGGAGACGTTGCCCTCACTTGACTGGCAGCGCTTTCGCGAATGGTCGCAACATTTTAAATGCCATAGCTTCCAACAATTTCTCCATGAAGTTACCATAGCTAAAATGATGTCGACAGAAGAAATAGAATGTAGCGACACAACCACTCATCTCGACAATCACTTAGTCAACCTGTGGAAATGTGCCTCTGTCCTCACGAACCGCTACCGTACACGCGGCAAGCGCCACAAGGATCTTCTAAAACTTCGTCGCCACTACAATACCACATGTGACTACACGCTTCGCCTAGACGGAGAAAACTGGCACCACGTCTGCGCTGAGAGGGGGCAAGAAAAAGGGCTCCGTAAACTATGGGCTCTTTACAGAAGCATGGCTGGAAAAGGAAAAAAGCGGACTTCCATTTTAGCAGAGCCCTCCTTACAACAATCGATGTCCTCGGTAGAGGAGCAACTCATCCGGACCTTCTTTCTGCACGCTGCAGACCAACCTCTTGATAACCTTCTTCCCGTTACTATGTCTGCGCTGGATCCCGAGCTTGACAAGCCGTTCGTAACAGGGGGACTGTCGGCGACGCTCGCTCAAGGAAAGAGCCACTCGGGCCCAGGGCACGACGGCGTCACCTGGAAAATGCTTAGAAATCTTAGTGATGCCGCCAAAGTGCAGTTCTTAGAAACAGTAAATAGCTCATAGGAGACAGGGGATGTGCAGGAGCAGCTCAAGCGAACACTGGTTAACCCCATACCAAAGCCTGGAAAAGATCCTTCTATCATTTCAAACCTCAGACTAACTGCTCTCACTTCCACCGTCTTCATATTCATTGAGCGACTAATGAACAATAGGATCCAATATTACCTGCAATACACAACTTGGTACTACCCTGCGCAAACCGGCTTCCGCCTCAATTTTAGTACACAAGATTGCTTATGGCTGCTTCGGCGAGTCATTAATCGAACTTCCCGACACCTCGTGCCGGATTACGTCCTCGCGGTCGGCATTAGAAAAGCTTTTGACGACATCGATCAAAACGTCATCCTTTCGGAGCTTGCCCACGCCTACCCCAGTCAACGGGCGCTGAAGTGGATACGGAACCCTTTCCAGAGTAGACCCGTACGTCTCAACTCTGGTGCTCAAGAATGGACCCCTCGCGCATACTACCTCGAAAGGGGAGTTCCTCAGTGCTCACTCCTCAGCCCTTAATTTACTGTTTAACTTGGAGATGGCGAAGGCAGCAAGACGCCTAGAACAAGTCAGTGCAGCAAGATTCGCGATCTACGCGGACAACGTAACAGTGTGGGTCGAGGCCAATGATTTTGAGTCCGTCGATCACATGCAAGCCGATCTGCAGGCAGCGGTGCATAGCCTGGAGACCTAACTAACAGAGCTGGGCCTTGAACTGACACCTTACAAGAATGAATTTCTCAGATTTGATGGCAGGGCTCGTACTAACCCATCCCAACAGTTGTATTTACTCATGGCAGGCCAGGTGCTCACATCTCACAACGGATCATTCAAGCTTCTCGGTGTGCCCGTCAGCAGCTGTAACAGTCCTCGTACTTGAATCAAACGCCTCAAGAGCACCTGGAAGGGTACGCTACATCTCATCGCTCGTATTTCAAACAGGTACGGTGGTGCAAGGCAGTAGGCTTGTCAGACGCTGGCTCGCGCGGTAGCAGTTGGCAAGATTCTCTACGGCGCCCCCTCGTACGAACTGACCACGAAAATCCACAAAGACCTAGCTCGTCTGCACAGTGCCACGTCACGCACCATAACAGGTCTACCACGACATACGCGCATCACGGCTCTAGAGGAAGCGGTGGCCCTTCCTCCTATACACAAAATCATTCAGGAAGCTGCAACACGGCACGAAACACGCAGAACTTGCACGAAACAGGGGCGCGCTTTGGAACGCTGGGACCGCCAGCTCTCGGAACCGGTTGATCAAGAAGGCCGGCGGGCTCCGCCCTGGCTTCGTCCACACCTCGGCCCCTACAGATGTACGGCTCCACCCAGAGCAAATATGGGGGCACGGCTCCACCTAGCTCGCACACGGCCGCTGATTGAGAACAAGATGAGGCGGACATATACATAGATGCATCCCTTAAAGACGGCACCACATCAATGCCATGGCGTCGCCGTGAGAATCTCAATTTCCACGGCTGCCGTACTATTCGTGCACCCGATGGGTGCATAAAGGAAGAGGAGCTGCTCGCTATATACGGCGCTCTACAGCAGGTGGAAACCATTCTCGTCGCCAATCAATTGCTACAAACTGACATGTCGCGCAAAATCCGAATACTCTCCGATTCAGAAGAAGCTGTACGCGAGCTCCAGAGCCCATTCTTGACCCACGCAATTCCACAGCAGATTACTTCTATAATCAGAACCATCTCAACACGCAACGTGTGCATCCGCCTCACGCGGATCCCTGGACACAAGAGCGATGACGACGGGAACCAGTCCGCTCACAACGCGGCTCGGGAGAGTCTCGCCCCTTCCTCCGCTGGAATACCCCGCCGTTACCGACGACCCTGCTGATATTGTCGTGTGTGTTAATATTATTCCCTCATTTTTCACTTAACGTCATCTTCAACCAGCGGGATGCAGATCGACGGTGAAGAGGTAGAAGCTCGGCAGAACTCGCTCGTGAGCCCGGCCGCGACCGCTTGGCCTGTCTCTGGCACCTGCTACTGTGGTCCTCGCCCCCCATCGTACCTTCGCGCCGCGTCGTCTGAACGACCCGTGACAATATGTCCAACAACTTGGCTGTCCTAACGTGCTGACTAGAGCGTGCCAAACAGAGGAGCCGTACACGACTTACGGCCGTTAGACCACCGGTTTACCTTGCTACCTCAGCTGCTGTCACATGGCATGAGCAGATCTTCATTAATAAGATCATCGCCGACGCCGCCTACGCGCCAAACATCATCCGCAAATGGCTTACCAGCCCTCGCTGGCATCAAGGGGGCATTATAGACGTTATGGAGTGCCCGCACTGCGGATGTATGTGTCGTGCTGACCTGTACCACCTAGTTTGGCAATGTTCAGAGTTCCACAAGGGACACGACGACCTCGTCTTCAAGCATGGTTTACCCACCGATGGCGAGGAATTTCCTGCATTGACCAGAGCCGGAGCGAAAGGCATCTGGAAGATAATGGCAAATATGCTAAAATAAGTGGCCTCTACAAAGCAGTGTAAAACGTGGCTAGACCACCCATGCCGTCCCTTCATGTATCAATAGACCTCTACTCTTTCCTTTCTTAACAACACAATTCCCCAACAAACGGCCTTGAGCCGCCCTTTCTAAATAAACAGCTCATTCATTCATCCATTAAATATGCAGCCCTCCAATCGCCGTACCTTATAGCCCTTGCGTTCTTTTGGTAGATGAATCTCTACGTACCACATGACGATTTTTCTCATGCCTGCACGCTAGCTGTCTAGAACCTGCGACTTGGGGCTTTGACGAATCCTTCTCGATGCTTTCCCTTCCACTTCTGTCTCTCTACTCATGACAGACATGCATGCAGTGTGCTTTCATGGGCTCTAGTACAAGATACATGGAGAGAAAGAGGGAGAGGAAAGGTGGCGAAGTTAATCAAAAGTTAGGCGCAAAGAAAAAACAGTCAAATACAGACGAAGGACAAGAGGAGGAATGCACATAACTACTATTGCGCTCAACTGTGCATTCCTCCTCTGGACCCTCATATGTTTTTAACTGTTTTTCTTTTGCCTCAATATGGACCAATTGACCAACTGGCAGATATCTCAAATCTCAAATCCCCAGAAGGGTGTTCCCATAGGCTATCCTGCACAGGGGATGAGAGGATTTAAAAGGGAAATAAGGAAGATGTAAGGAGAAAAATTACAATCTCTCATACAACCATGCCGCTCTCACGTTACGAAACAGAATGTCTATAGGGAAACTCAAGACAGCATAATGGATAAGAACAGTCATACGGTAACTGGTTGTTCTAAGGAAAGCGCATTGGCATAAAGGCAACCAGCCATTTTGTTCGAACGCTAACAATAACTGTAACCAAGCTGAAAGGCACACAGTAAGTGATGGGACCGCTAACCCGCGGCTAGCGCAGGTACGATTGCTGCATGCGAACTTCCCTAGAATATCACATGTGCGAACCAGTCCATAGAGAGTCGCCTTGCGTTAGGGATAAGCAACTGCAGTTGGGGAAGGCAGGACTGTGGGCGAACTGGTATCGAGTCACGTCTTGAAGAATACGTGTGCGGCCAATAAGCTTTGAGGCCCATTCTGATGATAGTGAATTTTTACGGCTCAAAGGGATCTGCTACCAAAGAGCGCCTTGGCACAAGGTATTTTTTGTTTGCTCGAGGTGGGGCCAAAGCCCCGATTCCCAACCATTTCACTCTGAATAAGCCGATCATCAGGCCAGGGGAATCTTGAACCCATCGTATCACAGCTGGGTACCCGGCGGCACTGAGGATCGAGCCCCGCACCTCCCGCATGCGAGGCGGATGCTCAACCACTAGCCACCGCTGCGGTTGAGGCCCGTTCTATAACCCTCTGCGACTGGAACGTACTCTAGGTTCTTTCTTACTGTACGGTACTCAGCTGAACGAATGAGGGTAGACTTACAAGGTTTCTAGAATAGCAGATGTATTTGGCCGACATAGATTGCGGCACAACATATTAACGCACCAGTGCGTAATGCGGTGAATGCAGCAAGTCACCATGAGATCCCTTCATTTATTGCAGTTTATGGTTTACGGCGGTTTAGCGTCCCAAAGCGACTCAGGCTACGAGGGACGCTATAGTGAAGGGCTCCGTAATTTTTGACCACCTGGGGTTCTTTAACGTGCACTGACCTCGCACAGTACACGGGTCTCTAGCATTTCATCTCCATCGAAATGCGACCGCCGCGGCAGGGTTCGAACCCGCGTATTTCTGGTCAGCAACGGGTTCGATCCCTCGATGGAGGTGAAATTCCTGCTATTAAGGTGAAATGCTAGAGGCCCGTGTAATGTGCGATGTCAGTGCACGCTGAAGAATGACAGGTGGTCGATATTTCCGGCGCCCTTCACTACGGCGTACCCTGAGCCGCTCTGGGACGTTAAACTCCCATAAGCCATAAACCAAACCTTCATTGTTACATATGATATGCGTTCGTATTTGATTGCAGTCATTTTGAACAGTGGTAAATTTAATATGCTGTGGACTTTATACTATTTGAGAACTTCGAATAAGAAAGCTATCTACTTCGAGTACTCGAAAGAGTATAAATACTCGACGCAAATGCCGTATCTGTAGGCGCATTCCTTTATGTAGCTTTCTTGCTCGCAAGAAAGTTTGACAAGGCCGACATAGTGGCTCTGTGCGCCCTCTTCGCCATGAAGTACCAATTATTTTCGGTTTGTTGTGTCCGTACTGAGAGCGTGCACAGTAGCAGAACGTTCTTGCAGCCGAGTCGGTTCATGATCAATTAAAGGTAGGACCACGTGATTAAGACAGGACAGAAGACAGAGATGAAAGCGGCACTACGGGCGAAAGCTTCTAGCTGTTTATTGAAGAGTGTTTTGTTGTTCTTGCCATGTCATGGAGCTCTGGGTGGGCGTATGAAAAGAGGAGATGTGAAGCTGTGTGAGAAGATGCAGTAGCACATATATAAATCGCTATTTTCAAACAACTATGTGGGTTTTAAAATCATGAGAAAGGTTTTCATGCGTTAATAGACTTTTGAGTCTGCATATCAGCGCTTTCCTCCCAAGCGTTTGAACTGGCTCTTAATGGAACTATAATCCGGGATTGCTATGAATCGGACTTTTGGGGATGGGGGCGAGCAATAATATGCTCGCGTAAGGTAAATATTTATCTGGTGTAGTTTTCCCGGGCTTCATCTGCAAACGTAGCCTGAAGACAGAAAATTGCTGAAGCTGCCATAGCCTTGATTTAAGCAGTCGAGTGTTTCTACGTCGTGTGCACAGGAAAAGTCAGGGACTAACACACAGTTTACATGCCATGGATTATGACGCTCGATTTATAGCCGTGTACTTACTGTGGAGTGAACACGCTATTTATTGCCTGGACAATCCGTATCCAGAACTTCTGATCACGGCGACTATATCGGCCATGACGCTTACGATGCAGCAAAGCGCAGTCCGTTGCCCTCAAGCGTCTCCGTCCTCGAGAGTCCTCGGCGCCCAAAAGCCGGGCTCTGCGCAGGTGTTCCGCAGCCGCTCCCTAATCTCGTTTCAATTCGCATTCATAATTAAAGTGCCGGCGTCGCCCTGTACAAGGTGAGGCGTTTTCCTGGCGGTAAGTTATCCGCCCGGCTCCCTTGAGCTCCTCCGGCCGGTTCATTACCGATTCACGAAGATTATTAGCGGCAGAGGCCAACACAGGCAAGACGAAGCGTGCACTTAATGACACAAGAAAGGAAGTTCGTAAAAGGCGCTGCAGGGCCGCTAGGAGCGTTCCTTCTACCTGCACATCAGCAGAAGCAGCAGCCGTACGAGGGCAAGACGTTTTGTAGAAGAAAAACATAGTGGTCGCACGGAGATTGTCTTGTAAGCAAATAGCTGAAGTTTTCTATTGTAATTTGCGAGCGATTTTTTTAGTTTTAATAAGCTTCCGAGCCTCCTAAACCCTTTTACCGCGACATCTTAGCTAACGCGAAAAAAAAGACACTGACAGTACAGATGCGACACAATACTCGCTATCGTGTGTCCGGTCGCATCTGTACGGTCTTATTGCCCCCGTTAGACAAAGAAGAAAACATGGGCATAACAAGTGAAATCGCTGTAGTTCAAACGCCATTCTTTAAAAAAAGCTCACAGGCCACCAGATCTGTTTGTGGGCTCTGGAGCGTGCTTTTATAGGGCACAGCGCTTAGAGTTTGTGCAGGGAGTCGGGAGCATTCCTTGGTCCTTCGCACGTTGAGAGATCTGAAGTGCCGTCGTTTTTAGGCGCATGAGCTAGCCTCAGAGCTAGCGCTCCTTTATACATCGAAGTCGCACAGCCGCGCTCTGGGACCTTTTGAAACCGGTGGTACGTGATATTTATTCTTTTTTTGGTATTATCTGAACCCGAAATTGGATTTTCACTGGACATACGTTGGGCGCAGCTGGCAAAGGACAGGGTTAATTGGAGAGGCATGGGAGAGGAATTTGCCCTGAAGTGGGCGTGCACAGTCAGGCTGATGATGATGATGATGGCTACACCTAATAAAAACGGAGACAAATTCTAGATATAGCAGTTATTGAATGACAAACAGTTATACAGTCCAAAGAATATCAAGGAGCTTTTACATGGAAGGGGCCAGCTGAAAGCAAAAAAGAACTACAAATGCAAGAATACCACCTATAGATTAGGCAGCATATATCAGCCACTATCACTTTGGTAGCAATATGGTCAGCTCGGAAAGCTCTAAAGGTTTCAGGACTGTCGGCTGCACTACAATTCAGGTGTCCAGTTTATTCTGTTCGCCCACTGCACCATGCGGGAAAAAAAATCAGTGAAAAGTGTTATAACTACAATAAAAGAAATCCTTAAGATAAGGAGGATGTTTGGGATGAGCGATTCGGGAGTGGCTTAATTTGACAAAGTCTGCGAAGTTAATCTTATACGAATTCCGCAGAAGTAAAGAAATTTCATGAAATGCAGCTTCGATCGGCTAGATAAAGGGAGAAGCCTTGCGCGACACAAAGGCTCAGTTGGTGAATCTGTGCTTCTGTGTCGGTTATATACAGACTGCGCTGTTTTACGCTGCATTTTCGAGATTGGCTACGCTGGCAGTTGTACAGGGAAACAATGTAGTATTGCGAACAGCTTCATGCCCAGGTGGGACAATTTCACTGTCTGAAATAACAGGGTGTAAACATGTCTCAGTGATGGTCACGACGTCAGATTCAGAAGCTAGCAAAGTAGTCTCAAGTTCAGTCCCTTTATTAGCCAGGCTGTTAATAAAGGACTAAGAGTCTTATTAAAGAAGTTAAGAAAGGTTACCGATTTTTGCTCGTGGTGAATTCGGATTCAGGTTGTGGAGTTTCTTCTTTGTTTTGTTTCCGTTTCGACCAGGTCATTTCGATCGTCTTCCCAAGCAAACAGTTGTCCATTTATTCGCACCTCATCGTAGGCTAGGAATTTCTTTTTCTCCTTGGTCGCAATTTCCTTCACTTCAGTCTCATATTTTTTAATGATATCATGACAGCAGGCGAAAAATATTCACTGAGAAAAAAACCAGAGTCTTAATTTGGAGCATTGCTTGGAGACGCTGACATGATCACGGCAATCCAAAAGTTTCGTGATTTAAGGCCTGGCTTTTCTTGGATTGTTTTTGCCTGGATCTCCAGGTCGGTGGATCCTCTCGATTCCTGGAATGTTAGGCCGTGGCGAGCCCTCAAGGGCGTCCTTTTTAGTAGACTGGGACACCGTTTCAATAGTTTCACTCGCAACCACTTTAGATCGGCGGCTTCTGTTTTCAAGTTCGATTTTTTTCTTTTTGCATTTGCTGCGAGGATCTCCTCAAGCTCAGTTGATATTTCCTTGCTTCTAAGAAACCCCTGCCACTATTGCACAGCTTCAACCCATAATTGATATGTCTGTAGTAAAAACGGCACACATATATATTCTGCGTCCGCTATGTTTGGTGGGGTTATTTGTCTGAATGTGCGGTTGAACATGACTGAATTGTAAGGTCACAGCACCTTTGTCATAAATCGGCCAAATTGGCCAGATGATGGCGCTGCTGTATATTGGTACGGGAATGAATGCCCAGGGCACGGCGTACACCGACCAAGTGCCCTGGGGGAAGAAGATGAGGCGCGGAGGAGTGTGCGCAGACAAGTATAAAGATTGGGGGCCGCCGGCTGTGTTCCTTCGGCGCTCTCCGACCTTTTGTGCTTTCCTTCGGGCGGGACCGTTGTCCCGTTGCAATATGTAACCTCAAATAAAAAGTGTCATTTGATGGCTGATGTTAGGCCAGTAAGGAATGGTTATGAAATATTAGCACAAAAATGCCAGTGCGAAGTAATATCAGCCGAATATTGCCTGCCGGGCGGAAATATAACATTCCTCGTTGTTGTTTCTTAGGGCTTTTAGAGTGCGTTTTAGAAAACAACTTTTTTCTTACCAGAGTGGAAGCTTGGGCGAGTTGGTGACAGTTCACTTGCCACATAGCAGCACCCGTCCTCTTTGTCTCCCTGCCTCCGTGTCTGTTTAGCGCTATGTGACAAGTTTCTTTTCTTACTTGCAGCGGTGATTTCAATGCGAACATTCTGGAAGTGGACAACGTAGTCCGCGTATTTATTAGAAAATTGCAATCGTCTGGTTTTCTGATTTGAATCCCACCATTGGCTAGAATTACAACTGCTATATCGTCTGTACAACATGTAATTATTAGCAACATTGAAACCATCGTTAACACCTCTGACATAATTATCTGTGACACAGCGTGTTCCACCTAAGACTTTCCGCAATTTTTAAAAAAGGATTTTTTAGTTACAAGCGAGATTTTTCGGCATAGGACTACCAGCGGTGTAGTACTTCAGGATACAGCTTAGACGTGCTAACTAGCAGGCTGATTAACTAATATTGAATAGTAAACGTTTTAACTATTACGTTTAAGCTCCTTAATAATTGACAGGCTTGTAGCCCATTGTAAGTAATATCTAGATCATTTTCTTTAGGATTTAGAAATCATGGTTACCGTCGGCGCTGTAGCTGTACAAATGTTGGCTATTTCGACCAGTTACGTGCACTGGAGAAGTCGCGTTGCCGGCAAGTTTATCGAAAACGCGTGAATTTGGCGCGATGTAGCCAGAATTTGTTGGGCCACAGAGCCGACGGTAACCGCGTTTTCGAAATTCTAAAAACTGATGTGAGTACTGCTCACGTAATTCTACGCACCTCTCAATAATTAAGGAGGCTGACAGTAGTAGCTAAAAACTTAACTATTTTGGGGCCAACAATTTTGGGGCCATTCACTTGAAGCACTTTTCATTTAAGACAGAACCTTGGTTAATCCATGATCACATAGGAATGATAAATGCTAAAATTCGTCTTTAGCACGCTTTCTTACACACACACTTCGAGGAATCACTGCAGCAGTTTAAATAGACTCGAAATCTCTTGAACACTGAGTCAAGATCCAAGCTTTCATACTGTCGACAGGTGTTCGCCAATTTCGCAAAGCAGAGTCCTGATAGAGCCTGGAGCGCTCTCAGCAACTTTCTTGGTCGACGTAGCAATGGCCTGGTTCCGCTTCTCAATGCAAATGGTCGTGAACTCTCGAATAATGAGCGGGGAAATCACTTCAATAATAATTTTACTACCACGCCCCCTGATTACGCTCCTATAGGGACAGAAATTCCACAGACAAGCGCTATGCCCGGTATGTTCTTGAAGACTATCGAGAAATTTATGGCATTTTTATGTCCCTACAGAAACTCTGAATCGTTAGACGTCGATAACCTGCAAAGCCAGTTAAATACCTTTCGCCTGTGACCTCTTCTGTACTAGGCCACATTGTTAGCTTACGTTTGAAAACAGCAGTTTTTCCCCAGTGAATGAAAAATGAAAGCATATTTGTAACCTATAAAAGCGGTGACAGAAATTTAGCGATTAACTACAAGTCTATATTGGTACTTCCAGTGTTGTCTAAAGGGCTAGACAAAGTTATTTCATGTCGCAGAACAAATTTATTTCATGTCGCATAACCAAGTTATTTCATGTCGCATAACAAACATCTTTGACAAGTCAAATGCATTAACAGACCTACAATCTGGTTTCCGAGCAAAATACGTCGAACAAAAGCGCTTTATTTATACTCAAATAAAAAATCATACAGAACATCGAAAACAATATGTACACTTTGGGATTTTTCCGAGATTTTAGAAAAGTAGTTGACTGCTGCATCATGGCACCATTATAAGCAAACTTCACTCCTAGGGTGCTCGTGGAATACCGTTATCTTTGTTCAATTCCTACTTTGCTAATAGAAAACAGTGCGTGTGTGTACAAATCCAAACATCAGATTTAGCATCAGTAATATGCGGTGCACCTCATACTAGCGATTAGGCCCCTTTTTGTTGATTGTATATATTAATTACATTGTGAAACTTGATTGCTCAGTTAAACTTGTTGTATACGCAGATGATGGTACGCTGCACCTATCCAGTCCAAATGTAGATCAGGTATTTCAAAAATTAATGGAGCACTAGAGATTATTTCTTCTTGGTCAAATACTAAACACATAAAAATCAACCTTGCCAAAACAAGCGCTGTGCTATTTCGAGCCCGAAATGAAGCAGTGAAAATCACTGGTATCCTGAGGTTGGAATGTGACCAGATGGAAATCGCAAATGAACGCAAAATATTTGGAGTCTACTTCTCCCCTCATTTAAACTAAGATACTCGTGCTCATTTTCTCTGTGGAAAACTTTCAGCAGTATTTGGCGTTTTCTAACTGTGTTGGGCCTTCCAGCTTTCGAAAGCATAGATGCAAATATATTTCGCTCTTTTTCCTTCTCAGCTAACATATTGTACCGCCCGGGCTCCTACTACCAGGTATTCTTGCGTTCAGGAGAAAATGGTCCGTTACATCGCCAGTCTGGAACGTATGTCAACAAACTAAGAAATGTGTCGTATGGCATAAAAGTGTTTAATTTTTATGAAAAATTGAGAGCTCCTCTAAAACTTGTCATGTGCATTAAGCAGGGCGCGACTGGTTTGCCCCCATTGGAGGGTTACAGTACACGTTGCTGCAACCTTCACTTGATCGGTGCTTCTTACTAAAAGCAAGTATTTATTTATTTATTTAAATATCGTAAAGGCGCAAGTGGACATTACATAAGGGTGGAGGGGGTGGAGTACATAAAGACTGCACAATACATAATATTGACATACGTTAGGTAACAAATGCAATAAAGAACTATACATACAAATGATAAGTACACAACCCTGCATTCGCTAAGGGATACTATATAGGCTGAGTACGCAGGCCATAATTCTTAAAAAGACGGTAGCGAAACAATATTACGGTGAGTTTAGCAACCAAGGTGCGTTGAAAGTTTTGTTTCAAAATTGGATAGATCAGTTTCAGCAACTATGTCAGTCGGCAACGAGTTCCAGTCTTCCACATATAATAGTAATGGTGATTTGTAATTTTTATCGTTCGTGCGAAGATGCATGGGCTGTACTTTACGAGGATGATTCATCCGGGATGAGATGTGATGAGCAGGAGCGATGCGAACAGCTGCAAATGTGGAGTCACTGTAGTATGAAGAATAAGGGAATGATAAACGAAAGAACTTGTGCGAATGATAAGGTCGGGTATATTGAAAGCTTGCTTTAGTAATGACACACTTTGATACGGTATGACAAAAGAGTGAACCTTACAGCTTTATTTTGTACGAACTCAAGACGTTTAATTAATGAAACGCTGCTTCGACTCTATATTATAGAGGCATGCCCTAAAGATGACCATATAAGAGTAGTATCGGCGTGAAGCTTTGTATCGGAGTTGGGAAGATACAGACGACACTTTTTCAGTCGCTGTTTCTGAAACGCTTTGTCTGTGGCGTGATTTATGTTGGCAGTCCAGCTTAAATCAGCACTGAAATAGACACAGAAGTACTTGAAAGAGTCCGTTCTCAACTATTTTGTCTTTAATTGCGTACACATTTGAAAGCGTATTAGTGCGCGTGGAAAAGTTCATTAGCTTTGTTTTTTTTTCATATTAATCTCCACCTGCCATAGCTGACACAACTAATTTAGATGCATTAAGTCGGACTGCAAAATAACTACGTCAAGGGGGGCAACTATCTTTCTATGAATTACGCAGTCGTCGGCGAAAAGTCATACGTTAGATGTTACGTTAGCTGCTATGTCATTGACATAAATTAAAAATAGTAAACGTCCTAAGACAGATCTCTGTGGAACTCCCGATGTGGCGCGTGAACTGTTGGATGAATACTCTTTAATTTTGACGCGTTGGGAGCGATTACTTAAAAATTCTTCGATCCAACGGTTGATGTCGTTGAGGCTGCTAACTTTCTTCATTAGCCTTTTATGTGGAATGCGATCAAAAGCTTTTGAAAAATCTATAATTAGGGCGTCAGCGTACATTAATTTGTGTACCGATTCATGAAGATCTTGTATGAGCACGAATAACTGTGTTTTGTAAGACTTATTTTGCCTAAAGAAGTGCTGATTGTCAATAAGCAGGTTATTGTCGTTTAGATGGGTCATTATGTGCGAATAAAGTATGTTCAAGCAGCTTGCAACAAGTCGACGTGAGTGATATGGGGCGGTAAATTTCCGGAGACGTAGTGTCACCGGATTTAAAAACTGGGCTCACGTTTGATGTTTTCCAGTCATCGAGAATGCATCCCGTTTGTGAAGATTGTTCTAATATGAAAGTTAGTAAGGTAGACACGTGTGCGGTAAGTTTTAGAAATTTAGTGTTGATACCGTCTTGACCAGGGCTACAATTAAGTGGTAGTCGCTCAATAGCACGGGCAACACCAGCTGCCTTAATGGCGACTGGCTCTGATGGATGAAGAACTAACGGTGCTAGAGGTTCAGGAAAATGAAAAGGCACTGATCCGGTTATAAAGGTTTCCGTAAAATGCTTATTAAGTAAGTCAGACATTACCTCTGGAGGTACCACACGTCCATCAACATCTTTCAATACAAAAAACTCATGGTTATTCTTAGGGTTAATCACATTTCAGAATTTTGCAAGGTTCCTCTTAATTCAAACACCAGGCGCAGGAAGAGAATCATGACATCGTCTTCCAGTGGATACCGGGACACTCTGGCATTGTTGGAAACGACGCAGCTGACGCTGCAGCTCGAGCGGCTCACGGCAGTGCCAACATTGCCCAGATACCGTTGACAAGAGCCGACGCAGCAAGACATCTGCGAATGCTTGGCTGAAGAGAGCTTTTAGCGTCGTGGTCCTCTACTAGCAACTCCCCATGTCGTCTGCACCGCCTAGACCCCTTTCTCCAACTCAGTCCTCCGTCCGGCCTCTCCCGCTGCGATGCTACGCTGTTGTGTCGCCTGTGGCTGGGAGTGGCGTTCACAAATGCCTACTCCCACTTAATCGCAATGGCAGACTCTCCTGCGTGTGAGATTTGTGGGTGCGAAGAGACTACAGAACACCTTTGTAACTACCCTCGGTTTCAGCGTAAGCGTGCACTCCTGGCTGCAACACTCCGCCGTCTAGATCCTTGGAGTAAGCCTTCATCGCAGAGGACAGCTTTGAAGGCACTCCTGAAGTTCTTGATGGACTCAGGACTGAGTGCGAGATTGTGAGCTATCAGTGTGTGCCCTGTGTACCCTTCAAGTAACGGCCAACGGACGTGTGGAAAAGTGATCATCTCCCTTTGTTCTCTCCCCTTTCTATCTCTCCCTCCGTTCCTCTTCCTACGTGTAGGGTAGCATATCAGGCGCTGCCTCGTTAACCCCGTGCCTTTCTGTCTTTCTCTCTCTCGCTCTGCAAGGTTCCTTCTTATCAAGTTGGGTAAAGTGTGGTTTAAAAAATTGTTTTTAGCCTCCTTAATGGCCATTTGGGACGCAGCACATACGTCTTTGTACTGTTGCCAGTCAACAACAGGAGTGCAACGTCAGACGGCGCGGCGATGCAGTTTTATCTGATCCTGGCCGCCTGTCGCATGCCCCGGCTTATTTTGCCGCCGGATGCGCGTGTGAATGTATGTCTAAGTTAGGTTTTTAAATATTGGTTCTTGTTCTAGAGTATAGAATGCTGTGAAATACCGATACGTGGCTGCAGGTATTTTCTTGCTTTGAGCAGAGGCCTCCCTAGATTTTTAAGAATATCACATCGTTTCTAAATGTTAAAACACCTGTTGAGAAGCAGCCAACACATGCCTTTATGTGTCAAGTTTTTTTATGTGTCAAACAGATGTTTGCTGGTATTCCTACTCTTATGTGCTAGTCTGTTTCCTTGTACTCTGCAATCGACTTATAAAGATATTGAGAAAACCGAAAAATCCGATCGTAACAACCGATTGTTGTATCTGCACTGGCAAAAAAATGCCAAAAGAACACACCCACATTTCCCACGTATTCCTCCATGCATGTAGCCACTGCCACAGACTCGTATTTCAAAGGTGCACAGTGTGTTGGCGCTCTGCCAAGTTCGCCGAACGTGAGTTCCTGTCAAAAGATGAACACGAGACGTGGCATTAAGTTATCGGCGCACATGAGTTTGACTGGCTGCCAAGGTCTACGCTGCCTGGCCAGTTTAAGAAGACACAAATGGATGGAAACTGTCTGGGCTTGCGAGAGGCGGCCAGGTTCAGAAAAAACTGCATCGTCGCGCCGTCTGACGTTGCAATTCTGGTGTCGAGACATCGCAGTGCGCGTACGCGTCCTTTTATGCGCGCAGCCCTCTTTTTTCTCGCCTGCAGTGAACTAGCTGATTGCATCCGCCTTGACCGATGAGGCTTCCGCATGATATTCGGCATCAGTCAAAAGTTTACAGCCCAGGCGATTTTCCCCTAAGCCGTGTTGTCGGGCTCCTATGGCATCCGTGGTAGTCTCAACTTTCAAGGTGGAGGATCACAGCTCCTCCTATCTTCAATGGAGCGGGAACGCTGAAGGTCAGTAAGGGGCCACGTGGCGAGGATTCAGAATGCAAATCGTTCTGCCCTCCAAACAAGCTGTCTGTACAGTCTTAATAAATTCCATATGCTTCTTACCACTTCCATAAGCCATACAGAAAACATGCACAATTAGTGGAAGTAGTCAAGAGAAGCCATTTCACCGGGGCAGGCTTTCAGTTACCAATTAGCTTTTCTTCTAGAGGATGGAAGGAAAGATCCATACCGGAGGAATGAATTCCCCATCTAGTGCCCGCGCTTAGGGTCGCCCTTCATGCAGAGTAAGCGGCCATCAATTCTCTCCTCCGAGCGCGTAGCTCAGAGACGTCGCTTCCGTGACCCCGGAATGCCTCCTTTCAGGGAGAGAACGCAATTGGGCCGAGATATGAGCTCCCGCATGCCGGCGATGGGATCGCTCCGCCACCGGGGCACAAAGTGCCCTGCCGGGAAGCGGCCCCACGTGAATGAAAGGAAGGGGGCCAAAGGCGATCGGCAGCCCCTGCCGGGAGAGTGTCGCGTTCCCCCGCCCCTCGCGGGCTCCCTAATTACCCGTCTCATTAATGGCGGCACGTGCGATGAACGCATTTCCTCCGGTACTCCTGCTCCGACGCCGCGCGATGGGGACGGAGGGGGAGGGCGACGCCGGGGCACCCATCCCGACCCGCTTGTTGCGGAGCATTCCTAGCGCGCCGAACTGCCCTTCGAAGCATTGGGAGGCGCACCAGGGAGTGTCGACGTTGGCTTTCTGATCAGAAAACAATCGCCACATACTGTCTCGTCGTGTTCAAGGAAAACAGAAAACACGCGTTTGTGGCCACGTTTTCGGAACTAGAAAACCGTTTTGAACGAGCTTAGACCTTATATTGAGGTCGCGCTGCTGTTCAATTAAGCCTTCAGATTGCATGCTGTAGGCGCTCTCTGCTGCACGTCCTTAATTTACCGGCAGAAAGCGTGTGACCCTATTGGACACTATAAGAATTAGGCATATTGCATCTGTTGTGTTTTGCTTTTCCTTCTTAATGCGATCGATTAGATGCCCCGCCAAAAGAAAATCAGGTTTCCGTCCGTCTGTCCGTGTCAGGAAAGAGGAGGTAGCCCACCTGCCACGTTTGGAAGGTGTCAACCTACCGGGACCACCTGCTGGGGCAGTGGCCAATCGCTTAGGGGGACACGGGTCTTTGCGGCCCAAAAATTGCGAAAAAAATCAGTTTTTCAATTTTGGATTATTCGTGACCGTCAGGTCATTCTCTACATGTGGGTAAAGTTTCAAAGCGGAGAAACCCATATTTTTTTAGAAAAAGCCAAATAACGGGAGTATTCTGACCGAAAGCCTCGCGAAAGAACCTCAAAAATGCTCATTTTGCGCCGCGCACCATTTTCAAATGACGCGCCA
The DNA here is from genome assembly GCF_052857255.1 of Amblyomma americanum. Taxonomy (NCBI): domain Eukaryota; kingdom Metazoa; phylum Arthropoda; class Arachnida; order Ixodida; family Ixodidae; genus Amblyomma; species Amblyomma americanum. The sequence goes on along the minus strand of NC_135500.1, from coordinate 34,962,627 downwards.
GAAAGCCGCCATCTTGGTCTCGTTTGAAAGAGCGTCTCTTACTCTTTATGCTCCGCCGCGGTGGCTCAGTGGTTAGGGCGCTCGACTACTGATCCGGAGTTCCCGGGTTCGAACCCGACCGCGGCGGCTGCGTTTTTATGGAGGAAAAACGCTAAGGCGCCCGTGTGCTGTGCGATGTCAGTGCACGTTAAAGATCCCCAGGTGGCCGAAGTTTTTCCGGAGCCCTCCACTACGGCACCTCTTCTTCCTTTCCTCTTTCACTCCCTCCTTTATCCCTTCCCTTACGGCGCGGTTCAGGTGTCCAACGATATATGAGACCGATACTGCGCCATTTCCTTTCCCTAAAAACCAATTATTATTATTATTATTATTATTATTATTATTATTATTATTATCTCTTACTCTTTATCTCCATCGGAGCTGCACGCGCAGCGTCGCTTTGTTAGCCATGCAAAGAAGAGAAAGGAAAGACGGAATCTCGCTGTGCCATTGGTCATTGCCCGTCACGTGTCAAAACCGGCGCAGCTCATTGGCCCGCGCCATTTTGTTAGGGTCACCGCTGCCAACGGACGCTGCGCCAATTTGAAAAAGTCTCAGCCTGATTTCGGAAGCGAGTTGTGTCTCCACCGTACCGAAAGTTCCACAGTGCGCACAAGTTCGGTAAAAGGCGTAAAAAGCCTTCTAACAAGCAAAAGGATGCAGTGGAAGGTCGTCCGTGCGCTCTCGAAGCAGGTGATCGAAGCGAGGCAGTTGACAGTGTCGCGACGGGCGTCTTCGCGGCCGATTCCGATGACACGGGTGGCCGCCAGCAACGAACGCGCGTCGACACGACGTTTATGAGCGCCCAAGACTTGGAGCGACTACAAGAACGAGCTGACGCCCGAATTTCAGAGCTCTCTTCTATATCTGCGACCGAGCGCAAGCTGCAGGCTCTTCGCACTGAGAGAGGCGACACAGGCCCGGCGCCGACGGCAGCGGCAACGTACACGATCGTCGATCTGTCACCAATCAACCGGCTGCTCGAAAAAAACGTGTGTCGCCAGTGCGGTGGCGACGTGTCCATCGAGAACAGCACTCGCGAATACGGTGTTGTTGTACAGTTGTGCTCTGAGTGTTCTGTTTGCGGCGATGTCGTGCGCGAGTGAGCGTCTACCTGGATGCGCAAAGTGCAATCCCTTCCATGTAAATGTTCTTGCTGCCCGGGCTGCGCTAACTACAGGGTACGGCCAAACAGCACTGAATGACTTTTTTTCAACCATGGGAATCTCCCGCAGGGGTCATCACAACAATACCTACCAAGCACACCTCAAGTCTAAGTTGAAGCCTGCCGCGACGCCAGCTGCTGAAAGTGTGCTGACTGACTGTGCTTCCTCAGTGAAAGAACTATACAGAGAACTGAATTTTGGTAATCCCGGAAATATCGCAGTCTGTTTCGATGGAACGTGGATGACGAGAGGGAACCAGTCCCACATTGGTGTGGGCTCTGTCATAGAGCTTTTTTCATGCTATGTGTTAGACTATGTAGTGCTGTGCAACTACTGCCTTGGCTGCAAAAATGCACCCAAAGAGGAGGACCCCCAGTACAACGCATGGAAGGCACAGCATGTATGCCAAACGAATACAGATTCAAAATCCGGGCAGATGGAGGTGGATGCAGCTCTGATGCTCTTCCAACGATCATTAAAGCGGCACGGCCTGCGCTACACCACAATGCTCTGCGATGGAGATAGCAAGCATTTTCGTGCGGTAGAGGAAGCAAAGGTATATGGTTTTATACCAGTTGAAAAAGAAGATTGTACAAATCATGTACAAAAGCGGATGGGCAGTGCTTTGCGCAATCTGCTCCAAAAGCACAAAGCAGAGGATTGTTGAAAGGTTGAATGGTAAAGGTCGACTGACTGCAGACCTTATCACCAAACTCACCATTGATTATTATGATTGGGCACCAAAATCTAATGCAGGCGATGTCGAGCAAATGCATCGGGCAGTAATGGCCACATATTATCATGTGACGTCGACCGACAAGCGCTCAAACCATGGCCTATGCTTACAAGGCACCAACTCGTGGTGCAAACAAAATGCGGCGATTGCAAGGGGACAGGAGCCACCGAAACACCGTTACAACCTGCCCGACTACGTCAGCCAAGTATTGCTACCTGTGTACAAGCGCCTTGCACACAAAGGCTTGTTCAGCAGATGCCAGCGAGGACAAACGCAGAATGCAAATAAGGCACTGCATTCAGTGATTTGGTCCTTGATGCCCAAGACAAAGCATGCTTCGCTGATATCTGTTGAAGCGGCTGTCGCTGAGGCAGTCATGCGGCTTAATTCTGGGACACATCAGGCTGCGTCACGCATTCTCCAAGAGCTCCAAGCGGAACAAAACCACTTAGCCAACCAGAGGGCACAGGAGAAAGACTCTCGCCGAGCTATAGGCTCCGAGCGGAAGCATGCAGCCTCAGCCTGCTTCATCTCTGCCGAAAAGCGACGTCACCAAAAAAAAACTGATGAACATTACTCGCCTGCGGCAGTCTGAAGCTAGACGCTACTTTTTTTGCACAACTGTGCATAAAGAAAGCATTGAAAGCATTGTAATTTGTTTTTTCTTGCAATTTTCTCAGTTCGATTATTTTCGTCACATGGTAGTCTACTGACAAGCCTATCTATGCTTCTGCTCATCAGATTTTTGTAACTTTTGTGTCGTTTAGTAGCTAAATAGATGATGAGTGCAATAAGGGTTTCAGATGGTAGCTAGGTGTAAACACAATTTTGTTCTTTGCTAAAATTAACGTTAACTAAAATTTCAGTTCTTCAATCACCAACTTTGGATGACCCCTACTTTTGAACTAGAAGAGCTAGAAACATGCTAGTACCCTTGTTGCAAGTCTTGATCCTTCTAAAATCTAGCAACATACAGTTTATGACAATCTGTTCAGCAGCTTTCTCTAAAACCTTGTAAGAAGCTCTTCTCATAAAAAACTACATAATTAGAAAGGAAAAAAATTGTAGAAACTAATTTCATATTTCAGATGAGCATGCTGAAAAAATATGTACCTACAAATTTTCATGGCAATAATTCAATAGTAAAAATTTTTTTACAAAGACCCATGTCCCCCCTTAGGAATGGCATGACGACTCCCCGCGACTTGTGAATCGACGAAAGAGGAGTGCTTGCGAGGGAGGGTACTCTAATGATATCGCATTGCAGTGATAAGGGTGAGTTAAGCATCGTCGAATTTTTATTTCATAAGGAGACCTAATTAATGCAAAATAAAATTGTTCGCACTCGACGCATGTTTATAGCCCATCGCCTTTCAGGAGCAGTATGCAAACGACCGCTCAAAGCAGTGCTTTCATAAATGAAGGCGTACCATACAACCTGCACTATCACACATTCCTCTAAGTGTGGCGAAATTCTGAATAGATAGCGCGGAAGCCCAATAACTTGTCTCGTTCTGCGTGTGCTTTCGTCCTTTTTCTACGCTGCTCGGCTAGACAGCAAGAGAAAGTCGCCCATCATCTTGTATTGCCTGGTCAATAGTAGGCGTTTATGCCATTGAATGATGGCTTTCAGGAAAAAATATTTATTCCGCGCACCAAGTTAACCGGGTCTCTTGGTAAAGAACGAAATTTTTGAAACATTGCTAAGCTCTTCAACAGCCTTCATGTTCCCTGATTCTTCTTTGTTATTCTTTTTTTTTATTCTGTGGTGGATCTTTAGGTTTCGGTGTTTTCGCTGCTTTGCTGCAGTCCGTGAAGTTTTGCGCAAGAGCGTTTTTGCTCACCGATGAGACGTGCTTGCAGTTCCTTCATTTGCAAGTGTTACGCCCTGCCTGTAGTCGAATGTTCTGTGTGCTGTCTCAACACCACGTTCTGCGGTCGAAAGTGGGAAAGTATTCGAAGGCAGGAAGTAAAACAAAAAAATAATGGAACCTTGAATTTATTTCTTAAAACGACGAATTGAGCGAAAAGGTCTCCCCGCGGCGGCTTTCCTGCTGCTGTTGAACTTTGTGAGCACGCTGCCAATGTGCCGGCCCACATTTAGCAGGCGGCGGCTCCGTCCACAATCTGGACATGACTAAAGGGGAAGCTTGGCCGGATTCTTCCCTGTTATGCTTGCAATGCTCCCGAACATATAAGCTGCGTTCAAGAGACGACGCCGTTGGGTTTGGCCGCGTAGCCTAGCAGCTTCACGTTCTGCCCTACTTATATACGACTGGATGTTACCGTGCCTGACGCTTCTCCTTAGGCCCACCAGCGCCTCCAGTCTCTCTTCCGGACTGGGACTTATCCGAGAGTCACACGCCTGCCGTGGCGAAGGAGATTCACGCCCTGCGCGATTTCCGCTCCAAGGCGCAAAGAAGGATGCATGGATGCATCCTTCAAAAGATGCATCCGGGATGCAGCAATGCAAAGTTGCATGGATGTGTGATGTGCGCACACCACCAAGTCTACCATTATCGCGCAACCGGCAAACGAATAAACAGCCCAGGCGTGCACGACCTCCGCTTTGTTGAGGCGAAAAAGAGAAAAAAGATGTAAAAAAGTGCATGGGGGACATACCTCTGCCAGACAGAGAATGATCGCCAGCCCAGAGGTTGTCGATAAGTGCGTGTCCTTATTGCGTTTGTCAACCACCAACCGGAATCCTCTACTCGCAACACTCCATCCTGGCCATCTTCAACGTCAGTGGTCACGAACCCGAAGCGCAGACTTCTAAGTAGCTACACACACAAAAATTCGAACGCAAACAAAAGATATGATTTGTTTCATTGGCGTAGGAGATGTAGCAAGTTTCGCGGCAGGCGTTGAGTGGAACATTTTTTATCATGATGTTGAATGTTGTCCGAGCAGCCGCTTGGCATTTTAACTCGCATCGGGTGACGTCAAGGTTTGCCTGCCCCAATTATTTTGACCTCACCGAACACAGTGGTCGACCGAGACGGGAAGGTGCACTCAAGAGCAGGCACTGACCGAGAAAGCAACCGCCTACAAAAAAACGTTTTCAATTAATTATTCACGCCGCGCACTGGGGTTTCGAAATCTTTTTCACCATTACAAGACCCGTAGGCCTCTATCGAGGTAAAAAAAAGCGCCTAACGACTTTTTATCTGTATCACATTAATATTGATTCTTGCTCGGCTGCAAAGCACGCACAAATATCTCAGGAAAGTTCATTTAAAAAATGAAAGTTTTATTGCCAAAAAATATCCTCATCAGAAAAAAAATGTGCCGTCGACCATAAAATTCGGCCATTGACGGAGGCAAGTGACGTCAGCAGACCAGATAGCTGCCATTGGCTAGAGGGAAGTGACGTCACCGAACGTTAAGTCACCAGGTCAGAAGTGACGTGGCTTCCGGTAAAGCAACTACAGCTTGTAGTGTTATCGCATTGCGGATATATGTGATAATTGATTTATTTATTTATTTTTTATTTAAATACCATCAAGGCCCGAAGGCATTAAAGAGGGGAGTGAGAGAGACATACATTCAGTAAGATACAGTGCAGCAGAAAGACAAATAGAAGAAATGACCACGCGGCTAAAAATGAACAAAACAAAACACAAAAATAAGGCAAAAGAAGGCAATGGGGAAAAAAGTAACAAGTCCCAAAAAAGGAAAACATTTCCGGCCTACAACGATAAGACAGCGAAAACGAACGCAAAATTAAACTGACTAAAATCTACAAATAGAGATTACATAGGGCAGTCTTAAAGTAACTTGGGTTAGTATTGTCGACAATGTGCCTGTGAAGGTGGTTCCAACTGTCAGAAGTGTTGGGGACAAAAGAAGAAAAAGCGTGTTTAGTATGGCATGACGAACACCTACTTTGCGAAGATGATCAATGCGGCCTTTATGTAGGGGTAGTTAGAAGCCGGCTCTTAAGGACAGGAGTGTAGTAATAGATCTTATGAAATAGGCATAAGCGAGAAATTTTTCTGCGGAGTGAATGCAGTGGCAATGGAAAGGTAGGTTTCATAAGGGTAACACTGCAGTTACGGTGATAATTGGAAAGTATAAAATGTGGCGCACGGTTTTGAACCGATTCGATTTCAGTAGCTAATGATGACAGGTCAGGGTCACAGACAGATGCTGCATATTCCAATTTAGGCCGAAAAAGTGTTTATTAAAGGAGCAATTTTATGGAAGTAGAAGAAAGGGAGAGGTTTCTACGCAGGTACCCCAACATGCGGTTAGCATTGTTAGTAATAAAATCCGCCTGCAGATTCCAAGAAAGATTAGAAGTTATGTGCACACCAAGGTACTTATACGAAGACACAGTTTCAAGAGGAGTGTTATTGAGGTCATAAGTGGCTATTCCAGTGTTACGCCGAGAAACACTTCAGTTACTTGAGCAAATTTGTCAACTTCTTCTGAGTTTTTTTTTCTGTGATATGAACTGTCTAATTTATAGTTGTCTTTCGCACAGCCGCTTTTAGAAATGTTATCCTCTGCTGTGATACGTGTTATGTCCACCTGCTAAGGTCTCAACTAGAGACTGGCAGTATTTCAAATAAATAAATAAATAAAAAATGTTGACACTGATTGATGTTAAGTTCTATATGTCATAATTTACACCATACCGAAAATTGGTTAATATCAGATCGAAGGACAGAAGGGTCAAAGTCACTGTTAATTTCACGGTAAATGACACAATCGTCGGCAAAAAGACATACAGAAGAAGCAATGTTGTTTGGCAAGTCATTAATATTAATGAGGAAAAGTAGGGGCCCTATGACAGAACCCTGGGGAACGCCTGAGCCCACTGGAGAGGAACTACAGTTGGATTAATTAGCAGTCACGTATTGAGTACGATTAGTGAGGGAAGACTGAGGCCACGAAATGATGTTAGGGTCGACATTGAGATTATTTATTTTAAAACGTAGTAATTGGTGGGAAACTATGTCCAAGGCTTTGGAGAAATCGAGGAATATACAGTCAGCCATAGAACCCCGGTCAAGAATGAAAAGAAGATCCTGTGTAAAGCATAGCAGCTGCGTCTCGCATGAGAATGATTTACGAAACCCGTGTTGGCAATGACTGAAAAAAGAATTTGACTCAAGAAAATTGGCAAGGTGAGAGCAGATGACATGTTCCATCATCTTACAGGGGATGCTAAGAAGTGAAATGGGCCGATAATTATTAGGAGAATGTTTGACCCCAGCCTTTTGCGGGGGAACCACCTTGCCCACCTTCCAGTTGCTAGGAACACAGCCAGACACAAAGAGATTGTTGAAAGAGTTCAGCAAGAGTAACAGCACTATACACTTTGGTGCTTTCTAAAACTTTCGAGTTTATGCAATCCACTCCGCATGATGATGACAACTTCAGCTGTTCAATTATTTTTCGATGCCAACGGAATTCATTATAATAGAGTTCATAATCAAGAAGTCATCGGTGGCCGAGGAATTAGGTGGCCTTTGGCTCTTCTTTTATACCATCATCACCATCATCAGCTTGACTACGCCCACTCCAGGGCAGAGGCCTCTCGCATTCCTCTCGAATTAACCCTGTCCTCTACCGGCCAGCAAATAACCTTGTGATCTGCTTTGAACAAGAATGGTGATGTAGGTTAGCCCCAGAAATCTACATGTATAAAACTCTTCCGACGTCACCGCAGTTGCTTGCAAAAGCGGTCGGCGCTGGCGATAGCTGTATTTCATCTTTCGACCTTTATCGAGCACGTTTGAGCTTGGTTTTCGCTGAAAGGAGTTTATGTTGCATTATAACGCGGTAATGTATGAATACAGGTCAAGTTTAGTTTTTTCTCAGTGTTTGTTTAAATAATTGTCATATGATAGCCCGCACACAACAAATAATGTCCAAATTAAGAAACAGTCAAAGAAAAATATTACCTCTATATTCAGATAGCTAGCAAATGGGCGGGCGGGCGGGCGGGCGGGCAGGCAGGCAGGCAGGCAGGCAGGCAGGCAGGCAGGCAGGCAGGCAGGCAGGCAGGCAGGCAGGCAGGCAGGCGGGCGGGCAGGCAGGCAGGCAGGCAGGCAGGCAGGCAGGCAGGCAGGCAGGCGGGTGGGCGGGCGGGCAGGCAGGCAGGCAGGCAGGCAGGCAGGCATGCGGGCATGCGGGCAGGCGGGAAGGCAAGCGGGCGGGCAGGCGGGCAGGCGGGCCGGCGGGCAAGCGGGCGGACAGGCAGGCAGGCAGACAGGCGGGCTGGCAGCCAGGGTTAACTGGAGACATGGGAGAAGCCTTTGCCCTGCTGTGGGTGTAGTCAGGCTGGCGGTGTTGACCGTATGTATATGTCCGCGGCTACTTTCAAAATATGTTTGATGGAATAGTCGATTTGAAATACGCTTGGAGTAAACTCTCTTCAATTATATCTCCCCATAGATCCACCTCTGATACTAAAGAGCTAACAATAAATAACGAGCAGCTGAGTGGCAAAATGTTGGCTGACAAATTTAACATATACTTCGGGTCTCTTATTGATAGCAATTATAACGATACAGCGCTGCGTCACTTGAAGCCACCGTTGCAATCATCCATACTTCTTAATACAACCGACGAGTATATGGTACAAAATGCGTTTATGCAGATTAAAAACACAAAGTGCGAGAACATCTGTGAATTAAAAATGCAGCCAGTCAGATTTGTTCTTGACCTGATCACACCATGTATAACCTACATATATAACCTTGTTCTAAGCATGGGCGTGTTCCCACAAAATATGAAGCATGCTAAGGTAATTGTGTTGCGTAAAAATGGATAAAAAATAGCCTACGCTACTGCAGACCAATGTCAATATTACCGTTGTTTTCAAAGGCACTGGAAACATATTTTACTCAGGATGTCTGCTTTTTTTTTATCACTCGCTGATCAAAGTTTTACAACACGGTTTTAGGCCAGGTGTGGCCACAGGAACCGCCTTACTCTGTCAAATAGAATTAATGCTGCAAAATATTGACAAAAAAATTTACACTGGGGCTTTTCGTTAATTTTTCGAATGCCTTTTACAAGCTAAACCATAATACACTCAGAGGAAAGCTTTTCTTTTACGGTGCTTGTGGCATTGCAGTCGAATTAACAAAAAGCTATTTGAAGGATCTATTCCAGTCTGTCTGAATAAATCAAGAGCTATCGAGCTCGGAGATGATTAAATCTGGCATGCCTCAAGGCGGTATTTTAGAGCCGCTGGTATTTATTATCTTCATTAACGGCATTATAAACATTGATGACTCAGCCAAATACGTAATGTACGCAGATGACACTAGCCTTTTTTTTTTACTGGAACCGATGCAGACGACTTTGTGAAAGGAGCAAACCAAACACTTAATAAATTATATTTATGGTCACTTGGAAATTCGTTACTAATTAATAATGCCAAAACCAAAGCGGTCCTTTTCTGTGCGAAATGAACGTCATGTAATACCTCCACTGTCCTGCGCATAAATGACTCTCGAATCAAAATTTCTTCCACTGTTAAATCACATGGGATTTTTTTTCTATGAGTTCATGCTGGGGGACCATTATACTGATTTCTTGCGCTCTAAACTTTCTCGGGTTTGAGGTATGCTAAGAAATTGTCGACATTTCTTTCCACATCTCATGCACTTACTATACAACGCACTTTTTGACTCACTGCTGTGTTATTGCCATCTAGTCTGGGTAAACAGCAGAAAAAGAGCTCTTCAAAAGCTGGCCATTATGCAGAAGAAAGAACTACGCGCAGCTGTAAATCAGCCTAGCCATGCCCACACTAATTTACTTTTCGAAAACTATCAAGTAATTCAAGTCAGTATGCTCTATGTGTACAAGTCAAATCAGAAATGCATAAAAGGCGCACAACCCTGCATAAAATAGCAAAATTAAGAGAAAATACTTCATCTCGCCCTACTCGATATCCAGAAATTTGGTTCGTATCGACATTTGTACCGATGATTTGCAGAAAAACCTGCGTACATTACAAAAAAAAAGAGTTGGTTGCTGTGATCGCATCAGGCAACTGCGAATGATATTTTTTTGAGCGTATCATTTTTCTACTAATATGTCCAGATTCATTTTTTTATTTATTTTCTGCCACTACATGATATTCTGTGGATGATTTGTGTTTGGTGATGATTTGCTGTTGATGATACTCTTTTCCCTGCTGCCGCTGTCGATGTAGATGTTTGTTTTATAGGAGATGGCCCTGCCAAACCACAAAACCGTAGCTTTTTTCTCGCCTTCCTTATCACAGTTTGCTGTACAGCGTTTTTCTCGTATGTTTCTATGATGTAAAATTTTGACTTTGGTAGATTGAAGAAACTCAAACTAAATCAATACCTGTTATCTCTAAACCCTCTAACCCAGCCAAAGTGACTGTGCTTGTACCGGTGCCTAAATGGATACTGCCACTGTCTAGTGAAATATGTTCAACTATTCCTACGGGTTTGCCAGGCCCCACACACCGCTCATCTTCTTGGCTAAATATCTTTTTGCAGCTTTTCGTTCTAAAGCACCCTGCTCTCGCTTCGAAAAGTAATTCGCTGCCTGTTAATTTGTGAGAGAAGTCTGATGAAGAAGAGTTATGAGTAAAAGTCTGTTTTGTATTTCTACTGCATATGACTTTGGCTTTGTATATGTATACGTTGCGCATTTTTTTTGTATCTGCCTCTCCTGCCTGGACCATGATTGGTGCGCAGTATTTGATAAAAAGAAAACAAAACAAAAATTTGTCCATTCTTACCCTCAGCATTTTATGCCTCTAGTTTAAAGCTTTCTCTATCTCCTTGCTGGCTTTCTGCATACTTACCTGTTAGTTTTCTAGTCCTTTTCCGCCACTGTTAGTCAATGCTCCTTCTGTGCATATATTTAAATACCTTAGCTGCCCACCTATCAACGTCCAATTTTCGCAGGCGTCCTCAGCCTCCTCCCGCCAGCTATCCTAACGGATCACGGTGCTTGGGGCAACTTTCGGGCATCCTCCATGCCCAGGCGGGTGTCTCCTGTGTGCTCCTCTAAGCCCCTGCCATACTCTACTCAATTCAATCACGCAAGTGCTCAGAGTGGGCTTCGTATTAAGGTTGTCGCCGTAAAAGCAGTGGCAAAATACAGTTCAAAGACACAACGCGAGAGCCCGCTACCTTCCAGGAGCGCAACCCGCATTCAGCCCACAACCCTCAGCTAGGGGCTGCCCTCCAACCCACCTCCACTTTTCACCCACTTACCCCCCTGCTCCGGCGCAGGTCCAGCGACGCTCTCTCTCTTCGTCCTTCAGCCCCGTCCCCACTTCCGACTGCAAGCTGGAGGCCTTTCTCACCAACCTCTTTTCTTCTCGTTCTTTTTGCGGCATCTGATGGAAAATTTCTTACTTCGGCAAATAGCGACGCAACGCCTTGTTTCTATGGTTGCACAGTGAATCCAGCACAAGACTCGTGGCTAGCATTTTATAAGCAGCCTCAAGCCGTTCCTCACTGTTTATGGTGTCTCATCCAAAGGTCATGCTGGCAAACCTGATGACGCATCTGCTCTACTCCGTTTCTGCGCTGGCGGGTCTCGTCCCGAGAGAGCGTCATTCGTGAATAAGTAATCGGTTGCTTACCGCAGTCACAGGAAAAAACAACAACAAGATAACGGCACGCGTGCGTGCTTTTGAAAGCCGTAAGGGATGGCCCCTTCAATTATGTACGCAAACCTCAATGAGATTCTTGGGGTGCGGTTCTTAAGAGCTTGTGAACAGGCGAATGTGATGGCACGTCGTAACTGCGCGAACAATTTTACTTATTCATACAGATGTTTTCTGCCTCGTGCAGCCGCGCTCATCCGGCGCGCGAAGAGCTGGAGGAAGGGAAAAATCTACCTCAGCAACAACAACGGGTGAAGCACGTGAGCTGAAAGGGTTCGAGTCCACAAAAATTGTTAGAGCCTGTTTGCCGCTTTTTATGAAAGCCGTGACGCGGGACGGTAACTTGTGCCTGGGAATAATCTCTTCTTATGCTTTTTTGACAATTTGCGTCCTGATTTCCCTGGACCCTGTCACGTTCTATGAATTGACCATTCCAGAGCGCTTTTATTTACTCCTGCTACCAGCCGGTGAAACAGGAAGAAGCTTACAGGGCAACTTCAGGGGTTTTCGAATATTTTGAGTTGCAGCCACATCATGTTCCTTAGAGTCCCTCTGTCCACTAACGACCAACCGTTTTTTAATAGAACAAGGCGAACTATTTCGAAAGAGGGAAAAAGCAAAATTCAGTCCATGGTCAAGGAAGATAATTTGCGTGGCGTAGCGATGGCTTCACAAGCTTTGTCAGAAAAGGACCCACACGCACCTCGAATGGCTAATGTAGCGAATTCGAAACAATCGGTCCTTTCATAAAAATGTCTGAGCAAACCCTAATACAATCCTCAAAATTTTCTTCCTAGAGTGTGGGCGAGTATTATCGGGTGGGGAGTGGTTGTGACGTCGAAAATGCAGTGCTGCCCGTAGAAATCGCCTCAACTGAGGCCGCGCAAGCTCTAAACTTTAAATTTGATTTGTGTCGAAATGAAATGTCGCATCCTCAGCAAACTTGGTGGAAGTAATCTGAAAGGGGGTAAAACCTAACATAGTTGCGTCAGCCTATTGCAACCTCGTGAACGGCCTAGATCTTCCCTTTAATTTCGCGTGTGGTCTGTGGTGCGCGGGAGCAAAGGAAAATAGCACGAACCATTAAAGCCTCTGGAGTTGTTTTTTTTTTTCCTGTGTGTGAAAATAAAAACGGATACACCTGCCTAGGCACCTATCTAGGAACTGTGCGGATTATGGCACTGCGCTGGATCGCGCGTTTTGAGCTTCTCTTCGGAGCCAGCACCTATCCTGAATTGCTGCTACTACGAACCTTCACACACAAATTCAAGAAGATTTCGCTTTCCTTCTGCATGAACACGTCGCTCATTCAACCTGCAGTTGCGATAACATTTATTTTCCGACCTTCCGACCGTCGCCGATACTGCGCTTCCTTAACACCTAGAGTGCACTCAGCTCTTCATTCAGGAATGCACCGCGTTATGACGCCCCCCGATTCGAACTGTTCCAGTCAGTACTGTCCGAGGCGGTTGGGTTGTAAGGCTTGGCAGAGTACTTGGGATGCTTTAGAGTACTGGAGTACTCTACGCCTTGTTGTAGTGTGCCTCCTTGTACATGTCGTGTGTTTCTTTGTTGTGTCCCGTCTTCTTAGGGCAAGTACGTACCCTTTCAAACGTTTTCTTGAGTGTTGTACACCAAGTACGCTACCGAGTACTTTAGTAGAGCACTGAGCTGAGAACTGAATAGTGTACATGGGAGTACCCGGGAGCTTATCTCAAAGAAAAGATCGTCGCGCAGCTTACAGACGCTCAGGTACAGGCTGCAGAAAATTTAATCGTTAGCCTATTGCCCCTGCTGTCGAGCGCATCGGTCGCATAGAGGAAGACGCGAAAATTTCGAGTGCAGAGTGCATCAATGCACTCACCAAGCACTGAAAGGTAAAACGACCCTTTAAGAAGATCACTGCGAATATTCAGAGTGGATTTATGCAGTGAGATTGAAGTACTTTATTTATTTTTATTTATTTATTTTAGTCATGCGAAAGCATCAGATGGCTCCTCGACGCGGAAACCCGGCGTGGCCCAAAAAATTAATGTGGATTAGCCCCGCTAATCCAGGATATACCAAGCGAAAACGAGATTGAGGTCTCCAGTGACCCATGGAGCCGGTTGTGCGCCTTTCCTTTCGTGAAAATGAACGGTCTTTGCAAAGTTATCAACGCCAATGAACTCTATGAACGCCGCTGGCTCACTTGTTTTCTTTGGCTTTTGAGGAAAGGAAATGGCACAGTAACCGTCTCACATATCTCGGTGGACACCCTAACCTCGCCGTAAAGGAAGGGATAAAGGAGGGAGAGAAAGATGAAAGCGAAAACTAAAAATCGAAAGTTGGATTTTGAGGAAAGGCGCGGCGCTGCACAGCGGCGGAACACCTGTGGCTTGGTGCTACTAGTGGCGCATGCGCACTAGTGGCTAGGGAGCGAGAGAGAGAGAGACACTGCGCCGCGCGTGACATCGATCGTGCTCCGACATACGCCGGCTCGCACGAAGCGCGGCGTTGACTAGCGTAGTGAAGCTTTTCGCTTCAAAAGTGGCTGCGTTACAAAACCCACGATTAGTCGAAACGGTGTGTCCTCATCAAAGGCTTTAACCAGATGTTAAAAGATGTTAACCAGTGATAGTCATTACTAGTACTTACCACTGCATCAGCTACAAAGGAATAGGGAAGAGTTAGAACATAATTGGAATGCTTTCGCGTTACTCGCATGCGAGTTCTTTGAGTGCTTCCGGTAATGTTTAAGTTCTCGCTCCAAAGAAAAAAGGAAAGAAAACTGTGGATGGCGATAAAAAAAAATGGTCGTCCACTGCTGACGGGCCTGGCTGCGTTCGGGTAATGACAGTGTAGCGCGCCACCGCTTCGGCACGAGCGATGAGAACGAAGAGCGCGAGCCCATCAGAACAGGTCAGGCGCCCGGCTCGGACCGCAGCCGTCACCTTCAGCTCCTCGTCAGTCGCCAAACCGTATTCGTCCATGGTAGAACACCTGCAGTAATAAATGTGGCCGCGCCACATCTTGTACACTTGAGCGCCACATAGTTGGTTACCCGGACGTCGTTTCAGCGTACATACAAGTTGCAGCAATGAATCACGCGTCAGTTCTACAAATGCGGTTTGCACACTCAGTATACAGTACGTGTGACAAGTAGAAAGACAATGACACTTGTACCGCTGTGGCCCTATTTACACTAGAAACTCAATCAAGCCTGAGCAGCCTGCATCATGAAAACACAAGGCTTAATAGCAAGGCTTAATAGGTTTCAGCAGAGACAATTATCATTTTCACTTTACAACAAAACAAAGATTAGAAGATTTGTAGTCGGGCTAGTTGGTGATCGCCTGTAGAAGCCATGGGAAAATTGCGCTAAAGAAACACGACGCACAAACCGAGGACACATACAACAGGACGAGCGCTCGTCCTGTTTTAAGTGTCTTTTGATTGTGCGTCGTGTTTTTTAGCTCAATTTTTCGATGGCAGGATTACCACTGAAAGGCAGAGACAGTACAGATTTTATCAGAGAGCGACTTATTTAGAGAGCAAAGAAACGTAGATGTGAGCATTATGAATAATAATTGGTTTTTTAGGGAAAGGAAATGGCGCAGTATCTGTCTCATATATCTTTGGACACCTGAACCGCGCCGTAAGGGAAGGCATAAAGGAGGGAGTGAAAGAAGAAAGGAAGAATAGGTGCCGTAGTGGAGGGCTCCGGAATAATTTCGACCACCTGGGGATCTTTAACGTGCACTGACATCGCACAGCACACGGGCGCCTTAGCGTTTTTCCTCCATAAAAACGCAGCCGCCGCGGTCGGGTTGGAACCCGGGAACTCCGGATCAGTAGTCGAGCGCCCTAACCACTGAGCCACCGCGGCGGAGAGCATTATGAACTTATAATTCGCTTTTGGGTTATTCCGCACCACATGACTCGGGCTTCGCTCTCGATCATCTTCGATTTCTTTTTAAAATTTATGGTACAATGCGTTACTCGCTCGACCATCAAAGGCAGTCGAGCGCAATGACTGGGTCATTTGGCGTAGAATGGCCTTTTGTTTTGAAGAAGTACACAATAGCCGAAGTTCTGGCCTCGTGAAGACATTGTGGCGGGCGATAAGGGCTGAAATATTTTAAAAAAGCAAGAGTCATTTTTTGAAGCTGAAATTTGTGATATTAAAATGTGTGTGATAACTGTGAAATTTCTTCCGCACGCAATAATGATTTCAAAAATGTTTTCAGGAATGATAATGGCCGTCTTCATAATTTTACAATCTTGCCCACAATTTCTTATTTCGTTAAAATCTGAGGTCAATAAGAAGGATACAGATAATCCACGGCCAAAACCAGCGGGTCAAGGCGATGGCTGCAAAGTTTATTCATCAGGCGACAACTGGGAACGCGAGCGAATGCTTTCCAGAAGTCATAAGTTTCAACGATTTGAACGACGGAGTAAAAATTATGATTTTTTGGGAACTCAAATCACTAGGCTTCGCTTGAAAGCTCTAGCCGGCTGCCATTATGCGTGGGAAAGAAATATGAGCTGTCAAGGTGCGATGCAAATGGAGATCGGGGTGCATATACTCCGAATGCTTCCAGGAGATACACATCAAGAAAACAGGGCGACAGCTCAAAGGATCAGCACGGCTGCCAGGTTTGTGTGCACGAATGACGCTGATAAATTTCCTGTCATTAGCAACGGAGGTTGTGCGACAGACTGAGTGAAATTTATATTGAAGATATGGCTTGAATTCAGCTTAGTGCATTTTAATATTTTTGAGAGTATACTGTCAAGAATGAGACTGCTTGAAAACCTCAGTTTGTCTATTAGTTTATTCACACTTTTAAAGCGAAAGCTTTACTGGCCGCAAACTTGCGGTTTCGCCGTGGCGGTACTCCGAGGAGGCATATGACTTCACAACGCGCGCCTCGCCGCGGATATTTCTCTCTCTCGCTGCCTAGTAACTACTGCTCATGCGCCACTAGTAGCACCGAGCCACAGGTGTTCCGCCGCTGCGCCGCGCCGCGCCTTTCCTCAAAATCCAACTTTCAATATTCAGTTTCCTCTTTCTTCTTTCCCTCCCTCCTTTATCCCTTCCTTTACCTCGCGGTTCGGGTGTCCACCAAGATATGTGAGACGGTCACTGTGGCATTTCCTTTCCTCAAAAACAAAACAAAAATTTGGAGGACGCTTAAGCTTCGTCTTTATGAGTGAGGCGCTACAGCGTGTTGCAGCGTTGCCAAGGGGTGCACGGAACGCCATCGCCCATTCGGCGCGCCGCGTGCCCGTTGGGCAATTTGAGGAAAGGATGCCTGTCTCACATATCTCGGTGGACACCCAAACCGGGCCGTAAGGGAAAGAAAATGAAATGAAAAGTGGTTTTAAAGGGCCACAGAAAGGGGTGTTTGAGCTTGACTTTAAAATTCTTGCACTATGTCGAGCAGAGGCCACCGAGCGCCCATTCCGCGTACGAGACCTCAAAAGCGAGCGGGAAATTTACAATACATTTTTTAAAATCCCCGCCTTCGGACTTCGCGGCGACGCGCGGTACCGGGCTTTCGCACGAAAACCTGGCAGACAACGTCACGTCTTACAAATGACGTCAGCAGCCGGGGGTTATCTGGTTCACAGCGCCAAATTCTTTCAGACGTCACGCGCTACCGCGTCCGCAGCTACTCCGTGCGCGCCGCAGCCGGCGGAGGTAGGGGAGGGGCCGAGTGCGTGAAAGAAGGAAAGGCGTGCGAGAGAGAGAAAGGCGCGAAGACGCGGAAGTTCTCTCTGCATATAACTAAGCTCCCACAAAACGCAATTTTGTCTTCATATAACTAACCTCCCACAAAACGCATTCAAATAATTCTTGCTGGGGGATAATTATGAACCATCGTCTTTTAACATCCCAGAAACATCGCACCTTTATTGAGACCCCTTTTCTGGCTCCCCTTAAGGAAAAGTAATGACGCCTGTCTCACAATTCTCACTAGACCGTGACCCGTACCGTGCCGTAAAGGAAGGAAAATCCCTTCCCTTAGGGCCGTTGTACGATCGTTTCCAAGCGCTTTTCGCCAGGTCCGCTTCGCGGGCGGGCCTGGCGGATCCGCCTCGTCCGGCGAACGGATGGAAAGTTGGTCAACTTCAACTTTCGGGTGGACGAGCGGGTCCGGCCACCGACCGGATTGCAGCTATTGGCTGCTTTCTCGTGACGTCAGTGACGTCTCGAGCCCCTCCGCCTCGGTTCTGCCCTGCCGAGGCAAGATGGCCGTCCGTCGACTGAACTGGGGAGCGCGGTCTGGGCAGTGGCAGCGATGTCGCGAAGCATATTATATTGGCCGCATCTTGATATTACCGGTGTTCAGAGCGACTGCAAACTTCGCCGCGTTCAGCAGTGGCGAGCGACAGTTCCACTAGTTGAATTCTGTAATCATCTACGCTGACGGAGTTGACAGAGCGCCTCTTCCAACCGATGCAAGACCTGTGCAGTGGCGGTGTCACGAAGTGTTTATTTCGAGATGTTTGTGGTTGTTGCAAGCGTTTGTAATTAATTCCTGCGAGGATCATCACGGACAGCGGCGAGTAACAGCTGCTCACGGTGAATTTCTTGTGCGTGCATGAGCTGCATAGCAAAGTGACAAGTGTCCGTGTAGTGAACGTGATTGCGATCGGAGCGAGTGCTTTTACGTCAAGGCAGCGAAATGTGCACCTGCGAAAGCTCACGACGGACGCCGTGCTTTCCGAATGTGGAAATGATCGTGGCGTTGTGCAGCTAGTCGCAATCGTTGCGATGGTTGCAGTGATCGCGACCACACGACGTTTTTTCTGCTACGTATCCATAACCATTTTGATCGCGATTCGTGCGGGCACTGATCTCCAGTACTGCCGTGTGTGCGACGTGACACGATCTTAGCTGCACGGCCGTCGGACTGTTTTCTGCGGCGACAAAAGCAACGCCGCCATCCTTTTGCGCCTTGGTGCTCCATTCAATACATTTTGTGATTATAGGTGCTCGGGTTACGAGTGGCCGGCGGCACTGTGTGACTTGTCTAAAAACATGGGTGTGCAGTGCAGACGTATCCTCGGGGCGTCATTTCTTTTTATTTCCTGCCCGCTGTGCAGACATCTTTATGCAATAAATATTTGCGCAATGATTGGGTGACTGAACCCTTCCTCTAGCCATTTCGGTTTAGGTTGTGACAACATGGTATTACGCGATTACGAACAAGAATTATTGCCGCATTTAAATCACGGCTAGTTCACAGTGTAGAATCTCTAATATGTGTTAACTCATGAGTCTACTCTTCAGTGAGCATACCACTCTGTTACGCAAAAAAAACAATAACTGTGGCAGCAGCTTATGGGGTAAAAACTGTCCACAGAACAAGTTGGGCATAACGAGTCTTGATGGAAAAAAAATATGTATTAAGAAAATCTTTCCCATTGCTTTTTTCTCTTTTCGCTTTGACAAATTCTTCGCAATGTGAAGTTGAAGTGGGATCTTGGTTTCCACTGTAATCAGAAAAATTCGGTGATCTTGAAGCGCCTCGTGAACCGTGACACTGTGTGTTGTTGATTTTGCTCACGGTCCCTTTCGATCAGAAGATCAGCGGTACGAAAGTGGATGTGCGCACAATGCTATTGTTGCACAGCAGCTCGTGAACTCTGCTTTGTTGGTGTTATGGGGTTATTCAGCAGCACTCCCTGGGACAGCCGCGCCAGTTTGTTTAGCAACACAATTTCGAAGCCTTGAGAAGGAGATATCAGAATGCACATGCACCCTGCTACCTTCATTTGCCTGTGACTGCTTCCTACGGACATGATTACTTTCTGCTGAGTGGCGGCGATGGCGAGCGCATTCAGCTGTGTATCTACAGTGTAGAACGCTTCCCAGATTTCCTTAATCCTCCTTACATTTTACACTAACAAAAATTTATTTGCTGACATATAGACGCATATTTGCACCTTCCCCAGTGATCGGCTGGGTTTCCTGGCCCACTTATCCTTTCACATTTGTGTGGTCACGGCAGTACCATTCCTGCACAGATTCTAAGCTACAATTACAAGGCTTATTTCAGTTCTTTGAAATGTGCTCAGCATTGTTGCATTGTGGTTGGTTCTGCAATACCGACGTTGCCCTGTCTCTCAGAGTCCTGTAGTATCAAAGGAACCGTTGAGCTGCCAAGGCAAATACCACATTTAATTTGAACTCATTCCTTTACTTGAATGCAATGACTGTTGCTGCTTGCATTAGCAGATTCCCCGCTTTGCACCGGCGCCTAGTTCTGTTCTTGCCCGCTTCGAATGCCTGAATCAGGAGAGTTGCATTTTTCTTTTCCTCTGTGGTGTACTCAGCATAAAAAGCGATAACCTAGCATTGCGGGCTGCAGGTAGGCATATGTGAGGTTATAATGTAAGAAAGCGATTCTGTTGTTTTAATGCTAAGCAGGTTATTTCATTTTGTGCAATGAGCAATCCAAGCCAGGTTTTGAGTCGCCGAGCCCTGACAGTGATTTTTACACTAGAAAGAGAAGCTCTTTGGCAACCAGAAAGTGTGTGAGCTGGTTAGAAGTGAGTGTGCCTGGCAGTCCACGGGTTAGCATTACAGTCTCTGCAGACAGTGGGGCAACCATTGTGATTGCAATTCCAGTGTGCAAGAAAGGTATATGATTCAGGCAGCGTTCGATTTATCTGCTCAAATCCAAAGTTTTAAGTCTTTCCCCTCTGCACATTAATGGGACAAGAACACATGCGACAATGGGCCGCACGCATTTTCACTCTATCCACTATGATCAGCAAGTTTCTATGTTAGAAAAGCGTAAGTAAATTGAAAAAAGTTTTTTCCCCAGAAACACTGCTAATAGTTTTAGTCCATATCAACGAGGACTGCACTAATGAGGAATGGCTGTATATGTGAATGTACGGTTAATTTTTTTAGTTCTGATGATGACACAAGCAATTAATCTGCGTTATTTTGAATACGAAACTAAAGACGTACATTTATCTTGCAAATTATGAAGATGATTAGAAGGATGTGCTGTATGGCACAGCAGTTTGTTGGTTGAAGATTAGCGATTGGCTTTACCTGACACCACTTAAAACAGCAGACTGCAAAATGAGCCCTGTAGAGCTAATAAATGTATGTTAGGAGTGAAATAGACGGAAAACAGCACCACCGCACATAGTAGCAATTCTTGCTCTGTTGTCCTCGACACTTAGCGCAGTTTCAACATGCAAACTTACCGCCGGCTCACCCGACAGTACACTCGTACCAAATTATGTGACATTTGTAGCAAACATCAACAGGACAGGAAGCACAATGTACGCATATCTAGTGCATACTGTGCAGATAGCTTCCTGCCTCATCATAGCTTGGTCCCTCTATGTTTCTTACCCATCATTACCCAGTACCTATGGCCCTATTTATACCATTGTCATGTGCTGAAAATCTCCAAACACATTTTGTACTCTTGCCCTGCTAGATTGTTTGGGCCATTAAGTTGTTTCATCCAAATTGGCAAGCATTTAGAAAACATTCCTGCAATAGCCAACTTGCTCTTGTTCTTCACGACATGCACCTTGACTGCAATATCCCCCTCGATGCTTTTCTTCTTGGCTTTGAAAAAGCATGTGATTCGCTTATTTATGTATGGCTTTTTGTCGTGCTTTAACATATATCCAATAGCCCTTAACTGGATCCAAGCCAGCCGTCGGCACATTTCTCTTGCCAATTCTTACGCATCCTGCCTTTCCCTGCAGTCATGGATGTCCCCCAAGGCATTGCCCTTAAGCCTCAGGTTTTTACTACCTACATTATGGCTTTCCCTTCAGTGTTTTGTTACATACATTCACTGATGGCTATATTAAGGGGTCTGCCATCTTGCAATAAATACCCATGTTTTAGTTCTCCAAAACAGCATTTTGCATGCTCTAGAATGGCCTGTTTCATAATTTTACTAAGAATACACTCATATTTTTTTATTGTCAGCAAAACTACATTTTGCCTACTTATAAAGCCTTACCGAGAAAGGTATACTCACTGGATACTGGTTGAAACACTCAGCCATTCACATGGCTCGCATGGTCTCACCTCATAATGCTTGTACGCCCTCCCACAGCCTAGGATATTTACACCCTAACATGTACTTAGCATCGCCATCTTCCAAGTTACTTGCGTTCAGATCCCCTGTGTGGCATCACCTTAGGCATTCTAATGGCACATGGCACAAAGCGAACTTAACTAAAATCCTAGAATGAGTTCAGACCTGAGCCCTGTTTTATTTTCTCAGACTATTGTTGAAGCTCCAGTTTCACAGCACCAAAGGTGAATCTTCAAATTTCTTCATGTCGTGCAGAAACTGCAGGGTTTTTTTAACTCTTCACCGTCACATAACCAACTAATCTATTCTGACTCATCTTTCTTTCTGCACTAGCCACACTTGTGCTGTTGCGCCTCAGTTAGCTCATGCCACTGCATTTCAAGATTGATTTTTGTTTTTGCCACTAAAGGCTGGAATACCCTTCCACTTCACAAGGCTTACTAACCTCTTGTCCTTTGAGCTGGTCACTGCAGAAATCAAACCAGTAAATGATGATGTTCATCCACTGATTAAAGTGATCCCCCAAGGCAGAGAATATTTGTAATAAGGGAGTAAGTACTCATTAACGTCCACCCAAGTGCAGCCATAAGGCCGCAAAGAAGAGCTACAAAGCTTTCCTTTGTAGTCGTATGGCTGTGCTTGGATGCTAATGGTTGATTACTTCTACACAAAGCTGTCCACAAAAATATTGTCATTTAGTACTGTTTAGGTATAATAAATGTTAAAATAAATTGTTCTAATGAAGTGCTTAGTCGCTTGCTCAGCTCGGCAAGCCAATGCAATGTTCTCTTACGCGTACGAACTTTCCTTGCATTTACGCTAACTTGCACACTGTGCACAAGCTAGGTCTAGCCAACTGAACCTGTGCGCTCAAAAGCTTAGCATGCATTATTGTGCCTATCTAGGTCAGATTTTTCTTGGTTTCTCTCTCTTATCGTCTCTACAGCTTAGCAACACACCGCCTTCATAACATGGCTCAGTGAGAATGCTACGAATGCATGTTTATGCATGTGACTTTTATATATTCAGGACAGTGTTAACAGGGCTGTTGGTTCATCTTGAACACAAAAGCCGTCAACTTCAATTTGCAGCAAAGAGACACCAGTAAAGAGAAAAGTCATCACTGCTTTTCTGTTTTTTTTCGGCTTTCGTCGGCCTAACTTCAAATTGGTATTTCCCATGTTTCTGATGCCTTTCCATGCCTCCATTAATTTCTTTCTTTGAAAACCAGACGGGCAGTGAAATAGGTATATTTTGCTGAAAATGTTGATAGTCGGAAACTAATAGCAGACTCTAAAATTCAACACATGTTGAATGGTATAAACATCAGTTAACAGTAAGCAATGCTCACTTTTGCTAGCTAGATTGTGAACTGGTCACCTTTACATTCAATCAGTCTACATTTTACTAATGAGTGAAAATAACTCTTAAACATTGCTTTAAAGTTGTATCAGAGAACATACGCATTTATGCCTCTCACATACTTAAATGGCTCAATTTTTACTTCATTTTATTGTGCAACATCATAGACCTCATACTGGAAATCCAAGTTTACAAATTCTGCTTGAGAAGTTGGAGTTTGCTCGAGATAACCAGATTACAAGGTCATTGTATCCTGTTTCCCTGACTGTACAAATGATTCTTTACCAGCCTAAGCCAGGAGCAATTGCAATGTAAACCTTCCAAATAGGTTCTTGCATTTCCTCTACCTGTAATCCACCTTACTGGCTCCCATATCTCTTTATGTTTATAGTAATAGAAAGACATGTGTAGACTTTTATGCAATACAAAGGCACCCACTTTGTTTTCCACTCACAGCGACATTTGAGAATGCTTTGGAGTTGCACAGAGTATATGCCGGCTTATTTTGCACATGGCAGCAATGACATGGCCTTCAGCAGAACTTCCCATACTTGTTTTCAATGCTGTAGTCTGACTTGTGCAACGGCAATATCAGCTCATGAAGATATGCTAAAGGACTACCTGGTGGCCCGCTGTATTCGTGGGGGACAAAGCGCCTTGCACTACAACCAAATGATGCATGTCTAAGCCCCTTTGCAGCCACACAGTGCTATTTATATTTTGACTTTAATAATGGACTGAAAAACAACAAAAAGAAGTCACTATTTTTACTTTGTCACTGTTCTGTAAAATGTAGAACTGCTTTAGTTAGAACTGATTTTACTGGTTCCAAACAAATGGAAAAGTCCTAATTTCTCATGTGCATTTGCATTTGTGTTTGGCAGCCGTGTGCTAAAATGTGAATTTTTAATGCATACACAATTCAGACACACACACACAACTTATATATTGAATAGATAAGCATGTCTTTTGCATTAGCAGTCAGCTAATTGTAGATAGATGGGTAGGGGTGTGTTTACGTATTAAAATGACAACAACTGTGCAAAAGACAGGCCAACAGTCGGCCGATTCGGTCTGCCAAAACCATGTCATAGTGATGTCTGGCTCTATGTCAGACTGCGCCGACGAAAACAGACGGCCGACTGTCGGCGTCGGCGCCACGTCTCCCGCAAGACGGCAGTTGGCCGATGGTTCGCCAACTCCCATGTCACACTAGCGAGACAACGTGCGAGACCTCCCGCCGACTTGGCCCTTTCTTGTTCTCACTCTTCTTTTGTCATTTCCTGCAAAGCGAAATTCATGGGCCGGGACGCTTCATTTTTAACTCTTTTAAATAAATCCCACCATAGTAAAACAAACTCTTAACACTTGTGATTATGAACCTAGATTGAATGCAGCCCAGTACTGAGCGGCCCTTATTGCTGGGTCAGAAAGGCATATCTCCAAAAATAAATCCAGTCGCTCGCGGTTATACAAGACTGGAGAGATTATTTAAAACTAAAATTATAATAAGAGAAAAAAATTGTCGACCACGCGGATTCGAACTAGGCGCCTGTGGAATGCGAAGCTACTGCTATACCCACGACGTCATGGAAACAGAGCGTTTCGTCGCTTTCAGGGGTGCCCGTAAGAAGCACTCAGCAGTGTGACACTCGCGACAGAAGTAAAATGCAGGCGACCCATGTGCGAAAACTCGGCCGGCGCGCTGCACCGGTCGCTGCTTACGAATTGCAGCCCCACTGCAAGCAGGGACACACAGAGCAGCAAGCATCGCTGCGCCGCTCGACTCAAGACTCGAGCTCAAAGCGTACGCTTTTGCGATTACTGCTTGGCTTGGTGTTGAAGTTCGCACCATAAAAGACGAAATAGCCATATTATCAGAAAGACCGCCTGCTATACACGAGCAGCGACAAAGCATGCTTGCGCTAGTAGCGACATTTCGGCAACGGCACCGCCTGCGGTCGCGGCAGGCAACGAACTGCGCTGCTGCCTGGCGCAGCGGACACCGCTTCACGAGTAGCCTGCGCTATAATATCTCTTAATATCGCTTTGCTGTTAATAGTATAATCTCACCATCAACTAAAATTATGGTCAATTTCCGCGACACCTTCGGCTGCGGAGCCAGCGGACCGCTGCGGGCGACAGGAGAGCCGGACCGAAACGGCGGGCCAGCGGCAGCTTGCGAGGCGATTCTGGCGAGAAATTTTGCTCGTGTCAAAGTTGTTGCTCTTACCAGCCACTCGGTGTTGATCAACGATCCTCAGAAATGATACATTTGTCACATTTCTCTCTATCAGCGTTTATTGCTTACGTCCAAAACAATCTTAAGTTGATATTTATTACGGCGGCGGACGGGATCCAGGCCGGCCTGACGGCGAGCAGGCTCGGTTTACTTCACGTTCGCACCAAAAAAACAAAACAGCCATGCTATCAGAAAGGCCGCCTGCTATATTCGAGCAACGACAGCATGCCTGCGCAACAGCCGCGCTTTCGGCGACGACGCCGCCTGCGGGAGCGCCAGTACGACGAAGTGCGCTGCTTCCCGGCTGCCGTGCTCGTCGCTAAGCCTAGCTGGTTTCGCATCGATGCCACAGCTCAGGGCGCTTTGTAACTATCCAGCGCTGTAATAAAGAAACTTCTCTAGTCACCCCTTTACTGCCAACGTGTCCCATAATAAAATAAAGTTATGCTCGATTTCAGCGACGCCTTCAGCAGCGGATCTAGCAGACGTCAGGCGAGCCGCACGAAGCAGCAGCAGCAGCAGGCGGCTGAAATTTGCTTGTATCGTAGTTGACGCTTCATCCAGCACCTTGGCATTGGCCAACGATCCTCAGTAATGATACTTTTTTGGACATTCATCTATCCCAGAGCTTGTTATGAACGTAAACAAACAGCACTATAGCGGAATCATGTTCGTGTCTGGTGAATGTTTTAGCTCGGCGGCCGATCTCGCGTCAACACGGTCGGCAGACTGGGTTTGTCGGCGTCGCGGGCGTCAAAGCACGTCACACTACGAAGACATCTGGTCGCCGGACGCGTTAGTGTCGTTGTCGGCCTAGTGTGACAGCTTGGTCTGCCACAGACACGGTCTGCCGACCCGGTCGGCCGATCATCGGTGTCGTTGTCGTGTCTGCATCGGCGTCGTGTCGGGCTAGTGTGACAGGCCCCTTAGGAAAGGCTGCAAGTGCCATTATTTTTTTCTCTGTCAGCAGTGCAAAAACACTGCAGTGTGCAGTTTTGTATAACTGACTAAAATATTTAGTAAGTAATCTGAACTATTTGAAAGATGTGATGATCCCGGTTATAATTACGGTCTTAGGATTACAGGCGCGAAAACAGACAGACCACAAGGTAGATAAACGGGACGGAGCGCCACTCACAACTGATTTATTCGAAGGCACGACAAACATATATCTACCAGCTGACACGCAAGGAATACTATCATGTTCCAATCTGATATGACAGCGAACGCGTGAAAAAATCGTTCTCTGCCCTACACAACGATATGGACGTGTCGCTGACGCACATGCTTCTTTTCTTAGCAATAAAGAATGCTTCGATTAATTCCCTGGCTTTTGTGTCTTTACTTCTTGATAAAATTCGCACACCAGAAAAACATGGCTCACAAGAGCGTGACGGGCAAGACCTTATATGCTTAGGCAAATTTGGCCCTTCCTTATTTTGCTCCACATTTCTTTCAAGTTCCCTGATTCGCTCATTAACGCAGCGTCCAGTTTGCCCTATATAGGAGCGGCCGCACGAGAGGGGGATTTCATAAACCACACCTTCGGTGCACTTCATGAACGATCGCCCATGTGTGGTGCCACACCCTCTCTCATCATTTCGTTCTCTTTCAATGCGAGAACAAAGGCTTCCGAGCTTTTTTGGGGCTGAAAAGACAAGCGGCACACCATGCCTGCTCGCGACCTTTTTCAAATTGTGGGATAACTTGTGCACATAGGGCACCACCACATGTCGCACCACCTCTTCTCGAGGGACATCTTGGCCAGCTCTCACAGCCTTTCTTTTTATTTTCTGTAGTAGGCCTTCTGCGACCGCCGTTACGAGCGAACCAGGGAACCCTGCTGAAGACAGCCTAGCCAATTGGTTTTGGAAACTTAGTTGCATCTTGTGAGAGCATGATTTTCTAATAGCGGATTCGAGGCAGAGTGTAGCAATCCCCCTTTTTATTAGCTTGGAGTGAGCAGAGTCATATGGCAGAAGCCCCTTTTTTGCGCGCGGAGCATACGCCCAACAAACCTGTTCCTCACAAAAATCAAGACTAACATCTAAAAACTGTAAAACATTACCTTCAGGAACTTCACAAGTAAAACTTAAGCCATTTCCATTTTGTCTAAATAAGGATAACACATCACGCACACTTTCTTCGAAGTTTAAACTTCCGTCCTTGGTAAGAATGATTAAAAAGTCATCCACATATCTGAACACTTTAAAAACTTTGCTAGCTGGTAAAACCTGGTTCAAAACTTGATCCATTTGGGAAAGAAAAATATTACACAAAACCGGTGCAACACAGGAGCCTATACATATGCCAGCTTTTTGCAAAAAACACTGCTCGTCAAAAGTTACGAAGGTAGACTGTAAATAAAACTGTAAAAGGGTTAAAAAGTCATCGATGGATACACCCGCAGTATTTTGAAAGGAAATAGGGTCTTTACTTTCAATGCAATCTCTGACAGCAGTAAACAAGGCTTCGTGAGGAACCGAATAAAATAAATCCACAACATCTACCGAAAAGGCGCGTCCAACATCACGATGCGATTCAAAGAATTCACACACTTGATCGGACTTTTTGGTAAGAAAGGGGTCTTCTATATCAAGCTTACCCAACTTATCTGACAAGAACTGGCTAAGCAGCCTCTGCCATGACCCCTTTTCAGTAACGATAGTTCTAAAGGGCATACCTTGCTTGTGCGCTTTTACTGAGAAGAACACTTTTAATGCATTATTCTTGCATTTGGCAATCTGTTTGCTCAACCGGACTAAACCGAGCTGCTCACACATTGCAACAGCTCTTTTCTTAACTTTTGTCGCTTTCACTTTGACAGGCGAAAAATTCTTATCAATTGCCCGGGTTGCTCTTTTCGAGAAATTATTTTCCGATAAAACTACAAATCCACCTTCTTTATCTGCTTGTAAAAGCTTTAGGTTATTGTTCTTAAAGAAAGACCGAATAGCTCGGGGTGAAGTTCCCTTATGACGAACAGGCACCCGGTTACAGGATTTAAGCAGGCAGTCCACGCCCTCAAGTAGACACTTTTCAAGAATGGACTGGTGAAGTTCTACTTGTGAAGTTCCTGAAGGTAATGTTTTACAGTTTTTAGATGTTAGTTTTGATTTTTGTGAGGAACAGGTTTGTTGGGCGTATGCTCCGCGCGGAAAAAAGGGGCTTCTGTCATATGACTCTGCTCACTCCAAGCTAATAAAAAGGGGGATTGCTACACTCTGCCTCGAATCCGCTATTAGAAAATCATGCTCTCACAAGATGCAACTAAGTTTCCAAAACCAATTGGCTAGGCTGTCTTCAGCAGGGTTCCCTGGTTCGCTCGTAACGGCGGTCGCAGAAGGCCTACTACAGAAAATAAAAAGAAAGGCTGTGAGAGCTGGCCAAGATGTCCCTCGAGAAGAGGTGGTGCGACCTGTGGTGGTGCCCTATGTGCACAAGTTATCCCACAATTTGAAAAAGGTCGCGAGTAGGCATGGTGTGCCGCTTGTCTTTTCAGCCCCAAAAAAGCTCGGAAGCCTTTGTTCTCGCATTGAAAGAGAACGAAATGATGAGAGAGGGTGTGGCACCAAACATGGGCGATCGTTCATGAAGTGCACCGAAGGTGTGGTCTATGAAATCCCCCTCTCGTGCGGCCGCTCCTATATAGGGCAAACTGGACGCTGCGTTAATGAGCGAATCAGGGAACATGAAAGAAATGTGGTGCAAAATAAGGAAGGGCCAAATTTGCCTAAGCATATAAGGTCTTGCCTGTCACGCTCTTGTGAGCCATGTTTTTCTGGTGTGCGAATTTTATCAAGAAGTAAAGACGCAAAAGCCAGGGAATTAATCGAAGCATTCTTTATTGCTAAGAAAAGAAGCATGTGCGTCAGCGACACGTCCATATCGTTGTGTAGGGCAGAGAACAATTTTTTCACGCGTTCGCTGTCATATCAGATTGGAACATGATAGTATTCCTTGCGTGTCAGCTGGTGTATATATGTTTGTCGTGCCTTCGAATAAATCAGTTGTGAGTGGCGCTCCGTCCCGTTTATCTACCTTGTGGTCTGTCTGTTTTCGCGCCTGTAATCCAAAGATGTACCAACTTGCCCAGCAAGACGTTCTTTTAATAATTACGGTCGGTTGATAGCAGCCTGTACTGTGACCAGACTCTATCGAGAATTCGCAATAAGAATCGCGTTGTTGTTCTGAAATCCTGAGGGTAGCCTAACTTTCAGAGGGGGCAGCCTTCTGTTATTTTGGCAGATCGTCGACCGTTGTGAAAACATCGCGATCGAAGGAGGAGGAGTTCGCGATCGCGATATTTTTCGGTCTCGGATATAAATGGTCCACATGTCGTTTCCCACAGATATCACAGCCGACCACGATTGTACCTTTGACGAAAATTCAGCGGCAAAAAAAAAACGTTGACGGAACGGATGTCTCGAGTACGCTGCAATTAATACGGGCTATTCCTACTGCAAGATATCTGCGTGTTTTTCTACAAGCATGCATGCCTGTACCGCCGCACGCGATTAGACGACAGGCACTGCAGGGCGCGCCAATCGGAAAGCTGGGACCATCCGCCTCGCTCGCAAGCGTCAAAGTCATCGTACAACACCTTCCCGCCTCACGTCCGCCTGGCGGCCGAAAAAGTGTTGTAAAGGTGTTGTACGATCACTTTGGCGCTTGCGAGCGAGGCGGATGGTCCCCGCATTCCGATTGGCGCGCCCGGCAGTGCCTCTCGTCTAATCGCGTGCGCTGGTACAGGCATGCATGCTTGTAGAAAAACACGCAGATATCTTGCAGTATGAATATCCCGTATGAATTGCGGCGTACTCGAGACATCCGTTGCGTCAACATTTTTTTGTTGTTTTGCTGCGGGATTTTCGTCCAAGGTACAATCGTGGTCGGCAGTGATATTTGTGGGAAACGACATGTGGACCATTTATATCCGGGACCGAAAAACGCGTCACATCGCGATCGCGAACTCCTCCTCGTTCGACCGTGATGTTTTCACAACGGTATACGATTTGCCAAAAAAACAGAAGGCTGCCCCCTCTGAAAGTTAGGCTACCCTCAGGATTTCAGAACAACGACGCAATTCTTATTGCGAATTCTCGATGGGGTCAGGCCACAGTACAGGCTACTATCAAACTACCATAATTATAACCGTGATATCAAATTTTTCAAATGGTTAAGATTACATACTTAATATTTTAGCCAGTTATTCAAAATTGCACTCTGCAGTGTTTTTGCACTGCTGACAGAGAAAAAAATAATGGCACTTGCAGCCTTTCCTAAGGGGCCTGTCACACTAGCCCGACACGACGCCGATGCAGACACGACAACGACACCGATGATCGGCCGACCGGGTCGGCAGACCGTGTCTGTGGCAGACCAAGCTTTCACACTAGGCCGACAATGACACCAACGCGTCCGACGACCAGATGTCTTCGTAGTGTGACGTGGTTTGACGCCCGCGACACCGACAAACCCAGTCTGCCGACCGTGTTGACGCGAGATCGGCCGCCGAGCTAAAACATTCACCAGACACGAACACGATTCCGCTATAGTGCTGTTTTTTACGTTCATAACAAGCTCTGGGATAGATGAATGCCCAAAAAAGTATCATTACTGAGGATCGTTGGCCAATGCCAAGGTGCTGGTTGAAGCGTCAACTACGATACAAGCAAATTTCAGCCGCCTGCTGCTGCTGCTGCTGCTGCTGCTGCTGCTGCTGCTGCTGCTGCTGCTGCTGCTTCGTGCGGCTCGCCTGACGTCTGCTAGATCCGCTGCTGAAGGCGTCGCTGAAATCGAGCATAACTTTATTTTATTATGGGACACGTTGGCAGTAAAGGGGTGACTAGAGAAGTTTCTTTATTACGGCGTTGGATAGTTCCAAAGCTCCCTGAGCTGCGGCATCGATCCGAAACCAGCAACACTTAGCGACGAGCACGGCAACCGGGAAGCAGCGCAGTTCGTCGCACTGGCGCTCCCGCAGGCGGCGTCTGCCGAAAGCGCGGCTGTTGCGCAGGCATGCTGTCGTTGCTCGAATATAGCAGGCGGCCTTTCGGATAGCATGGCTGCTTTGTCTTTTTTGGTGCGAACGTGAAGTAAACCGAGCCTGCTCGCCGGCAGGCCGGCCTGGATCCCGTCCGGCGCCGTAATAAAAATCAACTTAAGATTGTTTTGGACGTAAGCAATAAACGCTGATAGAGAGAAATGTGACAAATGTATCATTTCTGAGGATCGTTGATCAACACCGAGTTGCTGGTAAGAGCAACAACTTTGACACGAGCAAAATTTCTCGCCAGAATCGCCTCGCAAGCTGCCGCTGGCCCGCCGTTTCGGTCCGGCTCTCCTGTCGCCCGCAGCGGTCCGCTGGCTCCGCAGCCGAAGGTGTCGCGGAAATTGACCATAATTTTAGTTTATGGTGAGATTATACTATTAACAGCAAAGCGATATTAAGAGATATTATAGCGCAGGCTACTCGTGAAGCGGCGTCCGCTGCGCCAGGCAGCAGCGCAGTTCGTCACCTGCCGTGACCGCAGGCGGTGCCGTTGCCGAAATGTCGCTACTAGCGCACGCATGCTTTGTCGCTGTTCGTGTATAGCAGGCGGTCTTTCTGATAATATGGCTATTTCGTCTTTTATGGTGCGAACTTCAACACCAAGCCAAGCAGTAATCGCAAAAGCGTACGCTTTGAGCTCGAGTGCTTGAGTCGAGCGGCGCAGCGATGCTTGCTGCTCTGTGTGTCCCTGCTTGCAGTGGGGCTGCAATTCGCAAGCAGCGACCGGTGCAGCGCGCCGGCCGAGTTTTCGCACATGGGTCGCCTGCATTTTACTTCTGTCGCGAGTGTCACACTGCTGAGTGCTTCTTATCAGCACCCCTGAAAACGACGAAACGCTCTGTTCTCTATGGCGTCGTGGGTATAGCAGTAGCTTCGCATTTCACAGATGCCTAGTTCGAATCCGCGTGGTCGAGAATTTATTTCTCTTTCTATTATTTAAGTTTTACATAATCTCTCCCGTCTTGTGTACCCGCCTGCGACTAGATTCATTTTTCGACCCATGCCTTTCTGACCCAGCAATAAGTGCCGCTCAGTACTGGGCTGCACTCAATCTAGGTTCATAATCACGAGTGTTAAGAGTTTGTCTTACTATGGTGGGATTTATTTAAAATAGTGAAAAATGAAGCGTCCCGGCCCATGAATTTCGCATAGCAGAAAATGACGAAAGAAGACAGAACGAGAAAGGGCCAAGTCGGCGGGAGGTCTCGCACGCTGTCTCGCTAGTGTGACATGGGAATTGGCGAACCATTGGCACAACTCCTGTCTTGTGGGAGACGTGGCGCCGACGCCGACAGTCGGCCGACTGTTTTCGTCGGCGCAGTCTGACATAGAGCCAGACATCACGATGACATGGTTTTGGCAGACCGAATCGGCCGACTGTTGACCTGTCTTTTGCACAGTTGTTTTCATTTTAATATGTAAACACCCCCCCCCCCCCCAACTACCTACAGTCAGCTGACTGCTAATGCAAAGGCATGCTTATCTATTCAATATATAAGTTGTGTGTGTGTGTGTCTGAATTCTGTATGCATTAAAAATTCACATTTTAGCACACGGCTGCCAAACACAAATGCAAATGCACATGAGAAATTAGGACTTTTCCAGTTGTTTGGAACAGGTAAAATCAGTTCTAATTAAAGCAGTTCTACATTTTAAAGAACAGTGACAAAGTAACAATAGTGACTTATTTTTGTTGTTTTTCAGTCCATTATTAAAGCCAAAATTTAAATAGCACTGTGTGGCTGCAAAGGGGCTTAGACATGCATAACTTGTCTGTAGTGCAAGGCGCTTTGTTCTCCACAGAGACAGCGGGCCACCAGGTAGTCCTTAAGCATATCTTCATGAGCTGATATTGCCGTTGCACAAGTCAGACTACAGCATTGAAAACAAGTATGGGAAGTTCTGCTGAAGGCCATGTCATTGCTGCCATGTGCAAAATAAGCCGGCATATACTCTGTGCAACTCCAAAGCATTCTCAAGTGTCGCTGTGAGTGGAAAACAAAGTGGGTGCCTTTGTATTGCATAAAAGACTACACATGTCTTTCTATTACCATAAACAAAAAGAGATGTGGGAGCCAGTAAAGTAGATTACAGGTAGAGGAAATGCAAGAACCTATTTGGAAGGTTTACATTGCAATGGCTCCTGGCTTAGGCTGGTAAAGAATAATTTGTACAGTCAGGGAAACAGGATACAAGGACCCTATAATCTTGTTATCTCGAGCAAACACCAACACCTCAAGCAGAATTTATAAACTTGGATTTCAAGTATGAGGTCTATGATGTTGCACAATAAAATGAAGTAAAAATTGAGCCATTTAGGTATGTGACAGGCATATATGCGTATGTTCTCTGATACAACTTTAAAGCAATGTTAAGAATTATTTTCACTCATTAGTGAAATGTAGACGGATTGAATGTAAAGGTGACCAGTTCACAATCTTGCTAGCAAAAGTGAGCATTGCTTACTGTTAACTGATGTTTATACCACTCAACATGTGTTGAATTTTAGAGACTGCTATTAGTTGCCGACTATCAACATATTCAGCAAAATATACCTATTTCACTGCCGGTCTGGTTTTCAAAGAAAGAAATTAATTGAGGCATGGAAAGGCATCAGAAACTTGGGAAATACCAATTTGAAGTTAGGCCGAAGAAAGCCGAAAAAAAACAGAAAACCAGTGATGACTTTTGTCTTTACTGGTGTCTCTTTGCTGCAAATTAAAGTTGACGGCTTTTGTGTTCAAGATGAACCAACAGCCCTGTTAACACTGTCCTGAATATATAAAAGTCACTTGCATAAACATGCATTCGTAGCATTCTCACTGAGCCATGTTATGAAGGCGGTGTGTTGCTAAGCTGTAGAGACGATAAGAGAGAGAAGCCAAGAAAAATCTGACCTAGATAGAAACAATAATGCATGCTTAGCTTTTGAGTGCACAGGTTCAGTTGGCTAGACCTAGCTTGTGCACAGTGTGCAGGTTAGCGTAAATGCAACTGTATGCCGTCCGACAAAACTATTGTGTAAATCTGCCCTAATATTACTTGAAATAGATTGTGAGGAAAGTTCTTACGCGTAAGAGAACATTGCATTAGCTTGCCGATCTGAGCAAGCGACTAAGCACTTCATTAGAACAAGTGATTTTAACATTTATTATACCTAAACAGTACTAAATGACAATACTTGAGTGGTCAGCTTTGTGTAGTAGTAATCAACCATTAGCATCCAAGCTCAGCCATACGGCTACAAAGGAAAGCTTTGTAGCTCTTCTTTGCGGCCTTATGGCTGCACTTGGGTGGACATTAATGAGTACTTACTCCCTTATTACAAATAATCTCTGCCTTGGGGGATCACTTTAATCAGTGGATGAACATCATCATTTACTGGGTGGATTTCTGCAGTGACCAGCTCAAATTACAAGAGGTTAATAAGCCTTGTGAGCTGGAATGCCATTGCAGCCTTTAGTGGCAAAAACAAAAATCAATATTGAAATGCAGTGGCATGAGCTAACTGAGGCACAGCAGTACTAGTGCGGCTAGTGCAGAAGAAAACACAGAAGAGATTAGCTGGTTATGTGACGGTAAAGAGTTGAAAAAAACCCTGCAGTTTCTGCACGACATGAAGAAATTTGAAGATTCACCTTCGTTGCTGTGAAACTGGAGCTTCAACAATAGTCTGAGAAAATAAAACAAGGGCCCATGTCTGAACTCATTCTAGGATTTTAGTTAAGTTCGGTTTGTGCCATGCATCATTAGAACGCCCAAGGTGATGCCACACAGGGGATCTGAACGCAAGTAACTTGGAAGACGGCGATGCTAAGTACATGTTATGGTGTAAATATCCTAGGCTGTGGGAGGGTGTATAAGCATTATGACGTGAGACCATGCTACATTGCAAGTTATGTGAATGGCTGAGTGTTTCAACCAGTATCCAGTGAGTATACCTTTCTCGATAAGTCTTTATAAGTAGGCAAAATGTAGTTTTGCTGACAATAAAAAAATATGAGTGCATTCTTAGTAAAATTATGAAACAGGCCATTCTAGAACATGCAAAATGCTGTTTTTGAGAACTAAAACATGGGTATTTATTGAAAGATGGCAGACCCCTTAATATAGCCATCAGTGAATGTATGTAACAAAACACTGAAGGGAAAGCCATAATGTAGGTAGTAAAAAGCTGAGCCTCAAGGGCAATGCCTTGGGAGACATCCAAGACTGCAGGAAAAGGCAGGATGCTTAAGAATTGGCAAGGAAAATCTGCCGACGGCTGGCTTGGATCCAGTTTAGAACTATTGGATACAAGTAAAAAAAAACGAGAAAAAAAGTCATACATAAATAAGCGAATCACATGCTTTTTCAAAGCCAAGAAGAAAAGCATCGAGGGGGATATTGCAGTCAAGGTGCATGTCGTGAGTTTGGCTATTGCAGGAATATTTCTAAAAGCTTGCCAATTTGAATTAAACAACTTCATGGGCCAAAACAATCTAGCAGGGCAAGAGTACAAAATGTGTTTTGTGATTTGCAGCACATGACAATGGCATAAATAGGGCCATAGGTGTTGGGTAATGATGGGTAAGAAACAGAGGGGCCAAGCTATGATGAGGCAGGAAGCTATCTGCACAGTATGCACGAGATATGCGTACATTGTGCTTCCTGTCCTGTTGATGTTTTCTACAAATTTGACAAAACTTGGTACAAGTGTACAGTCGGGTGAACCGGCGGCAAGTTTGCATGTTTAAACTGCGCTAAGGGACGAGGACAACAGAGCAAGAATTGCTACTATGTGCAGTGGTGCTGTTTCCCGCCTATTTTGTTCCTAAAATACATTTCCAAGCTCCACAGGGCTCATTTTGCAGTCTGCTGTTTTAAGTGGTGTCAGGTAAAGCCAATCGCTATTCTTCAACCAACAAACTGCTGTGCCATACAACACATCCTTCTAATCATCTTCACAATTTGCAAGATAAATGTACTTCTTTAGTCTCGTATTCAAAATAACACAGAATAATTGCTTGTGTCATCATCAGAACTAAAAAAATTAACCATACTTTGACATATACAGCCATTCGTCGTCAGTGCAGTCCTCGTTAATATGGACTAAAACTATTAGCAGTGTTTCTGGGGAAAAACTTTTTTCAATGCACTTACGCTTTGCTAACATAGAAACTTGCTGATCATAGTGGATAAAGTGAAAATGCTTACGGCCCATTGTCGCATGTGTTGTTGTCCCATTAATGTGCAGAGGGGAAAGACTTAAAACTTTGGATTTGAGCCGATAAATCTAACGCTGCCTGAATCATATACCTTTCTTGCACACTGGAATTGCAATCACAATGGTTGCCCCACTGTCTGCACAGACTGTTATGCTAACCCGTGGACTGCCAGGCGCACTGACTTCTAACCAGCTAACACACTTTCTGGTTGCCAAAGAGCTTCTCTTTCTAGTGTAAAAATCACTGTCAGGGCTCGGCGACTCACATTCTGGCTTGGATTGCTCATTGCACAAAATGAAATAACCTGCTTAAAATTAAAACAGACTCGCTTGCTTATATTATAACCTCACATATGCCTACCTGCAGCCCGCAATGCTAGGTTAGCACTTTTTATGCTGAGTACACCGCAGAAGAAAAGAAAAATGAAACACTCCTGATTCAGGCATTCGAAGCGGGCAAGAACAGAACTAGGCGCCAATGCAAAGCGGGGAATCTGCTAATGCAAGCAGCAACAGCCATTTCATTCAAGTAAAGGAATGGGTTCAAATTAAATGTGGTATTTGCCTTGGCAGCTCAACGGTTCCAGTGATACTACTGGACTCTCATAAACAGGGCAACGTCGGTATTGCAGAATGAACCACCATGCAACAATGCTTAGCACATTTCAAAGAACTGAATAAGCCTTATTATTGTAGCTTTGTATCTGCGCAGGAATGGTACTGTCGTGACCACACAAATGTGAAAGGATAAGTGGGCCTGGAAACCTAGCCGATCACTGGGGAAGGTGCAAATATGCGTCTATATATCAGCAAATAAATTTTTGTTAGTGTAAAATGTAAGCAGGATTAAGGAAATCTGGGAAGCGTTCTACACTGTCGATACACAGCGGATTGTGCTCGCCATCGCCGTCACTCGGCAGACAAGTAATCATGTCCGTAGCAAGCAGTCACAGGCAAATGAAGGTAGCAGGGTGCATGTGCATTCTGACATCTCCTTCTCAAGGCTTCGAAATTGTGTTGTTAAACAAACTGGTGCGGCTGTCCCAGGGAGTGCTGCTGAATAACCCCTTAACACCAACAAAGCAGAGTTCACGAGCTGCTGTGCAACAATAGCATTGTGCACACATCCACTTTCGTACCGCTGATCTTCTGATCGAAAGGGACCGTGAGCAAAATCAACAACACACAGTGTCACGGTTCACGAGGCGCTTCAAGATCACCGAATTTTTCTGATTACAGTGGAAACCAAGATCCCACTTCAACTTCACATTGCCAAGAATTTGTCAAAGCAAACAGAGAAAAAAAGCAATGGGAAAGATTTTCTTAATAAATATATTTTTTTTCCATCAAGACTCGTTATACCCAACTTGTTCTGTGGACAGTTTTTACCCCATAAGCTGCTGCCACAGTTATTGTTTTTTTTTGCGTAACAGAGTGGTATGCTCATTGAAGAGTAGACTCATGAGTTAACACATATTAGAGATTCTACACTGGGAACTAGCCGTGATTTAAATGCGGTAATGATTCTTGTTCGTAATCGCGTAATACCTTGTTGTCACAACCTAAACCGAAATGGCTAGAGGAAGTGTTCAGTCACCCAATCATTGCGCAAATATTTATTGCAGAAAAATGTCTGCACAGCGGGCAGGAAATAAAAAGAAATGATGCCCCCGAAGATACATCTGCACTGCGCACCCATGTTTTCACACAAGTCACACAGTGCCGCCGGCCACTCGTAACCCGAGCACCCATAATCACAAAATGTATTGAATGGAGCACCAAGACGCAAAAGGATGGCGGCGTTGCTTTTGTCGCCGCAGAAAACAGTCCGACGGCCGTGCAGCTAAGATCGTGTCACGTCGCACACACGGCAGTACTGGAGATCAGTGCCCGCACGAATCGCGATCAAAATGGTTATGGATACGTAGCAGAAAAAACGTCGTGTGGTCGCGATCACTGCAACCATCGCAACGATTGCGACTAGCTGCACAACGCCACGATCATTTCCACATTCGGAAAGCACGGCGTCCGTCGTGAGCTTTCGCAGGTGCACATTTCGCTGCCTTGACGTAAAAGCACTCGCTCCGATCGCAATCACGTTCACTACACGGACACTTGTCACTTTGCTATGCAGCTCATGCACGCACAAGAAATTCACCGTGAGCAGCTGTTACTCGCCGCTGTCCGTGATGATCCTCGCAGGAATTAATTACAAACGCTTGCAACAACCACAAACATCTCGAAATAAACACTTCGTGACACCGCCACTGCACAGGTCTTGCATCGGTTGGAAGAGGCGCTCTGTCAACTCCGTCAGCGTAGATGATTACAGAATTCAACTAGTGGAACTGTCGCTCGCCACTGCTGAACGCGGCGAAGTTTGCAGTCGCTCTGAACACTGGTAATATCAAGATGCGGCCAATATAATATGCTTCGCGACATCGCTGCCACTGCCCAGGCCGCGCTCCCCAGTTCAGTCGACGGACGGCCATCTTGCCCCGGCAGGGCAGAACCGAGGCGGAGGGGCTCGAGACGTCCCTGACGTCACGGGAAAAGCAGCCAATAGCTGCAATCCGGTCGGCGGCCGGACACGCTCGTCCACCAGAAAGTTGAAGTTGACCAACTTTCTATCCGTTCGCCGGTCGAGGCGGATTCGCCAGGCCCGCTCGCGAAGCGGACCTGGCGGAAGGCGCTCCGAAACGATCGTACAACGGCCCTTACGGCGCGGTTCAGGTTTCCGCCGAGATGCGCCATTTTTCGCTCACGGCCAACGCCGCCGACGCCGACGACACCAGCTTTTCTGCGTCACTAACTCCTTAGCGCAGTCGCGTTAAAACAAGTGAGCCGACGGTGTTCATAGAGTTCATTGGCGTTGACAACTTTGCAAAGGCCGTTCACTTTCACGAAAGGAAAGGCGCACAACTAGCTCCGTGGGTCAGTGGAAATGTCAATCTCGCTTTCATGTACGTGCGGGGCGTTGGTGTCCAACTGCAAGAGCCTGCTTTGATTGTGTTTCGCGCACTGGATAGGCAGCGCGCCCTGCATGCCACCCTGGCTGCTGGCACGCAGTTAATGGTTGATCGCGAGAGATTCATCACCAACTGAACGCAGCGGCCCAGCTATTGCTGCAGTGCCGCATGTCAGCCACAACGCTGTCAGCGCTAATGCATTCAGGCCACACCTCTCTCTCACCACCGCCACTTTATCAAAGCACGAATGAGGCGTCCGCATATCCAGGGAGCCAGTTATGCGCCCTTCCTTTCCTCAAAGCCATCGCCGTATAGAACATTGTCAACGCAAACGCCAGTGAACACAGTGGACGCCGACGTCTTTCGCTTTGTATATCTGGATTAGCTGAGCTAATCCACATTAATTTTTAGATGTTATTGAGACCGGTTAATTGGAGAGACATGGGAGAGGAATTTTCACTGCAGTGGGCGTATTCAGGCTGATGATGATTATGATGATGATGGGACCTGTGGCGTAGCGGCCAAGAAGAGAACGTCCTCCGCGAAAAGTCTAGTGTGGGACTGCGTGCAAAACATGACGACAGAGTTTCATCAGAAATTCAAGAAAGCAGCAATCTCCACGTTGTACTGGGGTTTTTTCTTTTAAAGTGTAAATTTCTGACATACGTGGTTGCTAGGAAGCCTTGCTTTTGTTTGTTTTAATGAGTGATGCTGTGGTAATTTTGGAGTTAAAAATTCCTGAAGTACATATTTAGCGTAGAGCAAATCAGAACAATACATATTCACTTTTCATACCTTTGAAAAAGGAGAGTTTTAATCTCACTATAAAAATGTATTTCAATATTTATCTCATGCTAGAGCACTCGCCTCGACTTCGGGAGGTGATGGGTTCGACTCCCTCTGTCGGCCGGTTACCTGTTTTTTCCACAAACCATCGCCTGACCTGATGTTCGGCTTGCCTGGATTGCATGGCAGCGGAACGAGCCTGCTCTTTCAAGTCCAATCACTGCAGGCCTCATTCAACAGGCAGTTCAAAAAAAGGGCCAGTGTGGGCTTTATCACACGAGGTTCCTCGCGTATAGATTTTCCATCGAGGAATGGTGATTTGACCGAAGGACCCATGAGCAGCGCACCAGGCCCGGGAAAATCTTGTGTCCATTCGAAACCCGCCAGGTACCGGGCGGAACTGGGAATCGAACCCAGCACCTCCCGTATGCGAGGCGGATGCCCTATCACAAGGTTATCGCTCCGGTTGCGAAAAGCCCAAACATAGGAGAGTGTTCTTGTTGACTCTCAATTTCTGCGTAAGTCGCTGCACGTACCTTGAAATAAATTATATTCGATTCCATTCATCACGGAGCTTGATAAATTTTTGCGAAAATACGAGTGTTTTTGCTTTGCTTGTCTCGTTCCAGGTAAGACCGTGCTTTCACGCCAGGGGGCCACCTGCCCTGACTTCTTGCTGACGCCGAGCCGGTGCGAGCCGGAGCCCGCCGCTCGTCGAAAGAGTGAGCGGGCCGTTTGTGGCATGAGACCGCCTTTGTGAAGGGGGTCACCCTGAAAGGTATTCCAGCACGCGCAGATTTTGAAACAATTTGCAAGACATTGGTGCACTTTATTTACATTCGTGACGCGAAAGGCAGTTTGCTAGTTGGTAACCACTGGGGATTTGTTTTACTCTAGCAGTGATGTTTTTCTGTTTCACTTTACTCATGCCGTTTGTTTACATTCGAACGTGGCAAGTTGCACATGGTGAATATAAAGAGCGTAGATGTCAGTTGCTGTTGCTGTGAAACAGCACGACCAATGCCCCAATTAATGTCGTGCTGCCGGTGTACAAAATAATGCCTTCAACAAAGACATTACCTTAGCCAAGTCTCCAGGCCACTGCGACGTGAAATACGAGGCAGCGTCGGTGCTCGTGTCTTTTCGCATCAGTTTAAACGAGAACGCAGAGCGGGAATTTGCTTGCTCGCGGATTTCTGTTCCTCGTAGAAGTGTAAACCATTCAGCCCCAACGCTCCGCCCTCGAAAGAACGGATCATAAAGCAGTTTGGCAATCAAATTCAAATGTACTGCCGACATTTTGAATCAACAAGCAGCACCCACAAGATGGAAGGGTGCTGCTCGCCCATCCGCCGCCAGCGACAACGTTGCTTCTCCAACTGGCGGAAATACGCGGTGCGATGCTGGAAGAACAAAAGCGTCGCGCCCTTTTCAGGGCCCCTCCAGACTTTTGCGTGATTCATTGTTCCTGGTTATTTTATACTGCAGCGGTATACGTAATGAACACTCAGCTGCTCTTTTGTGAAGCATCAACGCTCGAATACGGTGATAGCGTAGAGGTAAAAATGCCTCTCAAAAGGTTTTTCAAGCAATGGGCTGTCGACTTTTTGCATGACAGAGCCCTCGCTATGCTCTGTATGCGGTAGGCAGGGCGCTAATTTATGTGCTTAAACTTTGCCTCTTGTCTCATTTACAGCGACCGATTTTCAGACTCTTTTACAGGCGTCAACAATGTGTATAAATGGAGCCTCGTGTAATGTGATGCTTTCCGGCGTGCCAACGACGAGTGAAAAACTGGCTTAGGGGACAGTGTGGCAAAGTGCGACACGGGACAAAACGCGACATTTCGTTACTTAACTGCACCGCACTCTAAACCTGTAACGGAATTAACTTCATATGTAGCTGAAATGACCGCCCACATGTCCTCTACAACTAACGCTGATAAGATTAGTTGCATTTTTGTACAAGAGAAGTTACGTAGTGAACCTCGGTGAACGAGACAATAGTAAAAAAATGAAAATTTCTGCAGGGCACTTTTTTTCGGTACTGTGCAGCACAAGTGAAAAGGCGTCTTAAATTTTCATTTTTTGTTTATTACAAATTGCCCTTCGTCCTCACTATGAAAATTTTAAGAGGGTTTGGTCCCCACGTTCTTACAGAAAATTATTTTAGCTGCAATCTACATGTGGGGAAATGGGCTGCATTGTTGTGTTCTTCAGTGTTCAAGTTAAGGATAATGACTTTATCGCTTGCCCTGATGCTTTGCATTCGCTTTCTCGCTGTCTAGGTTGGTCTGAACGTACGAGGGGAAGTAAATGATTGCCATTAGGCGCAAGGAGGACATGAAGAAACTCTGCAGAGCATTAGGCAACATTAACATTAGGGAGCATTAGCCAAGCGTTCTCATGTCCCTAAAGTCGCTATGCACGGAAGAAATAAACAATGAAAAGCGAAGGACAAGAACTGCACGAAGTATGTTTTCTATCCAAGCGCCGCACTATTACCGTCTAGCAAGAACGGTTACTTGGGCAGTACATGTGCTGGCAAAAGAATAACGTCCGTTTGATGTCACCTACAATCAAGACGAAAATCGCTTGGTCTCTCGGTCGCTCAAAAATGTTGCGTCTCCATTCCACAGCGACGACGCGCAAGAGGAACAGCTGTAGCGATAAAATAGAAAAGAAATTGAGAGGACCGCTGGAAATTCAAGCAAAATGCGAAGACAAGGGGTACACAAAGCCTGCATGGTTGCGTAATCATGAAGCTTGAAGCAGTTCATTAGAAAAAACAGTGCCACTTTGCGGCCGGGAGCAGGGTTTGTCATGCGAACAAGCTAATAAAGGAGGCTTTGGTGTCCATGCAGCCAACTAAGTGAACAGTCCTTGCAAGACTGAGTGATTCGTTTGTTTTGGAGAGCTTCCTCATATTGCCCCACCGGTTTGCTCAAAATGTGACGTTTTGAATTTTTGAACATCTAAAGAAATTTGGGTGTTTCTCTTCGGCGCGAAATATTCATTCGGCGCGATGCCTGCACGGCAGCAAATATTTATGCAATATTTGTTTACTGCTTTTTCTCAAAAATAAAAATAAGCAATGTTTTTCAAATTTGTGTCGCGTTTTGCAAGACTCTCAAATATAGGAATAAGCCTCACTCGGCTCCTAATGCGTCGTGTTGCATAACTCGCTGCGGATCACCTTTGACAATTATGTGCGATGTGTGTGGTTGGATTCTCAGTGCCGCCCGGTACCCACCGGTAATACAATG
The DNA here is from genome assembly GCF_052857255.1 of Amblyomma americanum. NCBI lineage: Eukaryota > Metazoa > Arthropoda > Arachnida > Ixodida > Ixodidae > Amblyomma > Amblyomma americanum. Next base: position 34,919,103 of record NC_135500.1, on the reverse strand, counting down.
GGTGCAAGTTTTCTCCTGGCCTGATGCTCGGCTTATCTTAGGTGAAATGCTCGGGAAATGGTCCTTTGACCTGACCTTGTGTGATGAAAGCTAACATGTGCCATTGTGCTCTTTGGCCAAAGCTGTCCTTGCCTCATAAAAATTCATCGTCATCGCTTTGCAGACTTGTCCGATAGTCTTAAGGCGTACGCCTTACTTAACCTATTGGGCGAAAACCCGTGTGTGTGTGTGTGTGTGTGTGTGTGTGTGTGTGTGTGTGTGTGTGTGTGTGTGTGTGTGTGTGTGTGTGTGTGTGTGTGTGTGTGTGTGTGTGTGTGTGTGTGTGTGTGTGTGTGTGTGTGTGTGTGTGTGTGTGTGTGTGTGTGTGTGTGTGTGTGTGTGTGTGTGTGTGCGCGCGTGCGTGTGCGTGCGTGTGCGTGGGCGTGCTCGTGCGCGTGCGTGCGTGTGTGTGTGTGTGCGTGTGCGTGTGCGTGTGTGTGTGGGGGGAGGGGGGGTCAGAACAGCCTGGTTCGCCCAAGTGCCACCAGTGGGGCAGCAGCTGCCATCCTAGGGAAGTGGCGCACCGCTCAACCGCTTCACCACTGCGCCATGAGTGGTATGAGGACTCCCGGGGACCTATGAATGTTAAGTCGAGAAAGACCTATTCTGCATATATGGGCATTAACCCATTAACGCTATCGCGTCATACCCGTAAGGCCGAGCGCGGGCCGCTGTACGGCGGCGACTGCCATATCGAAATTCGCGCGTAGATGAGAAGGGGTGCAGCGGCGTCGCGGCGGCGGCCACGCAGAGCCATGCAGAGGTAGAATTGCCAGCTGCGTGGTTACATCATGCCGCAGCGCGGGGCTACTGCGTTCACAAAGTGAGCGGGCTGGCTCAAGCCTTCTCACACGTAAGCAGTCTTAACTGCTTCAGAAACAATGGCAAGGACGATTGGAAGACATTTATTTCATTTGAGAAAGCTCCAGCGTCAACTGCGTAGCCTGCCTTGACGGCGGCGCAGTGTTGGGGCTGATGGTATGACGGGTGACTGCGAGTCATTGCGCAGACGGAAGTAAGTCTCCTCTTGCGGGACTAGGCTTTGTTTGCAGTATGAAGAAACAATGGCTGATAGCTGCGAATAGTTTAGCGACCACTAAACACCAAAAGCGAACAGCATGCAATGGCTTGCGCGAAATCACAGGGAGAAAAAAGTGTCTAGCGCGTTTATTAAATAACATGGCGGCGCGAGGGGACAGGGAAGGGCAAGAACTCTAGCCGGCAACTTGTATAGTTCAAAGCTAGCCAACTTGCGCTGCTTTTCGCTCTTGCAACATTTTTAGGAACACTCTGGAGCGGCACTGGCCGAGGAACAGTTCAGGTCCACTGTTGAAATCGCAACTATTATGCATGTCCTCTCATTTCACGTATTCGGACTAACCAACACTCAAAAGACTGCTATATCCTGAGAAGCTGAACCTCCCCTCAGTAACTCCACGGATACCTTTCCGAGAAGAAGGAAGCGCAGCGCAGATAATCGGTCCTGCAGTGCAGCAATTGCAGTACACCTGGGGCGTTGTGCGGAATTTCCCCAGATTTGTCTGAACTCGGGATCTCCCTGCGCTCCCCGATGCTTTCAGATGAGTGAACTGATGGTATCAAGACATATAATTCAACTCTTGGTACGCCTGCAGTTTCTTTGGCTTCTAGAGTCACTTTGGGGCTATCACCACTTGGGCGCAACTTGAAGCGCTTTATGGGCGGTCGACGCAGCTCCATTCAGGTAATCAAACCGTCGGTGCCTTCTTTCATTTGTTTTTGGCTGCGTCGAATGCATTAACTGGGCAAGTAAATTACGGAAACAATGTTTTAGTGAATTTTTATTAAACACTTTATCGTAGTTCGTAAGCACTGAATAGTCTGCCAGATGTGCACTGAATGCTCTTTAGAATGCCTTGTAAACTATTAAATTTTACGTTTTTCTGCGAGGGAACGCTGCGGTGGCGCCATCAGCTGGGGCGGCTTTGACTTCATTCAAAAATTCCACTAGAGCAGATATCCCCCCTTTCACGTGTTCTGGCAGACGGCGCGCGTGATTCGAATGGAGCTGTTGTTCTGCGGGTTAGTTTTGATGCGAAATCATTTGCGGCGCCGGCGGACGAGCGGCGAAAAGCTATCTGCTCTGCGTAGCTCTCTGCGTTTTCTTTTGTTTTAGCAAATGCTGCAATCATATTCCATGTCAAACATTATTGGAAAAAATTTTGAATACTGAAATATTGTAAGGTACTGTTACGGAAATATTGAAGGTAATTGTCCATTCTTACAATCTGTAGCAAAATGTTTCTTTTAGAGTGTTCCCATCACTGGCATCGAGCAGTGAAGGCTGCCATAGAAAACTGATGGGGAATGGTTTTGACGACAGCAAAAATTTTAATAAGAAAATAATTCAAGCCAGTCGACGGGAGATCTCCGCATATATTCATTGTTATTGTGAAATATCACATTATATGAAAAAACTGCGTCCATAAACTCATTCTACTTCAAGAATGCTTTTGTCCAGAATTGCTAGGTATGGTAGCTACCAACAACGGCTACTTTCTCGCCTTGCATGGGTCCTATATCAACAAAGATATCAAGGGAAAATCGGCGATCCAGCACCAAGAAGTGGGCATGCAGCTATTAGTTTTACCATTTCCAATTCAAAAAAATTTAATACGGCTGTTAGCGTGCGATCATCCTAGTAGATATTTTTCGCCTCTTCTTTTTCACTCCAAATGCAAGATTGGGAGCCTAGGTCTCGTTCATTGGAATAGTTTTATACTAAATCTAGGGAAATACGCTTACTGAAGTATACTTGCAGAGTTGCTAGAGCCCATCTTGTGATCTGGAATTCGCGGTAGCTATGGTTGAGGGCTACCTATCTGCTCAAAACATTTAATGCAAAAGCACTACTTCACGAGGTCAAACCTGCTCACCGGTTTGTGTGAAGCTTCACCTTGAGGGTGACCTTGGACAAACCATAAATAAATAAATACTTCCGCGACTGGGATTCGAACCTGCGACAGCGCGAACACAACGGCTTCGCTGGCCTCTGCACGAGAGTACACTTCACTGCACGAGAGTACAGATCGGCTTCACTGGCCACTGCACGAGTGTACTATCGCCGCATACTTAAAGAAGGGAATTGCGCTAAAAAAAAAGACACGGACGAGAAAAGACAAGGACGGGCGCAAACTCGCGACTGATTTTATTCAGAAAGAACCCAAATATATATATACCTATATTCTTATTCAATCATTGCCTAAGCGCACATGCCAGGAACGTTTTCTCTTTCTTATACAAATTGATACTAGAATCGCTTACGCATTCATCACCTGACTTATCAATGAAAAAAGCCTCTGCGAGTTCACGTGCTACCTGGTTACGACAGCGCCTTAAGATTTTTGTTCTAGCCAGCAAAGGCTGGCATGCTTTATCAGGCGCAGCCAAAGGGCATGCTCCGCATTGTAAGGGCAAATCTGACCCTTTTCCGTTAACCATAGAAAGCTTATGTTCCCTTAGTCGTTCATTTATACAACGGCCCGTCTGGCCGATGTAAACTTTTCCACATGTCAGGGGAATTTCGTACACAGCCCCGACAGAACACCTGACAAACTGGGTGGCGTGACGTTTCGTGCAGTCTCGCACGCATTCCTCGCCGCAGACAATCCGGGGGCACAAAGAGGCCAACTTGCGCGGGGCAGAAAATACCACCGGCACACCGTAGCGATTGGCTACATTCTTTAGGTTGTGGGATACCCTATGAATATAGGGGACAACCGCCGGTCTGGTCTTCGGTTGATCGCCACCTTCTTGAGGTGTTCTAAGTTTCAAGCTTTGCAGAAGCTTCTCTGCCACAGCAACCACAACGGAAACGGGAAAACCAGCTTTCTGTAACCTGCCAATCTGATTGTTGAGGCTGTCCTTTACCAGGTGAACAAATAATTTCTGCAGGGCTTCTTTCAGGCACAGCATAACAATGCCGCGTTTAACCGTCTTAGAATGAGCAGACTCAAATGGCAACAGGTCTTTCCGGGCTCGTGGTGAGTATATCCAACACGTAGGATCTGGTGTTAAAGTGATGTTAATATCTAAAAACTGCAATCTATCTTGTTCAGGTAATTCGTGGGTGAAGGTTAGACCCCTCCCGTGTCGTTTAAAGACAGACAAGGTCTCTTGCACGGTAACCGTGCGCGTCAAACCGGGTTGCTTTTCAAAAATCACCAAATATTCGTCCATGTATCTAAAAACTCTCAGAACTATCTTGTCGTCCAAATAACACACCAGATCACGATCAATGCTGGCCAAGAAAATGTTAGCCAGTACCGGTGCCACACAAGACCCGATGCAAATGCCCTGACGTTGAACATGAAAATGGTTGTCAAAAGTTGCAAAAGTGGACTCAAGATAAAATTCTAGTAGCTCCATGAAATTGTCCACGGTTAGGTCACTAGTATTGTGACGTTCCTTGTGTGTGCTACGAGGTTCCGCGTTCGACGGCGCGGCGTAGACGGAGACCCAGATGACAGCGGCATCATCAATTACCCAGCCATGCTCGTTGAGAGTGACGACCAGAACGAAGGGGTTTAAGCCCAACCGGACCCAACCGGACCCGCCGCCGCCGCCGCGGGGAAACGGGCTTTATCCTCCCCAATTGCCGTGGCGGTTCCAGGGGAGGCCTCCCGAGCACATCCCAGGACAAGGTACCACTTTCCCGGCCGGTGACCCGCGGGAACTGTCAGCGGGCCAGAGCGCGCCTTACCACAGCCGACGCTATGCGCTACCTCGAAGACAACCTTCTTTCCCTCGGACTCAATACGTGAAGGGGGCGAGACCATAAGTGCGGTGGTATGTTTGTGCGCCCAAGTGAAAGCCCTAGCCCCCCCTCCTTCCCCTCCGGCGTGGGCGTCCTCACCCTAGGGAGTGAGGAGAAGAGGATATAAAAATCGACAAGCAGTACGGAAGAGGCACGCTCAGGACGACATCGTTCGCCAAGAGGGCCTTCAGCGCCGAAGCCCGACGGCGTGCAGCTTCTGCCAGCAACCGCTCGAGCCCAACTCCTTAGCCACTCCATCGCCCCCATGAAGTCGTCGGCACGTAAGCTCGGACGCCCCAGCCTCTGAATCTTAATCATGTATAATTATTGAATATATCTGTTTGTTTAAACTGAGCCATACGGTGTCTCTTTGCCTCTCCGTCCCGTGTGGACCTGCGCATTATGGGGGTCATCACACTGGTGTCAGAAGTGGGGTCTCAAAAGCAAATGTCCTCTGAATGCTGCGACATTTATGACTTCAAAATTGTAATCAAAAGGGAATCACGGGACTGATTGTGGGACTTTTACCCCCATTTGAGAGGCTTGAGGCACCGGAGGGCTTGAAAAAAAAAATGTCTTTATCTGAGGGAGCTCCCACTCCACAGCCGTCGCTCGGAGCAAGCATGCTGGCATTAGGAAGCGTCATTCCGACGCTTGCGGGAGATAAGACAGGGGTTCCAATCTGCGTATTCTTTTCCATGCTAGAAGAGATTGGGAAAATGGGGGGATGGTCCGATGCTCAAATGCTGGGAATGGCGAGGTGTAAGATGGCAGGAGCTGCTCATGATTTTGCATGGCGAGACGAAAAAGTAAAATT